>NC_051072.1:2235950-2575325 GCF_004664715.2 Peromyscus leucopus | reverse complement strand
CCTTCCTCCTGCCTGCTCTTTTCAGAGGCGGGTCTGCCTGCTTGCAGCCGGGCTTTGTGACAGGGCAGTATTGCAGGGTGAGTTGTGTGAAGCAGACTTGGGATTTATTGAGTAAAGTTTCTAAGCTGGGAGTGGAGGCAGAAGGGTCAGGAGGTATTTACAGCCGCATAATTTGAGGCTAGTCCAAGACTGTAAAAAAAAAAAAAAAAAAAAAAAAAAAAAAAAAAAAAAAAAATAATAATAATAATGCAAAAAAAGGGGGGGTTAAAGATTTACCTTTATTATCTGTGTTTAATTGCCTGTCTGTCTGTCTGTGTATCTGTGTGTGGGTGTGCACTGTGTGTGGGTGTGCAGTACATGCTCTTAACCACTGAACCATCTCCCCAGCCTCGAGGAAAAGATTTTAACATCAATTAAAGTAAAGGCATGAGGTGAGTGAGGGCGGAGCTTAGAGAAAGGACGCTGTACATCCAGAGCATGGGTGCTGCTCCGAGTGTCTCAGCAGCGAGAACTTGGTGGCTTCTGAAGTTACATTGCTCAGGGGGTTACTAAGGGGTGTGTGTGTGTCTGTGTCTGTGTCTGTGTGTGTGTGCGCACATGAGATCCCGGGTGGCTTCTGGCGTACACTGGGTAAGAGTACGGGCTAATAGGATGAAGCAGAGGCCAAAGGGACCCTCACGACACGTAGTACACAAGGAAGCGGAGGCAGGCTTGGACCGGAAACAAGGCGCTAAGCTTGTCAGGGAGATTCTCAGGAAGTCACAGCTTTAGAGCTGGGAAAGAACAAGGTTAAGCTCCCTCATCGTGCGTGCTGAGTCTTAAGCAAGTTTGCTGCTATTTTAACGTTCTTACTGAAGTGTCTGTGTGAAGAGTACTGCCTCGATGTAGACAGTCATCACAGCACATTAGTTGGGCCAGTATTCTTGACTCAGCTGCCAATAGGGTTTGATCAGACTTTCCTGTGCCCTTAATTTTCCCAGTTCCATACTGCCTCACTCTTCCTGGTGTAGATACTGCCGCCCAGTTATAGGGGCATCCGTACAAAGACTATCTCTGCTATGCCCACCCTGCTCCTTATTCACTGGTCAAAACCACTCCTGGTCTGCAGTTGGCTGCCTGCACCAGTGACATCCCCTCCCAGACCATCCATGCGGGACGGCCTCCTGAAGGAGAGGGAGGCCTGTGGGAGAGGCAAGAGTTGGCTGGTCTCTGTTCCTGGAGCGCTGTCTCATTCTGTACAGTCAGGAAGTGCTGGTGGGGGTCTTCTCTCCCACCTGGGCAGGTACAGACAGGAAAAGGAAATGAGAGAAGACTGCGATCCATGACATTGCCCTGTATTTGCTACCAACCAAGTTCTGATGGAGGAGGGTTCAGGCACAATTCAAGAAGAGACACCACACACACTTCCCAGATGTCCAGATGTCTTTCCTGATGGTGGCGGTTTGAATGAGACTGGCCCCCACTGGCTCATGTGCTTGAATGCTTGGTCCCCAGTTTGAGAAAGACATGTGACCTTATTGGAGGAGATGTGTCTTTAGGGGTGGGCTTTGAGGTTTTAGAAGCCCATGTCATGCCCAGTTAGCTCTCTAGCCCTCTGTCTCTGTCTCTGTCTTTATCTCTCTCCCTCTCCCTCCCTCTGCCTCTTGCTTGAGGATCAGATACGAGCTCTCAGCTACTGTTCCAGCAACATGCCTGCCTGCTGCCATGCTCCCTACCATGATGGCCATGGACTCACCTTCTGAAACTGTGAGCTTTCAAATAAACTCTTCTATAAGTTGCCTTGGTCATGGTGTTTTGTCATGGCAATAAAAAAAGTAACAAAGGCTCTGACCTAACATGGCTGTGAGAATCACCGCAATAAAGTCAATGGTGTCAGATTAGGATCTGGGGCTCTAGCAGCCTCCAAGCTCACTCATTTAGGACACTCCCTAGGGGTTGCCTGGGTGCAGCTGGACCCTACTGGGTAACACAGATAAGTCTCCCACATTCCAATATGCTGAAATGACCCAAAGGTCCATGAAAACATAGGTCCTAGCTCGAAGGTAGGCTGGCCTGAGATGCTTGAGACTGGGCTAAGTGGGATCCTTGGCTGGCTGTCACCTGGGAACTTGTGAGATCCCCAGAATCTCACCTCCCACCCAGGATCTGCGGGATGGACACACGGGCAAGCTTGAGCAACCTGCTCCAGCCCAAGCCTCTTACTTGAACTTAATTCAAACGTTCTAGAAAATGTGCTGGCCAGCCATGCAAATACATTCTTGCTGCCGCTTGCTCATCCTCCCGAAAGACTCCCCGTGTCTCCGAAAACTGATGACTTCAGGCTGCTGTGTGCAAAGGTCCCTCACCCCGGGACATGTAATCCAGGCACAAAGTCCAGAAAAACATGGAAAGAAAAGAGCAGACACAGGGATTAAGAAGCTGCAAAATACAACCAAATGGTGCTCTCTTCTTATCCCTTTGATTAAAAAATACCTAGATGGAGGGGAGAGGGGGGATTCGGTAGCAGAGCACTGGCTTAGTTTGCACAAAGCTCCTGGGTTTGGCTCCTAACATTATTGAGAGAGAGAGAGAGAGAGAGAGAGAGAGAGAGAGAGAGAGAGAGAGGAAAAAATTAACTCCAGGGCAGCAGGTACAGCGACTGAAGAAGCACAGAGACCTGGGTGTAGCTAAATGACAGAGTACTTTCCAACCATGTGCAAGTCTCCATGTTCAACCTTCAGTACTCAGGGCTGGTGACGACGGGAGAAGTACGGAGAAAAGAAAAGGATGCTCTGTGGGGAAATATGGACCACTTGCTGTCAGGAGCATCAGCCACAATGCAGCCCAGCATGGGGAGAGATGTGAGCATCACTCGACGCTCTTCAATGCCAGCTGCTTTCAGTGTCCTGTGAGATGACAAAAATCCGAAGAAACCGTCTCGGCCAAAAGCCATGCCTCTTCCTGTTTCTGAGACTGCAGCACTGGAATGACATGGGTCAGCCAGAAGCTGGTGGTCCCGAGGGCAGCCACGAAGGAATAAAACTTATTCCTCTCCTTTTCAAGGCACAACAATGAGTCTTTACTTCCCTGATCTGGAGCTCAGTTTTTGGAAATGGCCAGAAGTTATTCAGAATCATGCCAGCTGGTTGAGGTGGGTGAGAGAACTAAGCTCCATGCTCAGAGATAAATCTGAAATGCAGCAATAACATAACATCTCTGTGTCTTCCTGCAGGCTGTCACCTTCTTGAGTGAGGACAGTTGCGGGTCCCCAGTTATCACATTCCCAGTCTCCCACCTCCATCTCAGTTCCTACCCAGTGGTCTGCCATTATCTATGACCGCGCTTTGCTTTGTGATAAGCCCTATCCATTTGCTATGCTACAGTCTGTGGATCTCATCTGAATTCTTTCAGTGGAGATCATAAAGACCAGAGAGCCCCGGGGAGTCCAGAGCCAAATCTCTGCAACAATGTCTGCAGACTCTTGTTGTCTAAAGACCAGCTACAGTCTCTAGGAAGTAAGCCTGCATATCGGGAGAGCCGTGTTTGGCTTAGAGAAGAGGGGCTAGAGACTAGTGTCTGTCATCATTGCTAGATCAAGCTGGCATGTGGGCCCTCCATCCTCTCGGCTCCCCAAGGAGGACCCCATTGAGATAATTGTGTTCTGATTCCAGAATGAGTTGAGTGGTCCACTCCCATCCTATTTGACTCTGATACAAGTTCTCTTTGTGTCCGGGGTGTGAGCTCAGACAGCTCAGCCTGGCCAGGGCTCAAGCAGATCTCCCTGTCAGGCTGGCTCACCACCCGCTCTCTACCGGTCTCACTGGTAACCACGAGGGCTGGCTCTCTACCGGTCTCACTGGTAACCACGAGGGCTGGCCGTCTTGGTGGCTTCCCTGCTCCCGGCTCCCAGCTTTTCATCTCCTCTGTCCCCCAGCCTGGATGAGTCTAAACGCTGATCTTCATTCTGTTGGGCACCAGGACAATCAGCATCACCTAGAGTTGGAAGCAGATTCTAAGCCTGCTCCAGACCTGCAGAAGTCGTCTCCATCTCCCCCTAAGGCCTCCGGCACCCACCACAGGTAGAGGAGCTTACAGAAACAGCGGCAGGGTCTGGCCCTCCCCTCCTCCACACACGCTCTGCTCTTTTCTCTCCCAGCAGGAGAGCGCAGGCTGCCTAGGAACCAGCATGCGGTTTGGAAGCCAAGCGGTGCTCATTTGGTTTTATTTATCTTCTTGGAGCTTCGTCTATTTTGGGTCTCAGCCATTCGGAAAAGGCTTGGGCTGTTTTACACTCGCCCAGGGTGGGGTGGGAGTGCTGGAGAGAAAGTTAACATTCCTGTGCCCGTGCATCGCGGTTGTAGGCTTGCCCAGCGGCAGGCCCAGTCTCCACCTGGCCGCCTGCCCAGTAATCGATGCGGACCATCTGGGTCAGGCCCTTCCCGGGGCCGTATCTGTTGTTCTCAAAACAGAAGAGAGCGCTGCCCTTTCCTTTAGAGAAGTTCTCTTCTGGGAGGAGCAGGGCTTCTCCCCACAGCATGCCATGCCTCCCTCCAGCACTCGGTGCAAGTCACACGGCGGCGTCAGGTGATTCGGGCTATGTGTTCCTGACCAAGGGTGGTTGGCCCAGCGTTGACACGTGACTGAAACTAGCCCTTCCGGTGGTCTGTGGAGCCGCTGGCACTGAGGCTGAATGGAGTCTGTCCGAGGGATTTGTAAACTGCAATGACATCCGTGAGTGCACCCCTCACCCCGTTTTCTCCTATTCAGCAGTTTCCTGGACACCCACAGGAGCTGGGCTCATCTCAGACAAGCCCCAGATCAAAGTCGGACCCTGAGGAAGGCTTCACTTTCTTCTGAAGCCTGTCCCAGTCCTGAAAGCCCTGGACCCCCCCGGACTCGGAGCTCCCCAGAGTCTCAAACCATTGCCCTTTCAGTCAGAACGGCTTTGAACTTGATTTGTCACTCAAAAAGCTCTAACACACTCCCTCCGTGGAAGTCTTTCCGCAGCGGCCGTGGCGGAGACAAGGACCTTAAGCTCCCAATGCGGCTCTTGCCCTGTGTTTCCTCCCGCGGGAATACAGCTCCTGCCCTTGATCTGCAAAGGTCTAAGAGCCTGCTGGGCTCTCCTGGTCCCCCCTTCCCTCTGGATGCCTCAGCACCTGCACCCGGGCAGCTGCACAGTTCTCTCGCAGGGCACACAGGTACGTCTCTGTTTCCTTTGCTTCCCTGTGCACCCGAGAGCCTGTAGTCACAGCAGTTTTGGAATCCCAGGGCGTCTCTAACATCATAGACACAGAGCATCCAAACTCACCTTGAGGCTTTTAAACTCAGTGTCTGTGGAAAAAAACCGTGTTGTAGTAGATGTTTGTGGACGTGCACTTCAAGAAGAGCCATGTTCTACTACCCAATTTATTTATTTTTTTAATGTTTTCAGAAAGTGGTGGCTGGAGACGGCGCAGTGGTGAAGAACACCTGGTCCTCTTGCAGAGGCCGAGAGTTCAGCTCCTGCACCCACAGTGGGCAGTTCACAGCGGCCTGTTAACTCCAGCTCCATGGCATATGGCGCCCTCTTCTGGCCTCCACGCGTAACTGCACTCATGGAAGCCCACACATCCACACACAAAAGTAAAAATCTAAAGCAGGTATTTTCATAAGCGGAAGGACACTGGGCTACATATCTTCATCTGTAATGGAGGCAGCACTGAACTTCAAGGTTTCAATCTCTGCGAACTTCGCTTCTTTACATGGAGCAGACACTAGTATTACTAAGACGTTAGTATAATCTGGCAGAGGTTTTTTTTTTTCCCCCAAAAAACAACTTTTAAGTTCCATTTTCAAAATTTTCTTCACTATATTTACTCCTTAAAAGCTTAATTTTTATAAAATGTAAGTGAACTGCGGTGACGTAGGTTATTCAGGTCAGTTTGGGAGAACAAAATAAAAGTATTAATTCCACTGCTTATTGTAAAGAAAAAAAATCCCGAATAGCCAAAGCAATCCTAGAGAGAAGGATCACAGCTGGAGGTGTCATAAGACCTAACTTCACATTAGATCACAGTGTTATAGGGACAATGGCGGCCTGCTGTGGCATTAAAACCAGGTTGACTAGCCAGGCGGTGGTGGCGCACACCTTTAATCCCAGCACTCAGGAGGCAGAGGCAGAGGCGGGAGTCCCAGGACAGCCAGGAATGTTACACAGAGAAACCTTGTCTCAAAAAATCGAAACAACAACAAAACAAACAAACAAAAACCAGATTGACCGGTGGATGGAAGGGTGGATATTTGAAAGCTATGGCCAGCTAACTTTCCACAGTGGCAACAAAATCACACAGTGGGAAACCATACGACAAGTCCTGCTGGCAAAACTGGAAATCCCCATGCAGAAGAAGGAAATCAGATTTTTATTTTTCATCTTACATAAAAATCAACTCAGAAGCCAGGTGTGGTGGCATGTGCCATTAGTAACAGAACTCGGGAGACAGAGGCAGGTTGATCTCTGGGCTAGCCTGGTCCACATAGCAAAGTCCAGACCAGTCAGAGATACCTAGTGAGAACTGCTCTCAAAAGAAGAGACAGGCAAAAAGGGGGTGCACGGGGGGAGGGCGGGGGGGGGGGGCTGAATCTGAAGTGGATTAAGGACCTCAATTTAAAGTCTGAAGCTGCTAGAAGAAAACAAGGATGAGCTTCAATGTGTTGAGTCAGTAAGAACTTAGCGTGACCCTCACAGCGCTGGGACTACCACTGAGAAGTGGTAGATGAGGCTGCCTTACCTTCAAGGGTTTCTGCACGACGGGAGAAACAGGCAGAGCCTGCAGCCCACTGGACGGGAGAGTCTGCCTCAGACAGAGGGCTAACGTGGAGCTTAGGAACCTAGCCCAAATGCCCAAGAAACAGAGCTAGCTGCCAGTCCACAAATGGGCTAATGCCACAAATGAAGAAATGCCAGTAGCCAGTAAGTATTTTCAGAAGCGTTCAACTTTCTTAGTTGTCAGGACGATGCGAATTGAAGCTGTTTTGAGATACCGCCTCACCTAACCCCAGCCCAAACGGCTGTCAGCGAGGAATCTAGCAACAAATAACAGAGAGGACACGGAGAGGGAATGAACCTTTATTCCCTGCTGGCGGGAGTGCGCTTTAGTACAGCCAATATGGAAATCAGTTTGGAGATAGCTCAAAAAATTAAAAATAGAACTACCTACCATATGACCCAGCTATTCCACCCCTGAGCATGTACCCAGAGAACTCCATACCCCACCATGTAGAGATATTTGCACATTCATGTCTATTGCTGCTCCACTCATGATAGCAAGGAGATGGAACCAGCCAAGATGTCCATCAGCAGATGAACAGATAAGGAAAATGTGGTATGGATACACATTGAAATATCGTTTAGCTATACGCATCCAGCTATAAAGAACAATTGAAATCATGAACCTTCTAGGAAAAATGAATGGACCTAGAAAGTATAAGTAAGCAAGGGCTGGAGAGATGGCTCACTGGTTAAGAGCACTGGTTGCTCTTCCAGAAGACCTGGGTTCAATTCCCAGCACCCATTAAAAAAAAAAAGTAAGCAAGGTGACCTAAAATCATAAAGACAAGAATCCCATGTTCACCATGGTATACAAATCCTCGACTATAATGCATACATGGAGCTGTGAAAACAGATATGAGTGTGGATAACGTCTAAATACTTGGAAAGGAGGCCAAGAGTGGCATTGTTAGGTGACAAGTAGGATTATGCTCCAGAATACATGACTCCTGAGTGAGGATGAGAAGTGAATATCTTCTGGTTTCTACTCCATCATACTGTGTCTCCTCCATGGTAAACATGTGCGGGCCCACATCTTGAACTGCTAGCAAGATCGGAGAGCAAACTGGGAAAGGCACAAATCTCTGAGACTACAAAGTCGACCCCCAATGACATGTTTCCTCCAGCAAGGCCACATCTCATAAACCTATCCAAATAGTGCCATCAACTGGGGACCTAGTGTTCAAATGCCCAAGACTACGGGGGGACATCTCATTCCCACCGCGACACTCTCTGACAGGTCCGCTGGGTTTTAGTAGGTTTTTCTGTTCCTGCCATCTGAGTGGGCAGCCCTAGGCTTCCCAGACAGGCTACTGAGAAGAAACCATTCAACCATGCAAGGGGACTTGTGATGACCCCCACCCTGATTTAAACAGTTTTTAAATGCTATATTTATTTATTCACTGTGTGAGTGTGTGCTCCATACAACAGCAGGTGTGGGGGGTCAGAGGACAACCTCCTCCACATCTACCATGTGGCTTCCCGGGGGTCAAACTCAGACTGGCAGGCTTGGTAGCAAGTGCTTGATCCACTGAACCATCTCACTGGCTCTCACTGAGCTGGGTGACAGAGCTATCCATCCACAGACACAGTGACAGAGAAAAGAATATGTCCCTGGACACAGGCTTCTTCCTTCTGCCTGTCCTTTACTCTGTGACAGCACCTTTATTTTCCTTGAGGATCCCCTAATCCCCATTAAATCATAAAAAGAGAGAGAGAAAGAAAGAGAGAGAAAGAGGAAGGGATCAGAATCCAAGAGGATACTCCAAGAGGGACCTGCCATATTGCAAAGTCCACTGAAGAAGTGAGCTGAGTACCAGCCCAGTGCTACAGCTCTGGCGTGATTTGTGCCCCCAAAGGTACTGTTGTAGACAGGAGGAGGAAGTAGGTCCTTGGGGGGCATACTCTGTAGACTACTTTGGGACTCGGGATGCTTACGCCCCCAACCCCACCCCTCCCATTTCTCCTCTGCTCTCTGCAGCTCTTTCCTGTCCACCATGACCTCCTGCCGTGGTGGCTTGAATGACCCCTGACGCCATAAGCCCTAATAAATCTTGGTTCTAGTGTGTTGGCTACTTTGTTTCAGCAACGAGAGAGTCAGGGGAGACTGTCCTCTGGCTTCAGTGCATACATAACTCATCCTGGCATCCTGGGACAGGCAAAGTCTGCATTTCTAATGAGCTGGGGTCGGGGTGGTGGTTTGAAATTAAGATGCCCCCCCCCCTGAAAATCCCACAGACTAAACTGATTTAGAGAATCCTTCCTCAAAACTGTCTTTCTAGGTGATTCTAGGTTGTGTCAAGTTAATCAAAAGTTAGCTATCACAGACTGTGCTCCCAGCAGAGTCTCGAGATTATTCTAGAACAGAAAGGTTGCCCTAGATGATTTTATCAGAAGTTACCTCCAGCCTCCATAATGGTGCCGTATCAATTACTTCACACACAGTTGGGGTCTAGAAACTGATTTTTTTTTTAATTAATGAAAGAGACTGTCGATCAGGATACATGTTTGTGTACTTTGTAGCTCTAGGGAATAATCAAAGGAAAAGAAAACTCAGCAGAAGTAGCTACATTTGTTTACCGCCAATTGTGGCCAATTTATTCATTTGTTTTCTCTTGGAGGGATTTGGGAAGCTCCATTTTTAGCATCTCCCCTGCTCTGGCTAGAATGTCTTTATCTAGTCTGTAATTCCTAGCCTCTCCACCAAGAGGAATTAGTGAGGCAGGAGCCGCCTCTCCCCGCTTACCAAGGATTCTTAAGGCAGGAGAGGCAGACACGGTGGCCTTAGAGGCAGTAGGGTTGTCCCAGCTCCCCACCTTGGCCATCTCTGTTCTACTCTCCAGGAGGTTTCCCGAGAGGCGGATGGATATGCCTCCCGGAATATTCTTCCGCTTGCAAAGAGAAAGCCTGTGGGTGTTGACGCCACAGTGCCTTCCTCCCACCTCCATTCACGGCTCTGCCAAACCATCCTGTCCAAACAGCGGTTGATAAGGCTCGCTGGAAAGCGTGGGGCAATCCAAACGGAGCACAAACCCCATCTTAATCCTGGAGACGCATTTGACCAAGGATAGTCATGACACATACGACCAGGGCCTGGCGCAAGGTTGTTCTGACTCCAGGAGGATGGGCTGGACTCTGCAGGGTCTGCCTGGCAATGTGCAGACCATCCCCACCTTGACTTGTATTCCCAGAAGCTGAAAGAGCCATTATTTCACACTGTGTGTTGTGTTGCTTGTATGTATGCATAATATATAGCTATATGCATATATTATTTATTATGTGGTTTATAGATATACATACATACATGTATGCTTAGTATTACTTGCATGTATGTATAGTATTTCAGGGCTCACTACTTGGTATTGAGAGCGCCTCCCCAGGAAAGTCTAATTCTTCCTCTTCCTCAGTCATTGCTTACTCATAGTCTTTGTCTAAGGATGGGGGCCCTGCGGGATTCCCAGTTTAGGGTGAGTTATTGTTTTGTTTTTGAGACAGACTGTGTAGCCCAGGTTAAGCTAGAACTTGCTACGTAGCTGAGGTGACCTTGAGCCTCTGATCCTCCTGCCTTTATCTTCTGATGCTGGTGCTACAGGCGTGTGCCTTGCCTGGCTCATGAATGCTGGGGACTGAACCCAGAACTTCGTGCATGCTAGGCCAACACTCTACCAAGTAAGCTACACCCTCAGCCACGCCATGAATGTCTGTTAACACAGTTAGTCACCGCGTAATGACATTTCTGTCAACACACCATCTATAAGGTGGTGGGCCCAGCACAGGACCGTGGAGCTGAGAACTCCTGTCACCCACTACTTTTATTGGGCTTTTTCTACATTTGAGCACATAAATAGCACTGCACAATGACTACACCCAATAGTCACGACAGTAAATTACTGGGCATTGTGTAGAGGGGAGGCGACTACACTGTGGGCCGGGTACATCATTCAGCTTTGCAGACTTACACTCTAATGTCTGCACAATGACGAATCTGCCTAGCGAGGCTGTTCACACCCATAGTTAAGGGGCACGTCAGTGTGCACTCTCAGCTCTTGCCATCATTATCCTAACCACCTCAGGAACGGGAAGAACAGGAAACACAGCAAAATCCCACGCTGAAACAGACGCTTTTGTGCTGTCCTTGGTGCTGAGGACATGCTCTGCATCGTGCTCTGCATCGTGCTCTTCCCGGAACCGAGCATGCTGCTCTCTCTCCCTCTCTTCTCTCCTGAGGCGAATACAAAGCTGCTCCACTGTCTCTAATTTATATTACCGTTCGGCCTCAGGAATCCAACACTGTGGGCCGGGGAGGTGGCCCAGCTGGGAAGAGGGCTTGCTGATAAGC
Organism: Peromyscus leucopus; assembly: GCF_004664715.2. NCBI lineage: Eukaryota > Metazoa > Chordata > Mammalia > Rodentia > Cricetidae > Peromyscus > Peromyscus leucopus. Next base: position 2,564,199 of record NC_051072.1, on the reverse strand, counting down.
CTGACAGCGTGGATTCAGTTCCCAGCACCCACAAGGTGGCAGGAGAGAACCATCTCCCAAAATGTGGCCCCTCACCTACACCCGCACATAAACAAATCAATTTGTTAACTGAAAAACTTTTAAGAAATCCAACAACCCTTGGGAGGCAGAGGCATGTGGAGCTCTGTGAGTTCAAGGCCATCCTGGTCTACATGGTGAGTTTCAGGCCAGCCAGGGCTATATAGTGAGACGCTGTCAAAATGGGGGGTGGGCAGGGGGAGATGTCCAACATGTAAGCAGAGGTGAGCACTGGATTACACTGTGTTCCTTTGGGTTGCTGGAGGGCTTCTCTCCAGGTTCCCCAAGCCCCGCCATCCCACAATCCACTTATAAAATAATCATTCAGACGCTTATATCACTTATAAACTGTATGGCCGTGGCAGGCTTCTTGCTAACTGTTCTTTTATCTTAAATTAACCCATTTTTATAAATCTACACCTTGCCACGTGGCTGGTGGCTTACCAGAGTCTTTACATGCTGCTTGTCCTGGCGGTGGCTGCAGTGTCTCCCTCCTCAGCCTTCCGCTTCCCAGAATTCTCCTCTCTCCTTGTCCCACCTACGTCCTGCCTGGCAACCTACTTCCTGCCTGGTCACTGGCCATCAGTGTTTTATTTATATAGAGCAATATCCACAGCACCTTTGGCTTCTGCAAATTCGTACCCAGCCAGAACCCCTGCACAAGACCCTATTTGCAAATAGAGTCTTTGCTGGTGTGGTTAAGATGATGCTATATGGGTAAAGTGAGCATCCTTATGAAATCTGCTGGATAAAGAGGAAGAGGGAGGCAGGAATTTAAGTGGTGCATCTATAAACCAAGGACCATTAAGGACTGCCAGAGACCAGCAGCATCTAGGAGAAGCAGGGAAGGAATCTTCCTTGGGGCCTTGGGAGGGAGAGGCCAACACCAGGTCTGGATTCCTAGCCTCAATGCTGTCTCAAAGTTGAGCCCTATCACCAGAGAGGATAATGTGGGACAGGAACTGAGGCCAGGGGGCTCAGAGGGAGCTCCAGAGGCTGTGACGGAACAGTCACACTCATAGCCCTACTGTTCTTCTTCCCGGTGCCGACAGCTGCTTTCTCTCCACAGCAGCAGATGCACAGTCATGGCAGAGTCCGTGAGACGCAAAAATATTCCATTGACAGAGGATGCAGGTTCCTGGAAGCATCCAGGTCCCCTCTGCTCACTTTCACCTGTTCCATCTCAGGAATATGAATTCTGGGGCCCAGCAATGCACAGTCATGAGGCCAGCATAACCCAGGCTTCTGTGTTCGTCCCCAGCCTGGATGGCCAGGCAGACAAACGCTCCTGGCCGCGCTCTGGAAGAAGAATCACCTGAGCAGGACGACAGAAGGCCCCAGGGAGGAGACAAGCTGCTAGCTCCTGTCTGACCAGGGCTCCCTCCAGGGAGATCACTCTCAGGGCTGGTACCAAGACTATCAGGATAAGCACTGGGCAGAGTGGTGGGTGCCCTCAGTCATTTACTTCTATTGTCAATGGGATTAGTGGAGCATCATCCCACATCCTCAGGCCCCGTGAGTGCCCAGCCAAGCCCAAACCCCCGTTCCTGTCCCGATGTCTGCACGGCCTTGTCCCCACTTTATGATATACAATTGTGTTATTTGGTGTGGGTGACAGGAACAGACCCTACCCCCCAGGGGAAGGTGCAGAGGCCCCCAGTATGGCACCGGGGACCAGCAGCGCTCAGATGTTATCCTGTTGGGAGACATCGCTAAGAAAATTAAAGAGCATCCGGGTCAATTACAAAAAGTTCACAAGGTGGGAGGGAAGTGTAAACAGTGAGCTAAGAATGGTTTTATACACATTTAAATAACCGAAAGGGTGACGCGTAATGCTTAATGCTGCAAACTTACATGAACTTGTAACTGGTGTGGAACAATAAAAGATTTCTTAGGCTTATTTTCATAGTATGTGTTTAAGTGTTTGCCTGCATGTGTGTATGTCCACCACATGGGTACTGGGCGACCCTGGAGGCCAGAAGAGGACCTTGGGCCATTGGAACTGGAGAAATAGATGGCTGTGAGTCACCGTGTAGGTAGTGGGAACTGAACCCTGGTCCTTTGCAAGAGCAGTGTACACTCTTAATCACTGACTCATCTCTCCAGGCCCAACAATAAAGTTCCATGGGGACACAGGTACACTTTTCATTTTCACACTGTTGGTGGCTGAATAGTCATGACAGGGAACATGTGACCCGCAAAGCCGAAACTGTTTTCTGATTGGTGATCTACAGAGAAAACGTGCTGGACTCCAGCAGCCAAATTGTCCGACTGTGAGTCTTAAATCCTCTCTGACTGGCTGTGTAGCTCTAGGTCAGTCAACCCTCACATTCCGCCTCCGTTTCCCCAGCTCCGAATGGCCAAGATAGTCTCCTGCCAAGATACGTCAACGAGGTTTAGGGAGATTAGTATTTTCAAACTCTTCCCACGGTGCCTGAAGCCCTGACTTATCATAGATGGCGTCAGCTTCTACGTCGGCTTCCTTGTGACTATGACAAAATGCCAGAAATAAAAAACACATAGAGTGAGAAGGTTTGTTTCGACTCACGGTTCTACTCCATGACTGAGCGGACCTTTTCTTTTTAAGCTTCTGCTAGGAGCAGAAGGCATTAGCCAAGAGCATGAGGCAGAGAAAAAATGTTTAATTCATAGCTAGGAAGTAAAAGATACCAAGGATGGGGCTTCAACCCCAATGACCTAAGGACGACACCCCCATAGGCCCCACCTCTTCCAGGTTTTATCATCTCTCAGCAGCACCTGTGGACAGACATTAACATGGATCCAGAGTACAGCTGACGGACTATATGACTCTCCAGGCATGGTCTGGGCCCTCATTCTCCTGGAATCCTTAACACCCCATGCTGGTCTTCCAGATCAGCACCGAAAACCTCCAGCCGCCTCCCCACTTCATGCACAGAAGTTCTTCAAAACTGACTCATCGTTTTTCCGAACTCCCCCCCCCCCATTGCTCCATATGCAAGCAGACTCAGGAAACCTGAGCTCGGATTTCTCAAGTCTCAGATGGCTTCTAATTTGTTACGTGGGAGGAAAACTCTGCATCCCCTCGCAGATGCACAGGGACTGTTTTATTCATCTCACCACCACTTCCGACTCTTCAGCGTGGAAAGATTTTTTTTTTTTCAAGCTCTGTTGGTCTTCATTCTGAAATGTTAAAACAAGGTGATGGGGCCTGGGTTTCCTACCAGGCCAAAGCTGTTACTGAACTGTTTGTGGGGGTGTGACCTGGGCCCTTGCTCTGTGATCCGGGAGGAAGAGATGGAATGGGATGGAGGATGTTGGCAGCTGCCAGCCACAGGAGAGAGCAGAGCTGGCACAGGGCTGCCCTGCTGGAGATCCCACTGCCCAGCAGGCTGGGCATGTCAGCATGGTCACATGACTGAGTGCACCCTGCCTCAGCCCCCACTAGAAGGCAAATGGAGGTGACAGGCAGCATTTCTGAGTCTGGGTCTCAAGACACGAGCGTGTGCTCTTCCTCTTCCGGCTGCTCCCTCTTCCTGTGGACTACAGCCATGCAGAGGAGACAGTCTTGGGGCGGCGACGCAAGTGGGTGGAGGTACCTGCTTCCCTGAAGGACCCATGGAGCACGGGGCCTCTACCATGAAGAGGCCCTCGTCCAAGGGTCCCTAGAGAGAGAATCAGCTACGTGCTTTAAGGCACAGCGTGACTTTGATACAGCTTGTTTGCTCTGTCTGCACAAAGGCCATGTGTTCCCTTAGCCTCTGCAGACTACAGACGAGGGCAAAGATTGAGAGGTCCCCACTTCCTAAAGCCCATACTTGGTTGTAAAGCTAGATTCGCACGGTGAAGCCCTGCGCTGCGCCCACGTACCTTCAGTGTTGTCGAGAGACGGAGCAGTGTCTCTGCAGCTGTCCGTGGTGTGCCGGCCGGCAGCGTGACCGTCTGGACCCAGAGAGGAGAAGGATGCTACACAGTGATTTGAACAAGGCACACTTGTAGCTAGAGTTTTCCTGCCTTGCCCACAGTCAAGACAAATCTTTGTCACCCGCCAGTCCCACAGCCACTCAGACCCAACCAAGTAAACACAGAGACTTATATTGCTTACAAACTGTATGGCCTTGGCAGGCTTCTTGCTAACTGTTCTTATAGCTTAAATTAATCCATTTCCATAAATCTATACCTTGCCACGTGGCTGGTGGCTTACCAGCGTCTTCACATGCTGCTGGTCATGGCGGCAGCTGGCAGTGTCTCTCTGCCTCAGCCTTCCACTTCCCAGAATTCTCCTCTCTCCTTGTCCCACCTACTTCCTGCCTGGCCACTGGCCAATCAGTGTTTTATTTGACATACAGACCATCCCACAGCACACACTGAATGCCGACTCAGTGACTGTAACAGGATTGGAGCGTGATCGTTTGCCTGGTAGAAGAGGAGGAATCCTACAGCACCTATGAAAAGATTCAAGGAAGAGCCTTTGCTCCAGGACTGGAAGGAGGGCTCAAACTGGAGGTCCTGGAGGCGGGAGGGCGGAGCCTGCAGCCCAGGTCGTGTGGAAAGTCTGAGGGATGTGGCTTCATCTTGCTGGGAATCAGCCCTCTAGGATGCCAGAGGAAGCTGCCCATGAGTAGACAGACCTCTTTGTCAAGTCTTCTGCTACAAATCCCCTGTGAAGCTCGCTGGGCCGCCTCTGTCCACACAGGTCCGAGCGCGCCATTTCTGCAGACATCTCAAACACAGTTCTGTATAACCAATGATCAACTTTTGTTCCTCTGCCTACATTTTCTTTAGATGCTTTCGAACTTTTTTTTTTTTAGACTAATGTGTGATTCTATTCAAAACGCAAACCCATCCATAACACGGATGATGAAAATAAGACATGGAAAAAAGCCGAGTCCAGGGCCCAGCTCAGCAGCTGGAAACTGGGGGCGCTGTGGGGGGCTATAGGAAGCCTTTTGCTAGGTGAAGCTCTTGTGCGGCCTTGGGACCCTGGAGAGGCACCCTTCAGTAAGTCACGCCCTACCTTGGACCCCAGAACCACGAGAGGGATAAGTCTGCATGCTCTGTGAGCAATCTGGTCTGTGGGATTGTTATAGCAATGAAAACGGACCAACACCTCCCCCACACTTGGTGAACAGTCTTCCATGAAACCTTCCTCTCAATTCTATTCAAGTATTCCTCACAGGCAGCCTGCTCTACACACGCTTCCATTGGGAACCAAGAAATTAACCCCTACCCCATCCTGTCATTTCCGCTGCCCAGGAGCCACATTCTCTTCCCCTTTGATTTTGAAAGCAGGCTCCCCAGGCTTATGGTCACACAACCGTCATTCCCATTTTAGCTAACTGACCTTGGACAAGAAGCTGGGTCTTTACCCATAAAGTGTGGGTGGCAGGAGCCTCTTTCCGAGTGTGAGAACTCAGTGGGATGCAAGGCTCTTACTTGACACAGGACCCAGCCCAAAACGGGTGCTAGGGAAATGCATTTTCACCCAAGCCCAGGTGCTATTCTGGCCCAGGTATCTTTCCAGCCTCCAGACTCTCCTCAAGAGCATCCTCCAGGCCCTTGTTATGCTCTCTCTTGCCCCCCGGTCCTGGTCATGTCCCTGCTCCTCCACTCTATGTTGATCTGAATATGAGGTTAGGGCTGCAGTGGTGGCTGACTGGGACATGAGCCCAGAAGCAGCTCCTTCTCCATATGAGGTCAGCTGGCTCCAAGTTAGCACAGAATAGCACAGGACCCCTGCTCCCTCCTGATGGCTGGGCACAGCCACCCTTTAGAGACCCCTAGGAAGACTGGTATCAACATGTCACATTGCTCAATGTATTTTACCTGTTGGGTCTTCTGATTTCACTGAAAGGCAACGGGGGGGGGGGGGGGATATACCAGGAACACAGGCTAGTGTGGTAGGTGGGTGGGGCCTGAATCTGGGGCAGGAAGCCCGAGTGTCCCTGCTCTTTCCTGGAAAGATGTTAAACTCTTTGGTGGCTTGCCCCAGGGAGATCTGTGAGGAATTCCTTCACAACCAAGGAGAGCCAGCCGTCTAGAGCAGATGAGCACCCGGGGTTCTGCTTCTAGGTCTCTGAGCCCTGTTCAGTTTCCGGATGCTAGGGCAGAGATTCAGACCTGCAAGCGTCTCAAGGACCCGTGGAAATGATTAGACTCTAGAAAAGAATGACTGCAAATCATTGAAGAAGCGGAGTCACTCTGCTGAAATGATTAATTTATATATTCATCTCCATTAATTGCCAAATTGAGATAAAAATCCGAGTACATTTGAAAACCATTTGTAAGTCAGATTTTCTCACTTTACAAGAAATCACAGTGTACTAGCAAGTGACAGGAAATAACAGCTGATCAGGAATTAAATGAGTGATTGTAGGTAAATCATTGCAGTAGCAAATGTTTGTGCCTGCCCCCTCCTCAGGCCTCCTTCACACCAGGTCATCTTGGTCTGCCCTAACTCCTCAGGCCTCCTTCACACCAGGTCATCTTGTGTCTGTCCTAACTCCTCAGGCCTCCTTCACACCAGGTCATCTTGTGTCTGTCCCCTCCTTATCACCTCTTCTGTCTTAGTTAGGTTTTCTATTGCTGTGAAGAGACTCCATGACCACAGCAACTCTTATAAAGGAAAGCATTTAATTGAAGTGGCGGCTTACAGTTCCAGAGGTTTAGTTAGTCCATTATCATCATGGCATGGAGCATGGCCACATGCAGGCAGACGTGGTGCTGGAGAAGGAGTTGTTACATCTCATTCAGAAGGCAACTGTCTCACTGGGCATGGCTTAAGTATGTATGAGACCTCAAAGCCCACCTCCACAGAGACACACTTCCTCCAAAAAGACCACACCTACTCCAGGAGGTCACATCTCCCAACAGTGCCACTCCCTATGAGCTCATGGGGGCCAATCACATTCAAACTACTACATTCCACCCCCATATTTTGTAACAATACCAAAATGCATTTAGTTCAACTTCAAAAGTCCCCATAGTCTATCACAGTCTCAACAATGTTTAAAAGTCCAAAGTTCAAAGTCTCTTTTGAGATTCATACAATCTCTTAACTGTAATCCCCATAAAATCAAAATCAAAACAGATCCCACACTTCCAACATATAATGGCACAGGATACACATTACCATTCCAAAGCACAGGAAAGGGAGCACAGTGAGGAAATACTGGACCAAAGCAAGACTGAGAACCAGCTGAACAAACTCCAAACTCTGCATCTCCATGTGTGATGTCAAAAGGCTCTCCAGATCTCCAACTCCCTTCAGCTTTAACTGCAACACACTTCTTTCTCTTGCTCTGGTTCCATTCTCTGTTAGCAGCTTTCTTCAGCAGGCATCTCATAGCTCTGGCATCTCTAACATCTTGGAATCTCCAAGGCAATCAAGGCTTCAACTTCATAGCTTCATGCAATGGCCACTTCAGGCCTCCATTCAGGGACACCTGTGGTGATATTTTGTTTCTGCTCTAACAAATAAAGCTTGCCTAGAGATCAGAGGGCAGAGCTAGCCACTAGTTAACCATAGAGGTCAGGGAGTGATGGCACACACCTTTAATCTCAGCACTTGGAAAGAGGAAACAGGAAGTGATATGGCTGGACATATCCTCTCTTGGAAATGATAAGGTGGGGTAGAGACAGAGGCTCGGCCCTTTTGGTCTGAGCATTCGGATTCAGTAGAGCTAAGAGGTCTCTCTAGTGGCTGCTCCTTTCCTTCTCTGATCTTTCAGCTCTTACCCCAATACCTGACTTTGGGTTTTTATATTAAGACCAATTAGAATTCGCAGTATAGACATCCTTGACCATGCCTGGTCTCAGCAGCTTTCCTTGGTCTCAGAGGCAAATCCCACAGCTCCTTCTTTCTATCCTTAACTCCAGAACCACATGACTGAACCCACCAAGTTCTGCTGTTCTCTGGAGCTAGAACGTGAAGCCCTCGTTCAATTACATCTTCACCAGCTTTCTGTCCGTCACTGTCTAAGCTTGAACTTCCGCTACAGACCAGGCTGGCCTCAAACTCAGAGATCTGCCAGCCTCTGTCTCTGGAGTGCTGGGATTAAAGACGTGCATGACCACACTGACTCTAAGCTTTTCTTTCATTCCTTTTCCCAAGTTGGAAACTTAGCTGGGTCGGATCCTGCCCTGAGGCCACCACTCCCTTTATTCCATTTCTTAATCCATTTGTCTCCTTGAGCACAGGACTGAGCTCCATTCCACTTCCTGGTGCTCCTTTTCTCCTCAAAATTTTGTAGTTTACCCTGACATCAACTTGTGGCCTCAACATGTGCCTGCAAAGGCAAGCACACACACACACACACACACACACACACACACACACACACACACACACACTTGTCACTTCTGGCTTTTCCAATTCCCATTCTCTAACTACAATTAACTAATTATTGGGATATTAACCAGACCTTTTTCAAAGCTGCATGTATTTGTTCATTTTTGCTGTTGTTGTTGCTACAGTAAAATATCTGTAGTGGGATGATTTTTAGAAAGAAAGATTTCTTTAGTTCACAGGCTTGAAAGTCCAAGGACATGGTAAGCCTGGCACAGGTCTGACTCTGGTAAGGATGTAGACATAGGAGCACGTGGGAGAGGGAGAGATCACATCACCAGATGAGCCAGAGAGCAGGAGACACAGAAGTCCTTGTACTCACAGATAAGCACTAGGAAGCCAGCAATGTCAAACATACAGAGCTGTCTCCTCAAAGGGAGAGAGAGGTATAGCCTTTATTTTTCTGCCCAGGAGGCTGGGAGCTGATGTAGTTCATATCCTGGTGACATTTCCACCTTGGTCACTGTGTGACAGAGACCATACCAGATCTTCCCCCAGACCCTTAAAATGAGCTTGTCAATCTATAGAACCCATCTTTATGGAAGATGTCACATGTACTTTACAAAGCTTCTACGAAGTCATGTCTCAGCTTTACTGTACACGTGGGATTGAGTTAATTATTACTGTGGATGCGGGCTTTGAGGTCTCATATAATGCTCAAGCCATGCCGAGTGTCTCAGACCACTTCCTGTTGCCTGAGATCAAGATGCATCAACTCTCAGCTCCTTCTCCAGCACCATATTTGCCTGCATGCTGTCATGTCCCACCATGATGATAATGAACTAAACCTCTGATAATGTAAACCATTCCAATTAAATGTTTTCCTTTATAAGAGTTTTTCCAGTGTCATGGTGTCTTTTCACAGCAATAGAAACCTTAAGACACCAGTGTTGGTGTCTTTTTCTGTTAGCAGTTCATGACCTAACTTGCTAAATTAGGCCAAAACAATTTGGGAGGAGAGTTAAAAACAAAGGAATGTGATATTGGCTCATTTGTGTTTCTTTCTAAATTCATGTGTTGAAAGTCTTAAACCCCAATACCTTAGAATGTGACCGTTTGTGCATAAAAGGGTGTTAAAGGTTGTGACATTCAGAAGAAGTCATCAGGATAGATCCTTGACCCAGCATGACTCTTGTTAAGAGAAAATCAGGGCAGAGTGTGCAAAGCAAATGTGGAGAAGCCAAGGTGGTGGAATCAAAACATGAGAGAGGCTCCTGAAACTCCCAGGAAGTAAGGGAGACTTACAAGGTACAGAGTTCCTGAAATTTACAGGACTCAGGAGGCCGCTCCTCAGGGTTACGTAAAGTAATAATAATTGCTGGGGATGGGAGACTCCAACCAACCAAACTGCCTGGAAGGGAGCTCCAGGGAGGTGCTTTCGTGACTCATCACCCACGCTCCTGTAAGTAACCCAGCAAACTCACTGGTCCTCCAAGATGAATTTGTCAGTTCATGTCCTGTCTGGGGAGGGAGATTTCAATCTAGAAGTCAGCATTAACTAGACACACCGATTAGATCTGCTCTAAATGAAACACATTCTGTACTGGACAGCTCTGTACTTTCTATGGCTGCCAAGCAATTCACAGATGATTCTGGATTATGCTAAATTCACTCACACAAAAGCAAAAAAACAACACCAGTGACTTAACATAAAGTCTGGCATGTGTGTTTTTTTTTTTCTTTTTATTTCTTTATGTTTGAGACAGAGTTTACTATGTCAACCAGGCTGGCCTCAAACTTACAGAGATCTTCTGGGAATAAATGCATGCACCACCATGCCCTGCCATAGTTTTGGGGTGGGTGGGGGAGATGTTTGTTTTTTAAATAGAATGCAAGTACCTCCTTGTCCAGAATTTCATCTTGGAGGTTATTGGCTGGTATGCACTTGGGTCTACAAAGCTCCTATCCAAATCTGCCTCCCAGCCCAGAGATACTGTGCTACCAGTAGACCTGAGCCAGCCTGGCAGGCCAGCAATTCTGAGCCCTGTGGGTAACCCCAGTGAGGAGAGGAAGTGGGTTTCGGTTACCCACACTGTCAGCTCCGGACAAGACAGAGGGAATCAAGTATCATTCCAAATTCTGCCAAACAGAATTCACAAGCAAGTCCTATGGGCACTGTGTAACCTGTGCTCCTGGCTCAAGAGGCATCCATTAGGTCCTCTTGCCCCTGACAGCCACTGAGTGAGGTCACTTCTGCTGACTTCTCATGACCAGAATAGCTGCCCTCTAGTGGCCCGGTTGGAGGATCTCGCAAGCCTGATCCAGCTCCGGGCTCCTAGGAAGCCACTACACAGGAGGACTATCTCCTCCCTGCACGGACTCTACTTTATCATTTTCTGATACCTCCTTCTCCTCACCCAGGTCTCAATATATAGCCCAGCAGGCCTGGAGCTCAGGGTCCTCCAGCCTCTGCCTCCACGTGGTGTGATCACAGGTGTGTGCCACAGTCCATCTATCTTCTGTACTTGTCTGATCAGGCATTTGGAGACTAGTCCGTGTTCTCTGTCTTCTACCGGCCCGTGGTCAATCCAGGGACCACGCTTGAATCCCAGAGCCCACGAAATCATCCCAACACCCCATCCCCAAACCTCCATGGTGTCCCTGTCTTGCCTCCTCCTTCCTTCAAGGCTAGATCTGGCTTAGTCTGTTGAGGTCTAGGGCGGACTGGGGCTTTTCCTGATGCAGGGAGAAGGAACTTGGCTCCTTGTCTAAGACCAGGAATATGCTTGGTAAGGCCAGTAGTGGCCTTGGGGGCTGGGGGAGCTGTGGCTTTGAATCCTGAGCACCCAACTCTTCTCACCCTAAGGTGCTGTGGTTATCAGTCCCGAGGCTGCTGCTGTGCGTTTGGTCTCTACGCCCTTGCGGTATCCTGTGCTCTCTTTGCCCAACACTGTTTGATCAGCTTCTTGCTGACTTTGTCCCATTGTATAATCGCTTTTGCTGACACTGTCCCATTTCTTTCAGGAAAACTGTACACAAGATGCTGCATTTCTTAATAAACTTGCTCACACGAGCCATCCACTTATGCAAGACCTCCTGACCCAAAACTTTCCAGTCTTCTCCATCTTCTCACCTCCTGGCCATCTCTCTCTCTCTCTCTCTCTCTCTCTCTCTCTCTCTCTCTCTCTCTCTCTTTCTCTCTCTCTCTCTGACTCTCTCACTTGAACTGGGAAATGACCTACTGGTCCAGATCACAGCTCTCTTCTCCTCTCTTCTGCTTTCTCCAGATCCTTGTGGACCTGTGTGGGCAATGTGCCTCCTGTATCTAGAAACTTGTCTCTTCATACAATCATTTCTTTTGCTGTCTTACTATATCTGACTAAAGTTAATCCTGGCTATGTTTTTAGCACATTCCCTGAAGCAGAGTCCTTCAGAGAGGGAAGGGGGAAGATGGAGGGGCCTGGTGCGCCCAGACAGCATGTCTAGTGGCATGCTGTCAAAGGGATCTACAATAGGCAGGGCTTAGGAGAAGTCCAGAGCTTCTGGCCTGGCAGAAAAGAGGAAGCTAGATAGCTATTTTAAAGGTTTAGGTACAGTTAAGGAGGAACAGAGTGTATTGAAGAGTATCCCCCACAGAGATATGTATAGATCCTGACCCCCAGATCCTATGATTGTGGTCTTTAAAAAGGGGTAATCAAGAGATGAGGGACAGAGAGATGACTTAGTGGGCAATGGCTCTTGCTGCCAAATCTGGTGCCTGAGTTCCATCCCCAGGACCCACATGGTGGAAGGAGAGAACTGACTCATGCTGCTTGTCCTTTCATGTCCACACACACATGCACACACTCATACACACACACACTCATACACATGCAAGCACGCACGCACGCGTAATAAAAACTCTCTCCAAGCCAAGTGTTGAAATGTTATTTTGTTGCAGTAGCCACAGGAAACCGGAAGAGGAACCCTGAAGGAGGAGATAGTGAGGCAGCAGGCAGCCTTTCTGTTCTGCTGATGGTGTGCTCCCCCATCAGTACAGGCTTTCCAGACATGCAGCTTCTGTTCAATTGCTAACTCCAGCTTCGCCACCCCCTGTTGCTGTAACAAAATGCCCCAAGCTAGTTCTTCACTGGAGAAAAGGTTTGTTTGGTTTCTGGTTCTGGACCAAGGGTCCCCTGGCTGCGTCACAGCGTGACGAAGCAGACGAGAAGCACATGTGGCACCTTCATTTGATGGCAACTCTCCCAGCACACTGACATCCCAGCACCAGGGTGGCTGACACAAAAGGATCACGAATTTGTGACCAGCTTGTGCCAGGATGTCCCTAGACCCTCTGACCAAAACAATACAAAAAAATGGCAATTGCAGTAGCCCCAGTATTCTGCGGACTAACTCTGTGAAGCGATCTGTGATGGTTAGTTAGTTCTCTCAACCGGACACAAGCAAGCATCATCTGGGAAGAGTCTCCACGAGGGATGATCTAGTCCAAGTTAGTCTGTGGCAATGTCTGTGGGGAATGTCTTGATTACATTAACTGCTGTGAGAGTTACATTACATTAAGTGCTATGGGAGGCACTTGCCGCTCGCTGGGTTTGGGTTGTGGACTGCATGGAAAAGGGGGAAGGTAGCTGGGCAAGCTACACCATTCCCTGTCTGCTTTGGCCGTGGATGTGACTAGCTGCTTCAGATTCCTGTCACCTTAACGTCCGCCCCCTTACATGTGCGCCACCACATGGCACCCAGCCCCAGCACCTGAGCCTTCCAGAATCCACACACTAGAACCGTCTAGAAAGCAGAACAAAGCCCAGTTCTTAAAAAAGAAACTTTTTAAATGAACTTGCCAGACAGGGTGAGATGCCCACAGGAGGCAGGGGCAGGGGGACCAAAGCAAGTTCAAGGCTAGCCTGGTCTACATATGGAGTTCCAGGCCACACAGAGTTACAGATCTGTGTCCAAAAAAAAAAAAAAAAAAAGACTCTCAGGACCCCACTTTCTTGGCTTAACAACAGAAACACACTGCCTTACACTGGTTTCCATCAGGGTGTCCTGTTTCAGCCTCTAGAGTTCCCCTGGAAATCACTTTGAGCTGAGCACTGCACTTCTGGCACCCAGGGCTTAATTTTCCTATGGTGATGGCTCATTCTGCGGTATGAGCAAACAGGCCTTGGAAGTTGTGCTCTAGGGGACCAGGCCCTGTGTCTTTCTCTCTGGAACATGAGTTGTCTAGTCTCAGCTCTCACAGCTCTTTTCCAAACGGATATTTACGAAGCACCTAGTGACTGACCAGGCCTGTGCATGTATGTAGCCGTCCTCCAGGTCAGGGGTTGGTGGCCCACAGGACCAGGCCAACTGTGACACTGACATTGAATTACACACTGTGGTGGCAGAGGCTGTGGTACCTCCTCCTGTGTCATGGCCAAGGGACAAGTCAACCTGAGGAGACCCACACAAGCACTGGATTCCACAAGCTCCAGGGCCAGGGCTCACGGTCATGTGCTAGGAAACCAGTTAGGGGGCAGGGACAGTGCGAGCTAGGACTGGAGTCCAGATGAGTCAGTTTGTGCTGTGGATAGCGCTCTGTATAAATAAAATGCTGATTGGCCAGTAGCCAGACAGGAAGTATAGGCAGGACAAGCAGAGAAGAGAATGCTGGGAAGTGGAAGGCTGAGTCAGGAGATGCTGCCAGCCGCCACCATGACAAGTGAGATGTGAGATACTGGTAAGCCACAAGCCACGTGGCAAAGTATAGATTAATAGAAATGGGTTAATTTAAGATATAAGTACAGTTAGCAAGAAGCCTGCTGCGGCCATACAGTTTGTAAGCAATATAAGTCTCTGTGTGTTTACTCTGTTGGGTCTGAGCAGCTGCAGGACTGACGGGTGAGAGAGATTTGTCCTGACTGTGGGCCAGGCAGGACCAGGAAAACTCCAGCTACAAGTTTGGAAATGCAAGCCATGACTTGAACTGGGCAGCCTTGCTGGAAGGCCTGGGATACAGAACTGAGCTCATGACATGTAGGTCATGAAGTCAGCCTGAGAGGCACAGCATGGGTCAGGCAAGTGGCATCTGGACAGGCAGAAGGGACAGTGCCAGTACAGACACTGAAAATAACACAACTGTCAACATCCTGTCCCACCTCTGGAGAGTGGTGTCGGAGGGTAGCCATGAGGGAGGGACTCAACCACCATGGTAGGGTCTGAAGAACAATCGCCAGGAAGCACACAAACTCAGGAAGACGCTCGTCTGCTGCCCCTATCAAATATTTGCCTTACATTTAATGTTAAATTGTTATTAGGTGGGGGATAGGAGGAGCAAAAGTTCAAGGTCATCCTTGGCTACATAGTGAGCTTGAGGCCAGTCCAGGATGCATTTGACCCTGACTCAAACACAGACAATAAGCCCGAGCTTTGGCCTTGACTGTACAGAATAAGTAGGGAGAGACGGCTCTATCCTGTGAGAGCTTGATAAAAAAAAAATCATGTGAGGCTGGAGACATGGCTCAGAGGCCAAGAGCAACTGCCGCTCCTGCAGAGGACTGGGGTGCAGTTCCCAGCACCACAGTGGGCAGGTCACAGTCACCCGTGCGTGACTCCAGCTCCAAGGGATCTGATGCCCTCTCCTGGCCTCAGAGAACACTCTCTCACGCATGGACAGAGACACATGCGCATTTTCAAGACAACCTTGTATCAACTGAGAAGACTTGCCTTTGACTGTGGGCTAGAATTCTTTGTGTGACCTTTGACAAGAGGCAGACTCAACACTTGCAGTGTTTGCCTTCTCGGCGGGGAGATGGGACCTGGTCTTTGTGCTTTAGCATTCTACCACTGAGTTACATCCCCAAACAAAACTACTGTTTCTCTTTGTTTCTATCCCAGCCCCATTCCAACTGTTATTTCTTGAGCCAGTTCTTCATAAGTTATAGCTTTTAAAATGTGCACATTTCATCCATGTTAGGAAATGTTCCAGCTGTGAATACACCTGTCACGGAAGGCCCACCTCCAGGGAAGCCTGGGCACTGGGGAGCCAAGTGTCTGTGATTCCTGTTCTAGGCAGCAGGGCTGGGTACTTACAAGCTCCCGCCTCACTTCCTTCCCTGCACTCTCCAGATAAGTTCACCAAGACGATCATGGTGCCGCTCTGCGGCTGCCCCCCTAATGGCCCCTCCGCGTGATCACCTGCCACGCCACACCTCAGCTCCACTGACAAACGCATCACACCGAGCGGTTAATGACAAGCTGTATTGGGCGCCAAGGCTTTCAAAAGCACCACATTAAATGTGTTCCTCTCTGTATTAACGGTCTATTCTTCAATTCTTCAGAGCTTTCTTTTCAAGGCTTCCTATATTGACTTCCGTGCAACGTAGAAGTCCGAAAGTCCTATCATGCCATTCTTTTTAGATTCTCTGGATGGAAAACAGAAGGAGATGCGATTAGAAATGTAATTTTTTTTTAAGGATGTCACTTAACTGACAAGGTTATCTCAAACACAGGGCACTTGGGATGCCTTACCACAGACTCCTGCCAGTAAGCAACAGTCCTGAGCTCTATTTTTCTGTACAACAATGGCTGCTTATTTCCAGGTCAAGCGTCAGTGCTAGGGAGCCACTCGTGTTAGCAAGTGGGCAAGAGTTGCCCAGAACACGCCACACCACGGTTCTCGTGACAGCCAGGGACCACACTAACCTGCCCACGACCCCCACAGTGCTCTCTGTCGCCCACCCCAGCGCGCTCCCTCTCTTGTACATGGGCCAGAGGGAACCAGGACCGCAGAGCCCACATGGTTTGCTGTGCCTCAGCAGCTAAGACGAACCATGTGCAGCATCCCTGTCCACGGAGGCACAGATATCAAGGGCTACAAACGCTGTCAGAACCAAGCAGACAGCAAACGAGTGGACGGATGGAGGGTGGGCAGAGAAATGAATCTCTAGTAGGCAGACATAAGCAACAGCTCCCTCTGTGGAAAAGAAGCCCAGTTAAAAGTTGATGAGGAGGAGGAGGAGGAGAGGCAGGGCAGCCCAGGGAGCCTGGCCTCGGCTTCGGGGTGCTCACATGCTATGCTGCCCGATATTGGTGCATTCTAAGCACACACAGAGTGCTGGCTGGGGATCCCAACAACCCCAGCCCATGCCTTGCGTGGCCCCCAGCACACAAGGTTCCTTAGGTAGCTGGGTCCTTCTCGCTTCCCTGAACCAGTACAGTCAGGATTTTCCAGGGCGGGTGCAAATGAGGACCTAAAGAGCCGAGCTGAGCTCTCCCCTCGGCATGTAGTGGCCCATCATGAACCTCTCCCCACTCATGCACTCCGCCCACCTCTGTGCCTTGCCCTCCAGCCACACGGGTCAAGCCACGGACCATCCTTCTATCTCCCAGCCAGCACTGCGGTCTGGCTTCAGCCAGCACGCTCCTCGGCGGCCATGTTTGGCTCTACGGTCAGGCTCCGCCCCCCACCCCCACACACTCTCACGGAGTTACTCCCAGGGACATCCCTGAGATATCAGCCAAGAACCTATCAGCTTCCCACAGACTTCCAGGCCAAGATGACAGCGCTCCCACATCCACAGAGAACCTCCCAGATGTGGGCACCTCAGGCCACTTACTACAGAGAGAAGAGACCAGCCCTAGGCAGCCAGGAGTGAAAAGTTAAAAGCCCCCAAGCACCTTGACTTTCTATCGATGCCAACAGCATGAAGATACACTGCACAGGTGCCATGTGCCAGCTCCTCACTCGGGAGCCGTGGAGTGACATCAATGACAGTCTGTGGATAACTCGGCACCTGTGGGCTGCAGCCAGGCTGCCCACTGGTAGCAATTCATCTCTACGTTTCATGTGTTGGTGAGGTTAAGTTTATCATTGTGACTTTTTAACAAGCTATCGTTTAAACTATCTGACAGTACACGCTAGAATTAAGCTTTTCCTGTGACAGGACACATTTTCTCCATCTAAAGTCTAGGAAGATGGACTCCCACTGTGTGACACGGAGAAGACAGACGGAGGGGCTGCTGCTCTTTGCTGATGGTCTCTGACAGGCAGCTCCCCTTCGTCACTGCTGGAATCAAGGCAAGCACCTTTGCCTTCCGCCAGGGCAAGTTCTCAGCAAAGAGAGGTGGACAGAGGAGACTCTCCAACTCAGTCCACAGGACACCCACCGAGAGCTATACTTACGCCTTCTCTCTTAAAGTGGCAAGATAGGTCTCTGTGTCTGAGGCCGGGAGTTCTGGGTCCAGGTCAGATAAGTACTGGTAGATGTAGGCATAAGTTTCAAACGGAATCCGAGCAGGCCCACCCTCCGGGTCAGTAGTGAGGATCTCACAGACGTTCTTCATGGCAGTATTCAGTGTCTAGGCAGGGAATGGGACAAGGATTGGACACAGTCACTCTTGGAGTCTGAGATTTAAAGACAACACCAGTGACAGAAACGCAAGTGTGCGCTGTAGACATTCTTTGGAGTGTGTTCTCCATCTTAGTGAAGATCCAGGTGGATGCATAGCTTCCACAACATAAAGCGAGAAGGAAGGTTTGACCAGGATACAACTGACCAGACATGGTGAATTCATAGATTTTATACCTAAATGGGAATGACTGCCATAGACAAGATAAGTCTGGCTAGTTTTGTGTGTCAACTTGACACCAGCTAGAGTCATTAGAGAGGAAGGAGCCTCAGTTGAGGAAATGCCTCCATGAGATCCAGCTGTAAGTGATCAATGGGGGAGGGTCCAGAGTCCATGGTAGGTGGTGCCATCCCTGAGCTGGTGGCCCTGGGTTCTATAAGAAAGTAGACTGAGCCGGGCAGCGATGGCGCACGCCTTTAATCCCAGCACTCAGGAGGCAGAGCCAGGTGGATCTCTGTGAATTTGAGGCCAGCCTGGGCTACAGAGTGAGATCCAGGATAGGCACCAAAACTACACAGAGAAACCTTGTCTCAAAAAAAAAAAAAAAAAAGTAGACTGAGCAAACCAGTGAGCAGCACCCCTCCATATGGCCTCTGCATCAGCTCCTGTCTCCACGTTCCTGCCCTGTGTGAGTTCCTGTCCTGACAAGCATCAATAACGAACAGCAATTATGGAAGTGTAAGCCAAATAAACCCTTTCCTCCCCCAACCTGCTTTTTGGTCATGGTGTTTCCTCTCAGCAACAGAACCCTAAGGCAATGAGCATATCATTTTAAACCATGAACCTCCTCCATGTGGTTCTGGGTTTGAAGTCCAGCACCATTTAACAATGAACTTTAGCGCTGCAGCCCCACCAGATCCAGAAACATCCTCTGCACCATGCCACGGTCCACAGGGAACCAGTGCCCACCAGAGTTGGCTCTGAGGAGGGCATGACCGGCAGGGCAGCTGGCCCTGTGCATCTATCACTACCCTGGCTGCTCAGTTTTCGACCTCACTCACACAGAAGGCTTCAGGTCTCTGTTCCTTCACAGAACCTCACTAGGTTGGGCTATAATGGCTCCCAAGAGAAGCTTAAGGGCACAGAGTTTATGCCGGGCAGAAGTCAGCAAATACAGAACTTAGAAGGGTCTCAGTGCCAGTTCCACAGCACCCGAAGGGACACACGTGAGCAGGCAGTAAGCCACGACTCCTCACTTCTTGTATGGCACTGGACCCCTGTGGGGCGTTTACCCACCAACCCCACGGCTCCCCAGAGTTTTCTTGAGTGTGGGCAGCAGGAAATATTAGATAGAAGGATTTATTGAGGAGAATCTTGCGGAGATAAACAGATAAAAAATGAAGGATAGCCTCGAGAGGGCCTGGAACCTATTCCAACGGCCCCCGACTGTCTCTGCCCCAGGGTTTTTATAGAGACACCAAGGGGTGGAGCAAAAGACCTTTTCCCCCAGCACAGCCAAGTGCAGACCATCTCAGACACCTGCACTCAGGCCTGTGATCCTGATCATCCTCTATGCGGACCTGCTGGGTAAAGCCACGAGGAACCCGAGAACGGGCTCTCACAGACCCCCAGCTGGGGGTACCATTTCAGGAGCTTGTGGGACCTTTAGGAGATGGGACTGAAGTAGAGGAAGTGGGTTTCTGAGAGGGCTCAGTCTGAGGCTGACGTCTCACTTTCTGATCCTTGGACATGTGAGCATTCACAGCTCACCTGCCTTCCACCATGGAACCAGCCCCGGGAGCCGCCATGCCTCGCCCACCACAGTGGAATAGCATCTCAAGCCAGGAACCAGCCTCTGTCTTTGCTCCCTGTAGTTGCTTCCTGACAGGCACTGGTATAGCGATGATTGCACCCAACATACCTACCAGCTCACGTCTTCATTTCTCCTTGTGGAATGTAGTGTGTAAAAAGCAGAAAATGAGATGTACTCCCTTGCAGTTCCGATGTGTTCCTAGTGCATGTCCCGGCCACAGAGGAGCCTGCACGGGCAGCTGTGGTCCTGTCCGTGTGCTAGCAGCCACGTGGGCGCTTGGGTGCCTCCCTGCAAGCACAGCCCACACCGAGACAGAGCTCACTCTCCACACACTGTGGGGCGGGTGAGACAGGGCCGAGCAGACCCCTGTACAGGGATGATGGAAGAAAAGGCTCCGCACGCCCAGCTGCACTTGACCCAAGTTACACTCTAGAGCTTCTATGGCATCTATCACCTAAGGGAATTAAAGGCAAGCCACAAGGTCAGTCCCCCAAAATGACCTAGGTTAGGGGGCAGGAAGGAACCCTCTGTGACCAGTAGCTTTTTGATGTAAATTTATTTCCTAACGACAAAGCGGCATAGAAGAAAACAGGAACTTGATTGTTTTGACATAGTCACAGTAGACGATGAAAGCTCCATTCTTTACAAAATGGCGCCACCTAGTGTCACTCACTGTATATACAGCTCAGATTTATTTTCATGACTGGAGAGGTGGGACAGAGTAATCCCTAAACCATGAATTATCCTGTTCTTTCTCATTGTTAATATTAAACTTTCATGCCTATTTTTTAGAGGCTTAAGCCATCAACATTAACCTCAAATGTTAGATATTAGTCCCATGCTATGAAAATGTTAATTTCAGAGCCCCTGATGAGTGGCACAGTGCCTGTTTCTCTAATAACTAATCGCATTTGACTTTGTCTTTCCAGAGAATACCCCACTGGGCAGCACAGCCCCGGGAGGACACCTGCTTTGTCAATGTCCATGACTCAGCACAATGACGTCAAGAGCTGACCAGAAACCACATACCCAACCATTGCTGGACCTGAGGTCACCAACTTGCTACCTGCCTTCTCTCAAGGGACAGAGCTTCCTCCTGGAGCCCGAGCTGCAGTATATCCATGCACCTGGCCAACCATGGACTGCAGTAGAGAAAGGCACACAGCTCCGCTCCTGGGAATGAAGGGAAGTTCTAGAGACCCCTGCATACTAGCCCATCGGAAACGGAAAACAAGAATGGCTTTTATTTGAAGTAAAACTGAGTAAGAAACGTGCACATGGACCAAAGCTGGGGGAAGGAGGGGTCAGAGGCTCAGTGGTTCCGAGCATGCACTGCCCTTCCAGAGGACCTGAGCTCAGTTCCCAGCACCCATGTCAGGAGCTCACAAGGGATCCAGCATCCTATTCTGGCCTCCACAGGCATTCATTCATGTTTACAATCCCCAGCCCCCCACATACAAATTTAAAAATTGATAAAGAATTAAATAAAACCCTTTTTTAGAAGAGGAGTGGGACATTAAGCAAGGATCATGAATTATGTACAGTTATATACTCAGGAGTGTAAAGACTGAAGGAGCAAAAGAAAGTGCTCATCTGGACAGCAGAAGGCTGCTTCTCCCGAAGTGCCTTTCTTCACAAACACCACGGCTCCCTTCACTTAACCACAGGCTCATTACACTCGGGCCTCCCAGGAAGCTCCACCCACTCCCTCCCACTCCAGCCCCCACCCACCTCAATCATCCTGCTGTCTTATTCCTAAATTATTGGAGTTATATTTTGAGGGCAGTAAAGTTACATTGTATCTACTACTTATTAATACTGCATAGCATAGTAAGTCAAACGGAATTTTATGTCTCTTCCCACAGAAGAAGAAAATGTTACCAGTTTTCAAAATTATATTGTTCAAGTAAAAGAACTCATTGGTACATCCCCTTTGAAAACCTAAACATATTTCAAGAGTATCCATGTGTTTGCTCTGCTCTTAACGTCTTTTAAATTGGGGTCTTCATCACATAACTAGTCTGGTCTCCAGAAAAAAAATAACTCCTTTCCAAGAGCAAGTTAGTAATCAAAGTGTTTTCTGTAGCTACTTAAACCCAAATTATTTTTCAGTCAGGTACATAATTACACAGATTATGCTGTTGGTAGATACATACCCCACCCAGGGAGCTACATCCAAGAGCTAAAAATTTTATCCACTCCACTTTTTCTTCACATGGATCCAGTTCCAGGATAGCTCTGAATTTTTCTACTGGCAGACACAAGTTTTTCCACTTCTTCTCAAGGTCTGGTAATTCCACGTATTGTTTGTGGCTACACTGTTTAGAAAACACAATATGACATGCTAAATGTAAGTAGAAAAAGCATACACATAGATGTATCCATACACACATCCAACACACATTCACAGAATGAAAAGTAATATCTATACATACAAAAGCTAGCTCTTGGGTTCTTTCCAAGAATCAAAGTCATCTTCAAATGTGGCAGAGCAGGCCTGGGGACAAGGGGCAGCTGTCCCAATGTTGCGAGGGGCACAGAATGGCCACAGAAGCACAGACAGTTTAGAGGTTCACCCACCTGCTTGTGCAGGACCTTCAGGAGTCCCTGGGTCAGGCCTGTGTCGGTCTTCTGAGTGGCCACAGGCATTTCAATTCTGTCCTTTATAGGAAGTGGGTCTCCTCTGGACAGGGCTGAAAAATACCTGGAATGAGAGACATCACTGAAGAGCATCCACACACAGGCAGCGGCCAAGGCACGCAGGGTCTGACAGGCCAGCTGCAGACACGGAAGCCCTGATCCCTCGGCTGAGCGATCTCCTGGACCTTCACTGTGCACTCTGGTTTCTCAGGCACGAAGATTGGTGTCTGAGGATCCTGGAGGCACCAAGTGACCGAGAACTCGGGGGGGGGTGGGTGTGTGGGGGGGGAATGGACTCACTGAACTGTGCTCATCTCATTGTTGGTCTCATTGATCCCCTTCCTCCAAGAGCTTTGAAGATGTGGACAAAGGGACCAGAATCCGATGTTGTGTTACTTCACTTTTTTAAAAAAGATCTTTATTTTTATTAAATATAGCGTCTGCATGTGGGTAAGTGAATGCCGAGTGCAGATGTCCTTGGCAGAGGTGCCAGATGCCCTGGAGCTGTGTGACAGGGTGCCAGGGGTTTAACTCGGGTCCTCTAGAAAAGCAAGCAAACACTCTTTTTTTTTTGGGGGGGGGGTGTTTCGAGACAGCGTTTCTCTGTCTAACAGTCCTGGCTGTCCTGGAACTCACTCTGTAGGCCAGGCTGGCCTCAAACTCACTGAGATCCACCTGCCTCTGCCTCCCAAGTGCTGGCACAAGCAAATACTCTTCAGGTTGACCCCTCTCCAAGCCCCACACCTAAGGCTATTCATTGTTTTTGACAGCTGCTTTCTGAGGTATTCAACATTAAACACCTAGGATACAAAGGTCACCTACTTTCCATTTTTCCATTTGCATACTTTCATTGTCTTCAAACACTGAAAAAAAAAAACCAAAAAAAAAAACCAAAAAAAAAAATGGAACAAAAAAAAAAAAAAAAAAAAAAAACAGTAGTATGGTAGCTTTCCACTTGACTAATACTAATCAGCTTCTAACTATCACATCTCCTATGCTGACCAGACGAGTTAAACATATCAATGCTATCTGAAGTAACAGAGACCAGAACACCACTGGACTGCACTTCACCTCTCCCGGATCCTGTAACCTATCCCTTTACTTGTTGTAAGTTACCCCAAAATAAACCTCCCTTTTAACTACGTGGAGTCGAGTTGCCTTAATACATCCTCCAATAGGTATGTATGAGTCACCAGAAACCGTCTACATCTGTAACATAGGTGGATGTGGACAGTGGAGACAGTAGACCAAAATCAACTCTCTCTCCTGGCCCTTGAGGGTCAACTCTGCTTATGCGGCTAAGACTTGTGTTCCTCTGAGGAGTGTGAGGACAGGAATGAGAGACGTCCACCTAAATGGCTACAGGCTAAATAAAGGGGGCGGGGGCAATACTGTGGCTCAGCAGGATTCACACCTATTTCATAGTTGTTCCTTAGCACCAAAGGAATCATGAAGTCCTTGAGAAAGCCCTTCAAAGTAATTGTGAAGTGTTCTCAAGTGGGCCAGGGTGGGGGCAGGGTCTTGGAGTGCTATAAAGAAACTTTGATAAAACCCTTGTCTTTCCTAAGGCTTGAACAATGGTTAGAGCCAGCGACCATGATGGTACAGGAGACGTTGAGAGCGCGGGCAGGTGCTGGGTTCACAGGCGACCCTGATGGAGTTAAGTATGTCCAGGCTCCAGCCCTTGGAACCTGTACATGGTGCTCCACAAGTCTTTGCACAATGAAGGACTTTAGATGGGGAAATTGTCCTGAATAAACTGGATGCCTCCCAAAGGGATCCTCGGGAGAGGAAGGCAGAGAGAGGACCCATGGACATAGAAGGGCCACCAGAACACAGTTCTGACAAGGAAGCAGGTGGCCTCTCAAAGCCATCCCAATCACCTGTTGCCTGCTTCAACTGATGAGTGGCTTTTCATCTCTGCTGTTTTAAAGCAAGTCAAGTTGCTAAAAGAAACGAATCCGATATGCCGGGTAGCGGTGGCGCACGCCTTTAATCCCAGCACTCGGGGAGAGTGGAGAGGGCAGAGAGAAGCGGATCTCTGTGAGTTCGAGACCAGCCTGGTCTACAGAGCGAGATCCAGGACAGAAAACTACTCAGAAAAACCTTGTCTAAAAAAGAAAAGAAAGAAAAAAGAAACGAATCCACTCTTGGCTATATGGTTCAGAGACAGCAAATTTTAGCTAAAAATACTTATTCTCGTGATTTTTAAATGTAGGAAAGAGCTGTCTTGTAAAACCGAAAGAATGAGTAGTAAGACTATAATGATCTGGTCCTGGAGACGGTTCGTGTTTTTTTTTTTTCTTTTGTTTGCTAGCTGTGAGCTGTGCTGTCCAATTTTCGCGGATGACCACCCAGCATAAGCACATTGTTCTAGGCGGTTTCTTTTATAAACGTCCCTCTAACTGATTTTTTTTTTTTTTAACTCAGTGGGGCCACTTTTGGCCCAGCGGTTGGTCTGTAAGCTTTAGTCTACACCCACAACTGAGGCGTCTGTACTCGGAAACAGGGTGAGGTCCCGGCCGGCGCTTACCCCGCCGACCACTGCAGCACGTCCAACGGCTGCGTGCGGATGGCAGCCTTGGTGAACTGCTTCAGAATGTCGGGCAGCTCCGGGGGGATGTGGATCTGCTGCGCGCAGAACATGGTGTCGGGCAGCGGCATCGTTCTGGGCAGACCGCGGCGGCCAGGGACGATCCGGTGTGCTGCGGGGAGGAGAGGCAGGGGTCAGCGCAGCGGCCGGTCTCCGCTTCTTTACCGGCTCCTCCGCCCGCTCCAGGGGAACTGAGGCTCAACCGCCCAACGCCCGAGCGCGCGCGGTTGTGGCGTGCGGTCGGTATCCAGGCAACCGAGCTGCGCAGGCGCACGGCCTTGGCGAGCGAAGGGTGGACGCTGGGCCTAGTCAAAGTGTCCAGTGTGTTACCCGCCCCACCCCGCTCCCTGCAGAGGGGAGAGCGCTGTTTTCCTAAAACACAGAGGCTGAGCCAGTCTGGACCCCAGGAGGTCGCCAGCTGTCTTCTGATGAGACCAGGGCCTTGGCTTGGCGCCTCAAGCTGCGGACTAGGCTCTATTTGGTCCACACACACACACACACCGCCCCCCATATGAATACATGTTTCCAAACCAAAGCAGCTTTGGCAAAAAAAAAAACCCATTAAAGTTGATAGAATGGTTAAGAACTCTCAGATAGTGTTGACCGAAGCGTTCACATATCTGGGAACTACTGAATTTCCTGATGCCTTAGCTATATTGCTAATATAGCTATTAATATAAACTGTTTATCCTATGCAAGAACTTAAGCTGGGGTTTAAAGAGTAGATAGAAATGCCCATTAGTTAGTTAGGTAGGTTAACTCTCATTAACACCTAAATCATGGTCTCCATTCAAAGGAACGCAACGCACTTTAGGTAAAATCGACACAGTTCAAGCTGGGTGAGGGGACTGGCACACAGCAGTTTCAGTAACCCAGGCTGGGGCGAGGCTGGGCTTCATCTGGGCTCAGAGTTGGGAGAGCAGCCTGGGCAACATTTCGTGTTTCAAGAAGTAACCAGGTCTGTCCCCACCCCACACCACCACCACAAAAAATTAGGCACATGGCCGGTAAAGCTGGAGATATGTAGAACAATCGGGGTATCAAGGCACTTATTCTTTTTATTCTTAGAGAAGTCTCTTGCAGGTTTTAATTTTGGCAATTTTTCCTTAATTATATCTTTAAAAAAAAGTGTGTCTACTATTGGCCTTCAAAATAAAATTTCCTCCAGAAGTCACTGTTTTGGGCGTTACTTAGGACTGAATCATTTTGCCTTTAATTAATATTTACCTATGGTATCAACCCCTTTGCTTTTCATTCTGTAACCAACATCCAATTACTTCAGTTTTTCAGCAGTGAAGAACCCACTGTCTACCTATTGGAGGGTCTGCTTTACCCGACCCACAGACAGTTGAAAGGAACTGGCCTTCTAAGCAAAGAACAAGTGTGTGGTTCCTGAGCAAGAAGCTCCTACTCCAAGGGTGTCCTAAACAACAAATGATGGCGAGCAGACACTTAGGCTCTATTATACAGGCAAAGGAAGAAAAAAATTCATAAACGGCCAAACTGACTTGGTGACTGTGTACCTGTGGGCTTAAAGGAGGTGAGCGCCAAGAGGCAGCAGAAGGCTGATGGAGGAACTAGGTGTGCATCCCTGAGGAACTACAGATGCCACGGAGGAAGCAGCTGGGTCCCGTGTGCTGGCCCAGGTGTCTGACTTCCCCTCCCATCTTTGGGTCACTGTGGTCCTTGAAGGCAGCCATCTTCCCTGAGAGACTATCTCCTAATCACTATGTGTGCAACGAGTGGATAAGGAGAACTAACGGCCAATTGTTTTGAGTATCGGTTTCCTTTGATGGAGACTTCCAACTTCACAGATTAAAGATATGTGATTCAGAGAGCGTTTTCTCACCACTCCAACTTTAAGTAACAATGTATTTAATTAGGTGGAGATACGAAATTTGTTGAATGCTTTTGAGAAATCAAGATGTCTTCACTCTAAAGGAGAAAAGCTTTCCTTCTCTGGTATTTGGACAATGACCTAAAACGGTTTCTGACATGCACTTAGCAGTCTCCATCACAAATTGAAGGCTCATGGCATGAAGACACAGGAAGGGGGCAGCTTCAGCCTGTGGTACAAGCAAAGAGGCCTCACTCCACTCAGTAGTGCGCTCCCCACTTAGGTTCAAAGTAAACACACACAACCAAAAAGAAAACAAGGCTACAACTAACATTCACTTTATTCAATTCTGTTCTCTTGACTCAGAAGGCAACAAAGGACCACATATAAAAGGGAGCATTTTTGAATATATGTACATAAAATTGGTCTGGGTACAGGCGTCACGGTGATAGAAAACTGACATCCCACATCACTAGTGCTCTAGTCCACTCCTACAACAGACACGTCGAGGCCTTAGTCCTTCACTTCCATCTACGGCACACCAGGACTGTCAGGATTACAAAGTGAGGCACTCATACAGACAGGGGTGGAAACACACAGCACCACGGTACTGTCTACCCTTATACTAACGCCAAAGCCACTGTTGGAGAGTGTTTGAAAAAAGCCCTCACTCATGACAGCTGTTTAAAGATTTGACACAGCAGCGACACGCTGAAAACAGGATATCTGATTGGCAGGGCAAATTAAGTGTGTGGATACAGGGCAGCTTAAGCAAAGAACTTAGAGACCCTTCACAAAAGAGGTCTTTAGTAACACTTCAGTGGTACTCTGCTTCGTCTTTTCCCTTGATAATGACTGAACAGTTAAGACTCTAGGCTTGTTTTAAACAAGAACTTTGAATGTCACAATGTAAGAGCGAGGCATCACAGACTAGCCTGATACCCTCCATCCTGGAGAGGAAAGGAGCAAGCTACTTCGCAGCACCGTGCTGACAAGTGCCAGAGTTCTTGCTTAAGGGCACCAGCTCCTGTGTCTGTAAACACAACAGTGTAGAAACATCCAAATGCATCTTCTGTGTTTGTCTTAAAAATTCATCTGTTCAACCTAAACTTAAGAACCTACTTTAATGGCACATCTGTGCAACACAGACAACATGCCTAATAGATAAATTCATCGGTGGAAAGTTACTGTTACTTGTGTGAGGGGAAGGACGATCTAAGACTTCACAGTATTAAACCAAATGTTGAAATAAAAATCACTTGTTCACATCTGCAATAGAGATGTCCTATCTCCTCCTTTCCCCCCAGAGCACGGGAGTGGGGGGTGGGGTGGGGGGCACAACTATAAACACAGAACTTTAAGGCTAGCTACACACACATTTTACACTGGCATTTTCTTCCGCTTTCCTCTAAACTATTAGTACTTTGTAGTTTAAAAATCAATCCATAATTTGTTAATAGTGAACAACTATACATTTCAAACTGACCATCTGATCACTGGTCATGTAAAACTAATCCCAAATGGTGATTTGTCTTCAAATTACAAATAATAAAGCACAAAGGTCTTTCCTAGTAAACTTCCTTGAAGACTGGATTAGCCCAATTCAAAATAAAGCAGAAGTCTTTAAATTCCCTGTAAAAACAGGCAGCAAATAGGAACACAGTTTCTGAACTGAGCGTTTTAAATGTTTATGACATTGATGAATAAAAGCTGTATGCCACCCCAGCAAATATTATGCACAATAAACTCTTATGAGGACATATCTAACTGAAAGCCCCAGGATAAAGCAGAGCTGAAAAACCCTGGAGGAATTCCACAGTAAGAGAGCACAGAGTCTCCTGCCAGTAAAATGGGGGCAAATTTTGGTAACCTGTACTGTTTGTGTTTGTTTTTCAACAAAACAAGGTTCATTTAAAATTTTGGAGGATTAATAATTTTAAACTTTTTGTGGTAGATCTATAAATTATTTAAAATTAAAAATGGATCGTAAACAATGTTATATGCCCAACTCACGGACATCTTTCTCCCCAAAAGACTGGTTTTTATAGACATATCCAGGGCAGGTGGCAGGGCATCTTAAAATGCTAAGTCTTTACAGCAGGACTCAGTCTGTGAGTGAAGGGGGCTGCTGGAAGGACCTTACTTTACACACAGGAGAAAGAACTGTTACAAAGTGACAAACAGTGTTAACACTGGATCCCATGGCAAGCACTGTTTCTGTTTCAAATATACTGCAGTTTTAAAACAAAATATTTGCTTATCACTTAGTGAATAAAAACAATAAACAAAAGCAGAACACATCGCTCTGTATATTGGTAGCTTATGTTTGGCTTTTGTACTTAAAAAGAGGGGGGGGGGGACCAAAACTTAGACCTTCCCATCTATGGGTTTTAATACTCCATGGAATTCTTTTACAGTCTATGACAGCTTCTAACACTACCCTTACAATACACCTTCACCATTAAACACTGGGATGATGGACCAACCATCCTAGTCTCTTCAACTTCACGGCTTGAGTATTCAGTTCTCCATGATCTCACAGCACTTCTGCAATGCAACTCCTTCCTATGTAGAAGACCAGCTCAGGTTGCTTCCTTTCTACAAACAAAATTTAGTTTTATTTGCAGTTTTCCATAAACAAAAAGCTTTGGAAACTGAGATTTCCTGACGTTTTCACTGAGCCTCAGCTGTAGCATACTGACAGCATGTCGGGTGTTCCAAGCCCCACACCACAGCCTAACGTTAGCCTCCCAGCTGTCACAATGTGTCACAATGTGGGCTGTTGGTGTTATCCCCGAAGATTTCTCACCTAGCATGACACTTCTGGCCACTGCTGACAGAAAGAGCGAGCTGTATGGAAGGGGAGGAGACTAATGAAAATCTTCATTGGTAGTTTATCTAAGTATAGACATGCCCCTAACAAGCATAAAACCCCAACTCCCAATGCTGATCACTAGGAATATTAAATTATCAAAATTAAAAATAATTTCCTCATCTAGCACAACATACTATACAATATTACAAACACAGACACATGAAAACAATCGGGCAGTAGAAAATGTACAACAGCTTTGGTGTTACACGGAATAACTTCCAAACATGACTGTCTGTGAGGCACTCTGTCCATGTCCCTTCCCAGACTCCACTGCTCCTTCGGCTCCTGGTAAGGACTGACCAGCCAAGGACAGGATGCGGTTACCTGGTGAGAATTGCTGGCAACACCATCAACTGTGCTCCACAAGATGTCACTCAAAGTCTCGCCTATACACTACTGCTCTGTGGCACATTTCCTGTCGAGATCACAGCAGGTCCAAAATAAAGTGACAACTAGATTTAATAAATTAATATACATTTGTTAAAGATGTACAATGCACATTCTGTTTAATCCAAGGTTTTAGGGCGTCAAGGAACTCCTATTTACACATGTACAGAGGTCAGATAGCAGTGGTGTCGGCAGATGCAGGGAGGAGCAGCAGTGCCGGACGTGCTGCTCTCTGAACGCTGAGGACACAAGTCAAGTACATCAACTTAAAACAACGCTGAGAGATCACAGGGAGAATCTCCAAAGTGAGAAGTCCACAAAAAAAGGACACGGAAAGGCAAGGAGAAGGTCAAGGAGCTGAGATAAGCACTTTATTCTTGGGACGACTGTGGAGGTGGTGTGGACGGGCCTTGCTTGCCAGATTTGCGCTCATAGTTCACCAGGCGCTGCCCCACAAGGTACCTAGAGTGCAAAAACAGGGTGGTTACTTTCCTGTATCACACACACACACACACACACACACACACACACACACACACACACACACACCATTCTTCCAGGGAGCTGCCAGTGACACCTTGTTAAATGTACTCAGATCCACTTACTAGCACTCTTTCAAAAGGCAGGCCAGAGAAGAGCAAGATGGAGCAAGATCTTAGGTCGGGTGTGGTTTGTGGGAAAGTGCCAGAGGGTGGAGACTGCACACGATGTGCAGTGCCTTTACTGCAGTGGGGAGCTGAGGTCCAGAGTGGGTGCAGCAAACAGATGAAGAGCATTTTCTTGTTTCCACTGGTTAGGGCTCACACTACATAAGCCACCTTAGTGTTCAGATTTTAGGAAGCAGCCTACAGACATGACGGGCAAAGGGCTGGGACCTGAAACACTTTGGTTCTAGAGCCAAGGAGCAATGGAGATAGCTGGTGAGACTGAATCATGTGACCGAACAGAGGAGTCTGCTAACTTACACGCTGTGAAGAGGGAAAGGCGATGGCAAACAGGGTGGGCTCTAGTTGTGAGGTACACAGTGGGGAGGCTGGAGAACCTCCACAAGGAGAGGAACATCTGCCCACCCGCAGCAGGACAGAAGAAGAGCTGCAAAGAGGGCTCACTGAGTAAGCAGATGTCCTGGGCCCCGACGCCTGAAGGTGGCAGGAGACAAAGCCAAGGGCATCAGCTATCAGAGCTGGGCACGTGTGTGTGGAGGCACCTGCTGCAGGCTCTGGGGCAGACCGGGGTGGGCCAGGAAAGCCATGCAGGTGTGTGCTCAGACTAGCGCATGCACGGAGCTGTCAGGAACAGAGGGCTGGGACCCCAGCTGGTTTTTCAGTGACACAGGATGGTAATGTCGTGCCACATGATTATTCTGAGGATAGGAAAGCAACCCACAACAAAGGCTTGGCACATGTTAAGAGGCTCAATACGGCCAGCTCTGGATTCTCACGATCATCTTCTAACCATTTCACGCATCTCTTTTCTGTCAATGCACACAATCCTCAAGACATCACTCAGCTTCTGCTGTTTATAAAGCTCACAGGTCTTACTGCTTCTGTATCCATGATCTCAGTATCTCAATTCTTTTTTCATGAAGTTAATCATTCTTTACACCACTGCTCCCCGACAAAGCAGTGCTTTTTGAAACTGAGGATTTTATAAATGTCCTAAACTATGGTGCTATCTCGCAGAATACATGGAGCCCTATCCAGCACACATCATCACATGTACATCACATCATCAGGATATGTCAAGAATGCGGGCGACAATGAACAAGCAAAGAAATACAAGTATATACACACTAAGTGATGGTGATTTGCTCAAGACCCAAACTCATTCAATGACAGAAACAAGATTCTGAACTCATGTTCTACTCTTTCAACCTCCCTCCCTCCTGGAAGTCCATGCCCCCTTCTCTCTGCACCTCCTACAGATCACGCTATGCCCAACGGTACATACACAGACACACAGCACATGCTAAAGAGTGCACTGGGCCACCGAATGGGAAATAAAGCGTGGACACTGGAACCCAAACCTTCTCCTCTCAGTGACAAGGAAGAAGGAAGGTGGTGACAGGAGGGAGAAGGAAGGGATGACTGAGAGGGAAGAGGGAAGAGAAACGAAAATGATGCTTGAAAATACTATGATAAAGCAGTATTCTGTCTGCTAATTAAAAAATAATACACACATTAAGAGAGAGGTGAGCCCAGAGCTCGAGAAGACTGAAAAGGGTAAACATGAGGAAGGAAAGAGGTAGGGAACTCTGCAGTACTCCTACCAAAGCAGTACTTCAAAACTGACCACACTGAAAACCATCCTCTTCGATCTTGCAGGGGCACTGTCCTTTATACTCCGTCTGTCGGTACTTGTATTTGTATGTCATTACAGTTTTCAGAGACGCCTTGAACGATTTAACTTTCCTTCTTGAAAACATTTCTCTTAGTATCCTCAGAATAAGGAAGGTGGCTATGGACTCTGTCTCAGACAGGCATGTACCAATGAAGGGCAGCACTGTCAGCACGGACGTGATGGCTCCCAGGCCATCAGGCCCAGGCAGTTATAAACGTGCTTTCTTTGTAAGACACATGAGAGCACAGGACTCAGACTGCTCTGAAGCCATCGAAGTTCCCTAGTTTGATCCTTCCCAGGATGCCCTCCTCTCCAGCCACAAACACTCCATGCACTCAATCTGTTAGCTAACCCTGTTAATGCTACATACAAAGTACGTCCTCTTCATTTTTCTCATGGTTTATCATATTGAGCACAAAACCCACAAATGACATCACCTTAAGAGTAGCTAGATGAACAGAATTCTGGACTTACTTGTCATTTTTAATGTGTTCATAAAGGCGCTTAAACTGGCGGACCTGGAAGGACAGGATCCCCATCAACACAACGACCATCAATAAAAACGGGTAAATCCGCCGGTGGACTAAGTTCTGCATCTCCGCAGTAACACCTGGTCAACCAAACAAAGACAGTCTTATTAAAGCAAAAGAAAATGGACTAATAGGCCTGTGGACTACGGTGAGGTCTGGCCTAGGACAGCAGAGAGACTTCACAAATGCTCTCAGACTCGAGGACTACACACAGGCAGTGAGTCTTACACTAACATCTGCTTCTTTTCTGTGAAATAACTTGAGTGCAGGTAGGTGCTTCCCAAGTTTCATCAAATGCAAACTTCCTGGACTCCACAAGCAGTTGGTGGTGTCATTTATGTATTTCAGCTGTATCACCATTTAAAAACTGAAAATACTGTGCTTATACTATACAGAGAATGGACTAGGGCTCAATGGTAGAGTGCTTGCCTAGCTGAGTGTGGCCTTAAGTTCAATTTCAAGCACTGAAAACAAACAAACAAACACTGTGCCTAAAAGATAGGAGATCTGACTAGGGATGAATTGGTATAGTGGTTGGCCAG
This sequence comes from Peromyscus leucopus, assembly GCF_004664715.2. Taxonomy (NCBI): domain Eukaryota; kingdom Metazoa; phylum Chordata; class Mammalia; order Rodentia; family Cricetidae; genus Peromyscus; species Peromyscus leucopus. Next base: position 2,530,989 of record NC_051072.1, on the reverse strand, counting down.
CTGGGTTCGATACCCAGCAGCACTGCATAAAACCAGTCAGTGGAACACACATATAATCCCAGTGAAAGGGAGACAGAAACAGGAGAACAGAAATCCCAGGTCCTCCTCACCTATACACCAAGTTCAAAGGCAGCCTAAACTACCTGAGACCCCACCTTCCCACAATTCCAAACACAGTATATAATCAAACATGTATTCGTTTTTATAACACTCAAATACTTCCTTTTCAACTTCCAGCTTGAGAATTTTAACTCTCCTTTGGAATAGGGGAGGCTTTAAAACCAGAGCAAGTATTCTGAAGGAAGTTTACCTAAACTGGTTTACCCTAAACATCATTCATCTACTGTGGTGAAAGATCATGCACTCTGGAGCCCAGTGCAGCTAGAATCTCCCTTTTCTCTTCTTAAAACTTACAATTTGAGGAAGATGTTCAATCACTATGAACTTTAATTTCCTCACCTCTAAACTGAAGTTGATAAAAACCTTCAAGAGGTCTTCTAAGAACAAGAGACAGGGGTGGGGAGATGGGCTACACAGCAGAGGACCTGGGTCTGACCCCTGAGCCCACAAGGGAAATTTTGGCACGATGGTGACACTTGTAGTAACATTGCTGCAGAAGCAGAAACAGACAGATCCTTGGCATTCAATGACTAGCCAATGTTGCCTATTAAGTGAGCTCCAGACCAGTGAAAGACCCTGTTTCAAAATAAGATAGATTGTTCCTTATTGTTACCTAAGCAACAATATCCAAAGCTGCTCTCTGGCTTCCCCCAACACACACCATGAAGAATAACAACAATAACTAGGTAAAGCACCAAGACAGTGCCAATAAGTGCTTTATTATTCATTTACTACTGTTACCCCTTTGATTAAGAGTTTCCCAAGAGGTATAATAAAATTTACTTTTCTCCTTTTCATTGAGACAGGATCTTGCTATGTAGCACAAACTGGCCTCAAACTTAAGACTGTCAAGCTTCAGCCTCTCAAGTACTTGGATTATTAGGCTTAATTATTAAAATAATTAATAAAATAAATTAATTGGAAATTTCTAATCCTTTCCTATGACAGTTTAGGTGTGGAAATCAAATAGTAATTTGTGTGTGTGTGTGTGTGTGTGTGTGTTTTGAGACAGGGTTTCTGTGTAGCTTTGGCTGTCCTGGAGCTCCCTCTATAGACCAAGCTGGCGTCAAACTCACAGAGATCCGCCTGCCTCTGCCTCCTGAGTGCTGGGATTAAAGGCGTATGCCACCAATGCCCAGCTTTAAATCGTGATTTTTGTGTATACAGTGTTCTGCCTGCATGTGTGCCTGCAGGCCAGAAGAGGGTACCAGATCTCATTACAGATGGTTGTGAGATACCATATGGTCACTGGGAATTGAACTCAGGACCTCTGGAAGAACAGCCAGTGTTCTTAACTGCTGAGCCATCTCTCCAGTCCCCAAATAGTGATTCCAACTCTACATACTATCAATGGGGAAACTGTAATATACTTCAATAAACATATTAAAAAAAAAAAAAAAAAAAGCCAATGGGATATTCCAAACAGCCAAAATGGCAACAAACTAACTTTGGTTTAACTTTAGTATTTTTTGTTGTTGTTGTTGTTGTTCTTCTAATAAACATACTCTTTGAATTACCTACCTAGTAAAGGAACCACACCAGAAGCTATGACATACGGTATACACAGGGAAAGTAAGAGCACGGAGATCACTGGAGCCGCCAGCTTACGAATGATATAATGAAGGTCGATGTTCCGAATGCCATTCGCATAAACCTGAAATGTTAAAAAGCAATGGTTACGGTGTAGGTCATTGAAATGTTCAGAGGATAAAGGTGACTGTCATCAAGTTTGATCTCTGGGACCCACAGAACAGCAGGAAAGAACTGACTCTCCCAACTTGTCCTCTAACCATCACATGAGTGCTGGGGTACCCAGGAAACCCTAATCATCTTAGAAAAATGCTGCTATGTAGTTCTGCAGGAGAAAAAAAATGGATGAAAGTGGGAAACCTTGAAAATGAAAAGCACTGTTGTAGACAAAGAGATAAGACAGAACTGTCTTTATTCTCTTCTCTTGGCTTCATGGCTTCTTAGAAGCCAGGGTGTGGCCCAAGCCAAGCCCTTATTCCAAGATCTGAAGAACAAGCAGGCTTAAGCCTCTAAAGACATGGTCCACCTCCTAGCAAAGCAACCTGCATGTACTATCACTAAGGAGCAGCATCCCCGTGCTTCTCAGTCAGCCCTCATTATTTTCCTCATCTTGTGTCCCCTTGTCCCACCCCACCCCCCCCCCACTCTAAAATGCAACAGACAAAGGGATCCCACAAACAATAACCTTTTGTGGCTCCCAGCTACAAATAAACACTATTTCCAGACGTCTTTGCAAAGGTCAGAGAGTTTCAATTGGGAGACATTCCAGTGTACAGGCTCCTACTTCTACTAGCAGGGCTATGCTGCCACAGGCACACACATGGTGGCCTTCTGATGTACTATTTCCTGGCCTGACTCTTGGTCTAAGAATCAACAGCTTGAGGGTCCAGGACTACCTTCAATGATTTTCTCATGTACGCTGGCCAGAGAGAACTTTAATTTCTATATATCAGGAAGAGGTGGGTCTTAAAACTGCTGCAGACCTGTAAGACTATCTATCTAGCAATTTCCTAACAATAAAAAAGCTGAGCTACTCTGCAGTACATTTTCTAGATAACTAAAGTTTAAAAAAGCAAGTACTAAAATAAATCTTTTCATAGGCTATTTGGATAGAAGACATCTTTCTGAAATAAATTACTGTACATCCTATTGGTTAGCATTCAAAAGCACAATCCACTTTTTTCAAGGTTAGCACCATAATAATCAAGTTACCTGATAGTTCCCTAATAGAGCAACTGTCTTAGACACTATGTAACCAGAGTATCCCTAAGCAAGCCTGCCTCTATCTGTTATTTGAGTTTTGTCTAGTACAGGTGTAGAAGTAGGAATACATCAGAATGTCTGCAGTGGAAAAATGACAAGGATCAGTTTTCCTTCACTTTAGACAAACCTGTAGGTATTTTAATTTACTGGCTAACCTCTGGGTGAGTTATGGGTGACTGACAAAAACCCACCATGGTGTGTGAAATCAGAATGAGCACTCAAGTGCCTTGGCATCCTCAGCATAAGTATGGCAAGCAGCACCTGAAGCAGCACTTGTAGGAAATCCTCCTTTTCGCTCTTTACATAAAAGCAAGATACAAAGGGTGGTTCACCCTCCTGAGCCTACTAAGAAGGGCAAGTGTAACGCAGAGACAACATGAACCTTTATAGGCCTAGAAAGGACCACAGGAAACAATGCTGATGAACCTCATTATGCACTGTCTCGGCTTTTTCAACAGGGTCTCATGTGGCCCAGGCTGTTCCTGAACTTGCTATATAACTGAGGATGACCTTGAACACATGATCTTCCTTTCACATCTCAAATGTTGTAAGTCAGGAACGCAGCAGCACACATGGCTATGAACCACTTCTTTATCATTTCTCTTCTTCTCCCAAGAAGCTGCTTATGGTTTCAAAATTCCTTTTCTTTGGTTTATCTAAAATTTTGTTAGTCTTTCTTAAAAAACAATGTTATCCGCTAGAATTCAAAGTTACCTCTTTAATAATTACTTATTCTCAAGGCATTATTACTTTAACAGCCATAATATGAGAAACAAAAGTGCCTCCTCCTTAAAAAAGGGAAGAGAGGCCGGCAAGCTGGCCACGTGGGTAAAAGTACTTGCTATGCAACCCTAATGACCAAGTTTAATCCTGGAACCCCACAGTGGAAGGAGAAAACCGACTCCCAGCACGTGCACACACGCACGCATGCACAGAGAGAGAGGAAAAAAACTGTATGTGCACATTAATGAAAATAGAGAGCTCAGAAAAGCAGAAACATGAAAACTAAAATTCCATTAGCTAAATACAACCAGGACCTATTTCCCAGTAACTTTCTCTGAAACTGACTTCTTACCTGTTCAATGACAGTTTTCAACCACCACTGAGGACCCATCAGAGTGATAGCTGCGATAATTTTGGCATGCAGCACTCCTAGTGCCCAGTCCTATGGTTAGAGAAAATCAACAACACTTAACACATCTTCACTGACTTTGACGAAAGTTTACACAATGCTGTTCAGTTTCAGAACAGAAGCTGCACAGGACTGGGAATGCTGACAGCTTCTGGGAGAGAGAGAGTCAGTTTTCTTTAAGAGTTCTACGCTGACCAGGAGGAGGCAAACAGATCTCTATGAGTTCAAGGCCAGCCTGGTCTACAGAGTGAGTCCCAGGATAGCCAGAGCTGTTACACAGAGAAACTCTGTCTTGGGGAGAAAAAAAAAAGAGTTCTTCGCTGGTGGGTAAAGGCCACACACCCACAAGTATATACGGGTAGCACATATTTGATGGATTAAAAATACTTTTCTTCCCAAAGGAACAAAGTTGGGAGCCAGTGAGGGAAGGGGGGATGAATCTAGGAAGAGTGGAGGGAAGGAATGAATGTGATCAAAATAAAGTGTACAAAACTCACAAAAAACAAAGAGCGGGGATTAATATATAAAAGCTCAAGATGAAGATAAATCTTTTAGAAACCTACATTATTCTCTCAAGAGAATATAGAGAAGTCTGGGCATTAATGGAGACCCCAACAAGCGAATAAAATGAATGCTATTATTTTATCAACCATACTTGTTGCTTGTCCTGTGTTATTGGTATGGACTGACCAAGTTATGTTGTAATAAGACATCTGGGGCCTAAGAAATTACTCCAAAGGCTCACAAGCTCAGGTATTTGTGGTGTTCCTGAACTGTTACCAGATCAAGACTATTTTCCACTCCCAGTACCATTGAAACTAAGGTCCTCATGGTACCCTGCCTCCAACCTCTCCCCTTCAGCTAGCCAGTGACTACCCTATCCATCCCATCCCATCAAGACACTTTAAACAATGTACATCAGACCCTACAAGCATTAGTCCTTGCTTAGAAACATAAATCCTCATGACGACACAAAATATTCCCTTACATTTTTTTTTAAATTTCATTATTTATTTTGGGGAGACAGGGAACAAGTGCATCTCATGGCACATGTGTGGATCAGTTCTTCCACGAATCTGTGAGTCCATATATGTGAGTCCTGGACAGCAAGCTCAGTGAAGAGCAACATTTCAATCCAAAAGTATTCTGAGGGAGGGATTTGTATAGCCTTTATATTTTAAAAGCAAGAGCAAAGTCATTACTTTAACATCTTTACCAGGGTTCCCAGAACTGAAAAACTATCTTCCTAAACCAACTGCAAAAAGTAAACTAAGATATTCAAAGCTATTTTTTCTGATCTCAAACCATTAGCAACAATCACAAGGATAAGACACACATACCTGCCAAGGGTAGAAAAGGGGAGTCTGGTCAAGAGGGACCCTCAGAGGAGCAACAATAACCAGCTCAAACAGGAGCCCCAGTAGCAATGGGACAACTCCGGCCAGCAGCACAGCAACTATCAAAGTCTTCATGATCTAGGAGCAAACAGGACACCTCATCATTACAGAGGAGACTCTGTTATAACAAACTCTAGTCCACTATCAGGCCTGATGCCCATGGGCAACTGTGCTATTTTAAAAAACATCTACACACACTTTTATGTTAGATACTTCAGTGAAGTTTCTTTTTTTAACGCATATATGTACATGTCTTGGGACATATGCAAATGGAAGCCAAAGGACCATCTCAAATGTCACCCCCTCCTTTAAGAAAGAGAGTCTCACTGGCCCAGAACTCATCAATTAGGCTAGGCTGGTTAGCCAGCGAACCCAGGCAGCAAGTACTCCTGTTTCTGCCTCTTCATAACTGAAATTACAAGAACACATCACCATACCCAGGATGTTATGTGGGTCCTGGAGACTGAATCTGGGTCCTTCCACATTGTGAGGCAAGAGTTTTATCAGACTAGTCATCCCCAAACCCATGAAGTGAACTTGCTAGAATGCATGAATGCAGAGCTCTAGCTGCAACAAAACCTATTACTACTATGGAATATTGCTGTAAAACAAAATTTTTCCAAAAATTTCATTTACTGTTCTATACAACTAACAAGATGACTTTGCTATTTTCCTCAAAATATCTTTCTCAGTACTTGACTTTTATCTGCCTGCAAAAAAAAATCTACTGATTCGCCAGAGCACTGACCTAACAGGTACCTAACTCATAAACTGATATGAACCCTCAGATGATTCATCCTAACTCTATTTAAAGAAATTAATCAAGCCAATCAGACTGACCACATTAGAACAGTCTGGTTTTCTGATGAAAAAATAATCTGATCAATACATTAACGACTAGAGCTAGTGTATTCACTATGCAGCTTTAGAATTTGGATTAAGTAGCAAAATAAGAACAAATTGATAAAAGGAACTACAAAATACTTACAATGAAATCAGTCTTACAGTGACTCTGGGTTCTGGTGACCTCTTTACAAGGTGGTTTCAGTGGACACAACTATTCTAACATATGACCAAACATGGGATTGGTGGAGTAATACATACTACCTCTTTACATGGCATTTGTGACTATATAAAAGACTACCAAATAAAACTAAAATTAGCTGGTTTCTGTATTAAACATTGTTAAGTTGCTCATTATCCTAAGGATTAAGTAGCAATGAACTCCCTCCGCTCATAATCTACAATAAATCTCTCACTACACACGTGGATTTTATCAATACACAGTAATGATACAATGGTGGAAAAATGAAATATGCTAGTTTGATTAGAACACACCTCATATACACAGGTATTAATGAGTTAGCATGTAGGTGCAAATAAAAATTATAAAAATTAAGAATGGTTTCAGCATAAATATAAATATATAAACTCTAAGAAAGCAAAATATAAACTCAGATTACCCAAATGACTACATAAAGAAGTGCCCTACCGTGTTCACTAGCCCAGCCAACAGTGTGTACAGGTATGCATGCCCACACTCAGGTAAGGATCTAACTGACTCTGTGAAATCAGGGTTTGAGATTACTTGTTCATTACTTGTGCATTCACATCTCCAAAAGCATTTTCTATAATTCTTAATTATTTCACAAGATCACTTAGCAGCATTCTTCTGTTAACTCAAGTGCATCTGGGTACAGAACTGTGGCTTTCAAGTGAAACGGAAGGTTACTACCTTAAAGGAACAGTCATTCTGATAAAAAGATAAACTCTCCTGAAAGACAGTGACAGAGAGAAGATAAATAGGAAATAGCTGTTAAAGTATTTACTACCATCAGACAGGACCAATCTCTTATTACAGAAACCTACCATGAGGGACCACTCTTTAACCTTCTGGAAAATCACTCTGCGTCCTTGGGGCATCCAGGCCACCAGCACCGTCACCGCCCTTATGGTTAGCCAACATACATAGAGACCACAAGCAGCCGTGTACAGCTCGTGGATTTTGGCGGTCCCCGTCCAAAATGACATTAACCAACGGCCAGCAAATACTGAAAATAGAAAGGCTGACAAATGAGACATGTGGCTAGGTAAAGAGAACTGTAATCTTGACATTCTGTAAATATTTTCACATCAGAATAAACAAAAACAATTCTCTAGAAAACAGAATCACTTCATTAAGAAATACCTGAACACAGGGAATCAATGAGCCGACTCTCCCAGAAATGCACGCTGGCATGCCATGCCCTTTACCAATTTCCCCTATCCTATCCTGGGAAGTTAGGAGCATTGGTGCTTTCATTATTTTTACTGCCAACTAAAATTATTAGCTAATAGGATAAAGATAGAAATTTTCTATTGTTTGTGCTGTCAACACTTTATCTAGGAACCTTATAAACAATTTAGGTTTTCTTCCAAATAATCCTGTCATTTGCACAGAACACTCAGTTTTATAAAATAAAGGAGTGGGCACAATAACATTTCAAAACACAGTATCAAAGAATACTGTATAAACCTTCTTTTAAAAAATCAACACCAAAATAGAACAACAAGACTGGTTTGAAATCTCCCTAAAGGTTGCTAGTTTTGTGCTTTGTCTTCTGTTTTGAGACAGGGCTTGACACTATATTCCAAGGTGGTCTGAAACTCAAATGCAGTCTTCCTGCCTCAGCTTCCTGAGTGCTGGGATCTCAAGTGTGAATCACAGGGACAGCAAAGACTGGTTGGGAATAAACTCTATGGCACAGCCACCCAGTAACCTGCTCAAGCATATCATTTACAGGATTGTTTAACTTTCTGTCCATAACTGATTGTCAATAAAGCTGCCTACAATCTCTAGTGCTCTCTGATGGACTGCCTTCCTCCCCAGTACTGCGTCTGAACACCTAAACAGAGCTGGTCAGTGCGTGAGCACTTTCACCTATCCTCTCACTCATGCTCCGATGGTCAACCATTCATCCAACAGACATGACCTTCACCTCAGCCACAGGCCTTGACCCAGCAGTCACAGAGCAGAAGATAGATCTGAATGCGTGTCTACATAATAAAGCTCATGCTTTTGCCTGGTAAACTGTATAATACCTCTAGTCAAACTAAGCTGGCTCAACAGTCAAACATTACAAGCCATACCATAATAAGCACAGACTTCTCATCATCTCACAAACTAGTCTGAATATGGAAATAGCTCTTTTACAGACAAACACTGCACTGGGAGTACAGTAAAGCATTCGTTAAGCCTGAGGTTCAACCAACAAAAAAAGAGGATGGATATATTTGTTCCATGAAATAAGTAAATGTGCATATTAATCCTAAGACACCAAAATCACCACTGACACCCTGCCAAAGTGTTTAGTGCTCTATGTAAGTGTCTACTCAAGAGTTTGTCTCTGAAATGCCTCTATTAGTTTGACATTTAATGGCCAATTTCTATTCTCTCTCTTCCTTCTGTTCTTCTCTCCCTTCCCTCTGCTTCTGAGAAGACGGGTAGCTTTCGGCCTATCAGTTAAGTTGTAGCTAAGGGAGGTAACCTATGGGAAGAAGCAAGACTCCATTAGCCTCAAATGTGCACCTTGTCAAAGCTCTTCTGTAATGAACTAAAACTACTCTTCCTACCATGTAGGACTAGATTAAAGGAAAATGTTTAATAACCATATTCAATGACGCTGAATTACTTTCATATTACAAAATTCAAACATAAAAACTAGTTTATTTATTTTTTAAATACTGGTAAAACCATGGGCATGGAACATAAAAACTCTGAGGATGTTCACATTGTAGCTAGGTAGTTAGCCAGCTGGGCTGGAAGAAGGACAAGGAAGCTTCAAGTCTTACAAGGTCAGAAGTCTTCCCGCAGAGTGTTCAGCCAAGAGGACGTTTGCATCACACATACTCCCATTCCCCACGGCTCAGAGACCATTGAGGAAGAGGGAACAGAAAAGGTCAAACACAGCAGAACAGGCCCACTATACTCACAAACTCACAGCAGCTGTGTTTGCTGGCACATGATCTCAACAGGATCAAGCCAATCGACTTCTAGCACCGAGTAGGAAGGAGTTCATGAGTCCTACCCCTAACTGGGGAACAGCTGATGGCTACTAGGGAAGACTCTGTTTTCTGTAAGGGTAGGGGCTCCTGACAGGTCGACCACTCTATAGTGCTGGGCGGTGGTGGCACATGCCTTTAATCCCAGCACTTGGGAGGCTGAGGCCAGTCTGGTCTACAGAGCAAGTTCCAGGACAGCTAGAGCTACACAGAGAAACTCTGCCTCGAAAAATCAAAATAAAATAAAATTCTCAAAGAATCAATAAAAATCTTTTAAAAGTCTCCATGTAGAAATAGTAAAACTTCACTTTTAAGCAAATGAAGGTAAAAATCATAATTTCTCCAAATTAATAATTTTTTTAATTTTTAGAAACATCACTTTAAATTAATTTTAATGTCCCTAGTTATTCTTTCCCATCCTTATAACTACTCATGGAACAAATTTTAATACAAATTTGATGTATAAAATTATTGAGCTAGTATTATAATCAAGAATCATTCACTATACCATTTAGTGGTTAATTACTATCAGTATTATTTGGAAAGTCTTGACTGGACATAAACAACAGGACAAGTTATTCTGTGATTTGTCACTGGCTTTGTACACTCCATCCCACTGATAGATGACCTCTGGAGAGGACGGCAAGCTACTGTATCCAATCAGAGAGGTTTACTTGTTAGATGAAGAAATCCTGCTGGTTGGTTGAAATGTTTAGCAAAGTCAAGGCCAGAGAAGATCAACATTTGTGAATCCCAGAGTTGAGGAAACAGTCTAACTTTATAAAGTTCTTTACATACTGACTGAGAAAATGTCTTAAGTCTTACAAATGACTTTGAAAACCCACAGTACGATGCACCATGAAAACTGAGAGGCTGTAGTGCCAAGCTCTAGAATAAACCCACAACTGTTTTTGGAACTGGTGAACCTATGCACTGTGGAGTCCAACAGGATGAAGTACCCCTAAGGGATCAATAGCCTATAAACCAAACAACTATTTCCATTTCTATTTGATGACAAATCTCTTCTCCATAAGATATACCCTGCTTTGAGAAAAGAATCTTAACATCTAATAGCTGAATGCGAGGATAAACTCATACCTGGTAAGGTAAGGCAAATGAGGCTGGCAATTAGTAATGTTATGCACATGAAGACAATCAGCAGAAATATCTGCAAGAAAAAAACAGAGGTTGTAAGTGGTTCCCATGTCCTCAATGTATTCTGCTACTCCTCAAAGAATCCACATAACACTCCCACTAAAAAAGCCTGCCACTGGGAAAGGGACACATGCCTGTAATCCCAGAATTGATGAGGAAGAAAGAGGAGAGGGAGGCGGCCTGCACCTGTGCTCTCGGGGGAAGGAGTGTTTTCACACAATCCGATAGACCCACAATAAAGAAGCAAACATTTATACTCAGTAAAACAAACTCAACCAAAATTTAATATTAACAAATTTAAAATATCCATCCTTCTAAACAGTGCTATTCAATTAGATGTCCTGTGTGGTGATAGAGACATCTAGTTCTGCACTGTCCAACACAGCAGCCACTGGCCACATGTGGCTATTGAGCTCCTGACATGTGAATAGTGTTGTGTAATGATTTTAAATTTTATTTTCATTACTCTTAACTATAAATAAATACATATAGCCATTGGCTATTGTCTTGGGAAGTAACAATGGAACAACAGTGCACACAACAGCACACACAGGGAAGAGGAGCCCCCTCTCCTGGGCTGAAAGGCTGCACTGTAGTTCATTTTCTACCTTACCAGGTACACCTTCCCAAGACCAGAGGGCAGAATTCTTGAGAAAAAGCTCATTAACACTCTAACTTTGCCTGCCTGAACAGCCTTCGTGATTCTGTCTCCAATGGCCTTTTTCCCCCTAATTCAGCAAGAGGGCTGAGTGAAGACCACGGAATAATGAAACAGGTGTTCACTATGAGGTCTGCTTTTAGAATCCACAGAAAAAGGAACCTTCTTGTTTCCTTCCCCACTGTAAGCAACATTTTCTAGAATATGTTGTTGCATCAAAATAGATGTGTTTCTCAGTGGGGCAGGAAGCACAAAATCACGAGTGCCAACTAGTATACACATGATGTTCAAGACTCTCCACTTGGCTGTAGCCCATCCAAGAGTCCTGTCTGCCACTGCTTCCTTTGTCCCTCATCTTTCCTCTGCATACACCCCCATCCTCTAAATTACAATCAGTTATCCCCAGTTCCAAGCTTACCATGTCCCAGGTGCCCTTTCCTGGCATATGCCTGGAATGCCCTTCCTACTTTGCACTTCTTAATCTGCTTGCCCTTTCAGCACTAAAGACAGCTTGGGTATCACCTTCCCCATGAAGATTTCTATGCACTTGTATTACAAACCAGTGCCCTCAGTAAACATCTACTCTGACAACCCCAATCTGCTATTATTTGGTTTTGCTTTTTAATCTCCCAAAGTTCTCTGAAAGTGGTTTCAGGGCAAAGACTGCATGCATGATCTCTATAATCCTAATACTCATCAAAAATACCACAGACACTCAAGGTGTGCTTAGACAATGGCTACATATGACCCACAGGTAATCGAAAAATAAGATGACTATTTTTACAAAAAAAGAACTGAGGATAAGAGGTTTAAAAAAATCTACCCAAATTTCAAAATAATCAGACTCATAACTTCAAACCATTATAAACAGGGATTTGAAATACAACAAATTGCATGTAAATGGCACTAATCATCAGGATAAATTTCTGACAGGATTGTGAATCACAGAATGACTGCTAGCTTCAAGACCATGAAACAGGCATATTTTCAGCCAAGCTGGTCTTCAGTTTCATTAGATATCAACATGAGATGACCACCCACATCTGGCACATGCCAGGTCCTTAAGTATATACTGGACATGGTAAGCTTGGAATTACAGATAACAGAATATATTTAGGAGATGGTATATGCAGAGGAGAGGTCTGGGATGGGCAGGAGCCAGAGAGAAGAGCCTTGAAGACCATACATACACTACTCCACACTCACTGCATTGTGCTTTGTGGGCCTTTGCCCACTGAGGAACACAGTTCTGTTCCAATCCAATAGCTGCAAGTGGTGGGGATTAAATCAGAGGCAAACACTAACATGTCATTACAGTTCCTGACACACACTTGAAATGTTATCCATCTCGCTAGCTTCTAATTTACAATCTTTTTTTCTCTCAAACAACAAGAGCTAAAGTCCATAGAATCCTAATTCCACACAGTATCCATCTCTAAAACCTGATAACTTATTTTGAACGTCAAAGCTGCATGAGTAATAAAATAGGTTTGTTTCCAGGAACCATAAAGCATAACTACACAGCACCAATTTAACAGCATTAATTCTCAAAAGAAAATTGAAAGAAAAGACTAATATACAGAAATCAGGCTATATAGACTTACCCTGAGTGGGAAATTAAAAGGCCGGCGGTAAGGCTGAAAGCCGACAGGTCCTCCCTGCTGGAGTATGGCTTGATGGGCTGCATGCAGACCCTCCCCAGCAGGAACAGCATTGTTGTTTCGAGCAGGCTGGTTGTTGTTGACCTGCTGATTTGCACTGTTCTCATTTTCTTCCTGGTCTCCCAGTAAGTAGGAATGAAGGTCCCTACATAGAAGTTACACCAGTGAGTCTCATTTCAGGTCAGAGTGACAATGACAAGCATAGTGTATTTTCTTAAAGGACAGAAAACGTGTATGTGGATTCTATAGAGACCATTGCTCCTGCTATCTAGACTAAATGCTAGTGTCTGCTTCAAATTAAACTCTTCCAACTATGTTAGCTAGCTTGTGGGACACTCCACAAATTCAACCTATTTTGTCTCCTCACCCAACATCTGCGAAGAAGTCAGTGATTTAGAGGAAAACATAGACAGTTGGCATTAGGCTCCAGAGTGAAAATCTTTTTCTTCTTCCCAAATGATTGCTGTGTCTCCTGTACAAGCTACAAATCAATTTAGACAAGAATAGCACTGGAGAGAAGGATGGTGTTTTATCAAATATAACCAAGTCTACACCACACAGTAATTTACCACAGTTGGCCAAATATTTCACAGAAACTCCCTTATCTCATAGACTCAATAAATAAATTCAGCTCAATAAATACAAATGGTTGTGGGGATTAACCCTGATCATCAACCTGACAAGATCTACAGTCATAGTGTTGGCCAGTTTTATGTGTCAACTTGACACAGGCTACAGTCTTCTGGGAAGAAGGAACATAATAAATTAAGAATATGCCCCCATGAGACTGGCCTGTGAATAAGCCTATAGTGCATTTTCTTGATTAGTGATTGATGAGGGAGGGCCTATCCCACAGAGGGTGGGTGCCACCCCTGGGTGAGTGGTTTGGGGATGGGGTGAGTATAAGAAATAGGATGATAAAGCCCTAAGAACCAAGCCACTAAACAGCATTCCTTTATGGCCTCTGCATCTATCCTGCCTACAGGTTCTTGCCTTGAGTTCTCACCCTGACTTCCTTTGGTGATAGACTGCTACCTGGAAGTGTAAGATGAAATAAACCCTCTCCTCCCAAAGTTGCTTTTGGTCATGGTGTTTTATTATAGCACTGGAAATCCTAATTAAGACAAAACCTAGGAGACAGGCCTCTGGAATGCCAATGAGAGAATATCTAAATTAGGCTAAGGTGGAAAGAACCATACTAAAAGTGGGTGATACCATTCACTGGGCAGGCCAAGGATCCTGAACAGAATAAATTAGGAAAGCTAGCCGTGGACTAGCATTTCTTTCTCTCTGCTTCCTGAATGCAAATGTTATGTGAGTAGATGCCTCAAGCTCCTACTGCCAAGACTTCCCCACCACAATGAACTCTACCCTCAAAATGTAAGCCAAAACAAACACGCTCCTTTAATCTGCTTCTGTTGGGTATTTATCACAGCCACACGAAAAGTAACTAAGTAACAAACAAGAAATCAAACCTTAGAAACTTTCTTTACCTGGTTAGCATCCCTAACAAAGTAAATATAAAATAAAGGTAAGTTAGCTTGTCTTTAAATGCACTGCATTTTTTAACTTTTAAGTTAATTTGTATTGATGGAACGGTCACATTCCTATATAAGCACACCATGCAGTCTAACTGTGCTGCTGGCCCCAATACCCTTTGTTTGCCACATCTAACAGCACAAAAGAAGGTGCAGCAGTGAGCCTGCACCAGGAGACAGGGTGCACACACCCTCCTTGAAAGGTAACCTGTGGACAGCACTCAGCTGTTATTAAACCTAGGGTTTTCTAAGCGTTTTTATTTACATGTGTGCATGTGTGTATATATGCCATATGTGTGGAGGTGCCCACAGAGCCAGAAAAGGTGTCAGATCCCCAGAGTTGGACTCACAGACAGTTGGGGGAGCCTGACATTAGTTCTGGAAATGAACTGGATCCTCTGGAAGAATAGCAAGAACCCTTACTGCTGAGCCATCTCTCTGGACTCTAAAACTACTTTTTATTGACTGGAATGAAGAACGCACTTCTTTCAGGAAGGTTATAAAACAAGATAGGCCATGGTAGCACACGACTGTACTCTCAGTATCAAGAAGACTGGGGCATGAGGACTCTATGGTAAGACTGTCTCAAAATTAAAAATAAAATATGGGGCTAGAGATGTCACTCAGTGGTATAGCATTTGTATAGTATGTATAAGGTCCTGGCTTCAATCCCCAGTATCAAAAAAAAAAAAAAAAAGGAAAAAAGAAGTTATAGAGATAGACAACACAGAAGCCCAGGGAGTCAGCTGCCATACTCACAGCAAGTATCCAGCGGTAACGGTCCATGCACGCACAAGCCCCTTCAGCCACTGCCTCGTGTGTCCCTGTTCCAGCAATGCTGGCAAGACGACCTGCAGCAGGAGCAGCTCAAGGGACAGCTCACTCACTGGAGCATCACTACAACAGTTACAGATTTACGACATGAGTCCTATTTCCATTATGATTTATAAAACATCTAATCAGATTAAACAAGTTTCCAAGCCAAATGAACCCATTGTCTTTATTGCTTTTCTCCCACTCGCTCTTCAAGTCAGTGAGGCTATCCTCCCAGACTCCACTGAAGCTGCTCCTGGTCCCTTGGTGTCCATGCCACTGTGCTCACTTACACTGTGAGAGCAGCATATTAGAGCTGCTCACTCATCCTCCTAACTAGCTGCTTCCCCAGTCTAGAAATATGAGGCCCCGTTCTGTCCTCTTTTTCAACTAAGCTTATTCCTTGTGTGACTGTGACTTGCATACCACCTTCATTTACTACTGATATTTCTTCCCTGACTCCTAACTTGAATATCCACGATGGAACTCAGTGCACCACATTGATGTGCACTTAGAACAAGCATCCAACCAAACCATTAATCTCTTCCCACTGTCACCTCAATACATTAAGCCCATATTTCCCATGCTAAGAAAGAACTTCTGATTTCTGACTTCCTTCTTTACATCTCACATCCACACTGCTGGACTCATTTTGACTCTTAGCTTCCACTGCTACCTCCTTCACCTGTGCCCTTCCCATCTCCACTAGGATCATCACATTCTCTTCTGGCTACCCTCCTGCTTCTAACCTCATCACTCTCACTCTCTCTCTTATCACTGAGGAGCCAGAGTGAGCCCGATAGTCAAAGTGCTAATTACAGCCTCAAAGACTCAAAAAGCTGGCTTTCAAGGACTTCTCTGACTTCATACCCAACTATTGTGCTCTCTCCTTCTTAGCCAAACTAGCCTGTCAAACAGACCTGGGTGCTATTGTGCCCACCTGAGTCACTCTCAAGGGATGCACATGACTCAGCACCCCTTCCTCACCTCCCTTCAGGGCTTTCCTCAACTGTCACCTCTATCAGTTACTCCTAAATTAAAACCCCATTGTGGGCATTCTCTATTCTTTTCTCTCCTTTTCCCTAGAGCAGTAATGATTATTAAGCACATCACATGTCTTATCTATTTAAAAGCCTTTCTCCTTGCCCCAAAACATAACCTCTACTATGGAGGAACTACTGACAACTTTTTAAGAGAGGAATAATACACCTAAACTTTCAGAAAATCCAGACAGCAGGGATGAGGGTGGGATATAAATGGAGAGCAAAGGGAGACGGAAACTAAGCTACTAAGTGGTAACAAGTTGGTTTAGTGCAAGGTCTTAAGGAGTTGGAACCCACAAAACTTAAAAGGACAGAAGTAAACTTAGAGAAACAATCTCATTCCCCATAGCTTGAGGAGAACTCTGGGGTAATGAAGTCACTGAAAAGTTTAAACCCAAAAGGATGAAAGCCTTGAGTCTTATTTTTAGTTAATAGTTAAAGATGTACACAAAGAAAAAAACAATGCTACTAATTCTCATTAAGCGTGGTAACTTTCTAAACAAATGCAAAAATAAATCTTCCTTTGAAAAATGTAACTATTAGCATGTATATGACTGAGAGTATGGCAAAATGGAACTATCACATAAAATGTTTAATGTAATTTGAATATTAAATTCCCAATAGTGACAGATCATTATAGTTTTTCTAAGTTTTAAAAATGTATCTATAGGGTTGGGGACGCCACTCAGTCGTAAGGTACTTGCTTACCATACTAGCACTGAGTTCAAGCCCCCAAACCACCAAAATAACAACAAAATACTTACCTGTAGAGCATGACATTGTAGGGAAGAAAATTAGGCAAGAGACTCTTAATTATACGTATAGGAAGCCAGAGCATCAGAAGTACAATGGAGCCAAAGACAATCTGCAGTAAGAAACAAGCACAATGCCACTGTGAGTCCAGCAAGCTACTTGGTAAGTGCATTCCACTGGCTGAGGTAAATACAGTCAGTGTGCTCCCCAGCCCTCCCAATCTAAAAGGATACAAAGAACAACAATACTGTATGAAATTAAGATAGCATTGGATTTAAAAAAAAAAAAGGTCTGCTCACCACTGACAAAATAAATCTTCGGAGATGCCTATAAATGGGCAAGTGGATCATTTCCTGTACTGGATTAAAATCTGGATCATTCAAATTCCTTAAAAACCATAAGACACCAGGTCGAAGTACCTGCAAATATATTTAAAGTGTGATAGATACCCAGAAAAATAAGGTCCTAAAGAATTCACAACTGTCAATGGAAAAAGAAGTTCCTTAGCTAGAAATTCTATCAAACTACTGTGCTTTTAATGACTTTTGATGCTTTTAATCGAAAACTGGAAAACACTGAGACCAATTTATTAAGAAATCTGGATCACTGAGGTAAAAATATATAAACATTACTACATACTATATGATGTATAGTATTTAAGGGAAGGATCCAGACCCACCCCCTATCCTCCTCAAATTTTTCACAGAGTAAAGCACAAATGACATTCAGCCTCTGTGATTTCACATTCCATTGCCAGTGGCTTTGTAGGCCTTCTCCTCCATCACCAGTCTTAGTAAATAAGATAAGCTAATTTGTGCAAAGGATTTATTCATTTCCAAAAACAAAGGAGAACAGGAATTGTGCCTTTGTTTCTCATTATTACCCCAGCATAGAGGATAGAATCTGGAACTTGAGATGCATATTAAGGAAACACTAATCTTCCCTCATTTTTAAACCAGTTAGAACAGGATCTGGGAAGGTACCCACCTGGCAAGTAAACTGGGATCATAAAGGATCCTCACTGTAATTCTGTATTTCAAATGTCAGTTCCTAAATATTTCAATATTTTCAATTCTATGAAACTTCTCTTGGGATGAAGTCTAAGACCAGTTTATTATATACCACTTTTAGGAGTTTACAACAGAGTGTAAGTATGACATATATCAAGTAAGAACTTTAGTTTTTAATTAGCCTTGATCATTTTTAAAACTATAACATGCCATTTTTGACATAAAAATCAATTTAAAGTAATCAAACCAAACTCTGTTAGTTATTCCCTCTTAGAATAGTAGAGAATATGGTTTAGTTAGGAAAATACCCTACCTAACCTTTGAGGGATGACTGGGTGTCAGTGCTGTGGGAATTCACTCCAACCATGACCTTGAGGTATCTGGCCCAATAAAAGCATGATTTTTTTTCTGGGTATGTGATTGCTTAAAACTGAGGAGGAGGAGGCAAGTGCTCATCCTCTCTTAGGGTGGTTGGAAACTGGACGGCTGGTCCCGTTGATCGCCAGGCAGAATGGAGGAGGACAACAGCCGTTTACTTTGTTCTGTATCCTCCCCATTTTTTTTTTTTTTAAATCTATCTATCTATTTATTTACTTACATACTTAACTTATTTGTCAGTTTTTTGAGACATAGTTTCTCTGTGTAGCTTTGCGCCTTTCCTGGAACTCATTCTGTAGCCCAGGCTGGCCTCGAACTCACAGAGATCTATCTGCCTGCTTCTGCCTCTCAAGTGCTGGGATTAAAGGTGTGTGCCACCACTGCCCAGCTTCCCATTTTATATCTTTTTTTTTTTTTTTTTTTGGTTTTTCGAGACAGGGTTTCTCTGTGTAGATTTGCGCCTTTCCTGGAGCTCACTTGGTAGCCCAGGCTGGCCTCGAACTCACAGCGATCCACCTGGCTCTGCCTCCCGAGTGCTGGGATTAAAGGCGTGCGCCACCAACGCCCGGCATCCCATTTTATATCTTAATAAGTCCTTGATACCTTTTAACAGACTCTCGTGGATTCGCTTAATAGGTCAAAGCAAATCTCTTCTAAAAAACGCAGAGCACCAACACTTCACTATAGGACCTACCTCTCTCAGTAACAGAATGAAGGAGGCAAAGTAGAACACATACACCATTCCCACCAGCCAGTGCAGAAACATCGTAGTTCCTGGAGCTGACTGAAAGCTCAGTTCTCGATCTTTCAGAGTAGCATCAAACATTTCCTGAGCCAAAACAGAACAGGTTAGAGATCTGTGCTACCTATACAATGCTTAGTACTTCCACCATTAAGAGTAAGATCACCCACCAAATGCACGTAATGTCAATGTTTTCGGTTTTCAGTTCTCTTAATGCCATTTCACAGTGCCACAGGCTATATAAGAGTATATAGTACTTTAAAATCTTGAAGCATGGGCAGACAATGTGGCTCAGTGGGTAAAGGCACTTGCTACCAAGCTGATAACCTGAGTTTGATATCCCTGAGATTCACATGGTAAAGAGAGTGGATGCCTGCAAGTTAGGCTCTCACCGTTACATGAGTAAATACTCAAGATAAATACTGCCATTAAAAATCATGAAGGATAAACAACTAGTTTCACTGGTTCATTTCTTTTCTGTGACATGGTCTCATGTATCTTAGGCCAGCCTAGAACTTGCTCTGCAGCTGAAGGGAACCTGGACGTCCTGACCCTCCGAGCTACCACACTCAGGACTTCATGCATCCTAGGCCAGCATTCTACCAACTGACCTAGGCTTTCAGGCCTTTACTAGTAAAAACTACTACATAGGATCTTCATTTCTTAGTTACAGGTCTTCTTTCACAAAAGGTTTTAAATAATAAAGAATAAGAGTAAACATCAATCTCAGAACCAAGAACAGCTTTTCTACATATATTCTGAAAAATCAAAACTAAAAGCAATTAAAATTTAGTATCATAGTTTTAAAAACTGGCCAACATTAGTATAAAATTTAGGAAGGAAGAATGAGTAACAAAATTCTCCAATAGTTATAAAAGCTCCAATCAAAATACCCTGACATTCAAATACATACAAGACATTAAATAATACTCAAGACAAATTAATGACATTTAGACTCAATAGTGTTACATTCTAAGAATAAGTAAATCACTTTTCTTTAAAAGGAATGTTTTCTAAAGACTTTTTGAAGCTTTGAAATGAAATTATGACAGTGGGTGCTCAACTCACCAGAGAACAAATATCCAGCCACCAGCCACAAATGAGAGGGAACACTCCAATTTCTACCACAACTAACAAAGAAACCTTAATTAAATAAAAATAAAGGTCATCAGTATCAACCAAATGGAGATCAAACCACTTTGAGCTTTCATTTACAATTGGATTACCTTAACTACAATATAGCAGACTCCCAGCAAGCGTCGAGACCTATGAAACTTAACAAGAGTTGCCAAGGCCTGCAGCATCAAGTCAAGGAGACACTGAACACTTGAGAATGGGAGACAAGAAACTCTTCAGGTTATACTAAATGTAATAACAAATTTCATTTATTTCTAATTCTTCCTACACTCATCCCTTCACAAACACTAGCTTTTATGAAGACATAGGGGAAAGCAGCTTTGTTATTAATGAGAACTCTTTGGTATGAATGGCACTGTACCTCCAAGCTGACTCGTTAAAGGATACATGACAAATTATCAGCGTTATTGCTAAAAGTATATATCCAACAATTGTTGTGATTAGACCTTCAAAATGAGATGCTTGGACCTGAAAATAAAACAAATAAATAAGATAAAGCTTTCCCTCGTGGTTGATAACCCAGCTTTTAAGTATACTAAGTGATCTGAATGATAGACAGTAAACTGCTGCTTCAAGATATTTATAATTTAAAAACTGAAATCTCCTTTATGAAGAATCTGGAAACCAGACCCTCTCATATATAGACTGCTAAATATTACTGAAGACTGATGGACAGTAAAGAATAACATTTTATCAAGAGTCAAAATAAGAGAGTGAATGAAATTTCCCAATAAGACCACAATCTTAACACCAGCCCTTATTCTCACAAAGGTGCATTTGCTAAGAGCTGACTGCTAGCATACTGCCCAGCTTGCCCACCAACCTGCTAACAATCTGACCACATCATCTCATACCCTTAGAAGTAACTGTTTAAGCTTCTCTAACTCTCCATTGCTGGTCTAGAGGCTTGCAGAAAGAAAAAATTGGAGAATGACAAACATTTCTCATTCATATCTTTTCATTTCCTGAGTTATGTGTAATAAGTAGCAACAGTTCATAAAGTCAGTGTCTACTGAAACCATTTGTCTCAGTCCTGTAGGTTCTCACAAGCAACCAATAAGAGGCATCAGAGCAGTAGAAGATAATGGAACATTCCCAAAAGTGATCCAAGAACTCACACACACAAAGGAAACAAAAGACCCCAGAGTCAGCTCTTCCTTAAAAGAGAAATCCTCAGAGTCCACAAAGTAGCCATACTCCATGGATCTTTCAAAACTCCAGCTGTGGTAGTCCCTTCTTAGTACAAAAGACAGTCTCTTATTCATGGGCAATGTCATCACCATCTAATTGCTATCAGAGTCAGACATGCACATTAACACTCTTTACTGCTAAAGAGCTGCAGGATGCCAGGTTACTGAAATGTTTGCTAAGCTAATAAAATGTTTTAGATTAAAAAAAAAAAAAAAAAGCAGCAAGCATCTATCCAACTATTCATCCATCATTAGAAAAAGACAAAATGTAAAATATCAGCAATTTCTTGAGAAAACACTATATATAGTCCATTATCCCAAGAGAGACTACTATTCCCTTTTTAAAAATTGATAAATATACTGATATTTTTCAAAATTCACTTTGGACCACCTCAGGAAAGTACAGAGAGGCACACACACATTCATCAAGTGAAGGAAAAGCAACCTATGGGAAACCTCAGGCCCAGCATACTGTGAGGTTCTGCAGCACACCTGTAATGGCTGGCATATGACATGCTACTTCCTGAGCAACTGTCCAGTTTCAAACAAAAAGAACAAGACTGTGCTGACTAAATGTTCCTTTGCACAAGATACATTGAGAAATGAATTCTTCAAAATATTCCTTAGTGGGCTGGAGACATGGTTCAATAGAATTAAGAGCATTTGTTGCTCTTGCAGAAGACCCGGTCCACTTCTCAGTACTAGTATGGTGGCTCACAAGCACTCATAACCTCAGTTCCACGGTATCCAACAAGACACTCATGGCATACATACATGCCAGCAAAGCATTTATACACATAAAATTAAATATTCCTAGCCAGGCAGTGGTGGCACACATCTTTACTCCCAGCACTTGGGAGGCAGAAGCAGGCGATCTCTGAGTTCAAGGCCAGCCTGGTCTACAAAGTGAGTTCCAAAACAACCAGGGCTACTCAGAGAAACCCTGTCTCGGAAAAAAAAAAAAAAAAAAGAAAAAAGAAAATTCCTTAGAAAATAACAAACTTGGGGATAATTAGCAGAAGTAAAGTTCTGTAAGTATTATACTCACATGTTCCTCAAATCCCAAACCAACAAGGGAGAAATGACCAATGTGGTAAGGACAGAATGCTAAAAGAAAGGAGAAAATTTATCATTAGAACAATGAGCACTCTTAATGTAATCGCCACTAAAGGAACCAGGACATCTTTGAGAAACAGTAGGTTCTCGGAGAAAAAACCAAACTGTACCTGGCACAATAAAACATCAAGGTCTAACAAGACCCTGTCAAAAGGACACAGGAACCATTCTGAAGAGGGTGTCACTGGCATTTTTAAAGAGATGATATGAGCTTTAAACATTAATAACAACAATTCAATGACCAAAATTGATGGGAACACATAGAAACCAAATCCATGAGCTCTTCTTAATACTCAAAGCTCCAAATATCAACCACAAAGGAAAAAGGCAGCAACATGAAAAGAAACACTTCACGTCTGGGAAGTGGCCCGCACACCAGCTCCTCACTTTGGACTAATCACTGAAAGGACACCACCTGCCCAGCGTCTCCTGAGAACCAACCTCACACTAACTGGATTGTTGCTGTTGATAAAAATGATCTTTTTTTTTATAGAAAAGCTAGCCAAGAATGACCTTTAAAATGCCAGAATTTGAAACATTCGGCACTTTTCAACACCTAAGGAGGACTGACACTAGGTGTGACACTAAAATATCATTCCACAGATTTCTTTCTTGGTGTAAACGGAAAATGATAAAAATCACATACCTCTTCCTATGTCCCATTCTGAGTCAAAATGCATGCCCAATAACCTTGTCAAAGATGACTGAACCTGACCTGATCAGGCCCTTAAATCTGACTTCCAGTTTAGAAAACATGGCAGACAGAGGATGAGGGTAGAGGACATCAACACACACATCCTAACAGAGTGGAATAGGAAGCTCAGGAAAGACTATTTCAACCTCCCAGTAATGTGCGCACATTATTTGGATCTTTATTCAAACACACCAACTATAAAATGGCACTTGAGGGAACTTTGAATTTGTAAATATGATGGATTACTGGGAAACAATGAATTCTACTAAGTTTTAGATGACACTTTAGTTAAATCAGAAAGTATACTTCATTTTTCTTATTAAAAAATTTTATGCTTCTCTTTTCCTGAAGCTTTTCTAGCCAAATTTCAGTTTGTTCTTAATAAATTATTGTTTCTCCATAGTAACAACAAACATCCTGACTGATAAATACGGCAGAGGATGATTCAATCACTGAGTAAAAATGCAAGGAATGTACTAGGAATCTGGTGTCTAAGTCCACATTATATGTACCTTTATATTCCTAAAGCACAAGTAAAACAAAAACGTGCAACAAAATTCCTAGAAAGCCAAACTTCTATCACGATACCACAAAAACTAAACGCATAGGTACAACTTACCAAAAACAAGAATGAACAATGTATTTAAAGACACCACCCAGAACACGTGTTCCTACAGGAGAAAGCATTAGTAAGAGTCAGTGATATCTCATGTTTAATTGAACAATTCCACTTAGTCATAGTTAAATCCTGAAAATAACTAGAACTGATCGCCCCCACCCCCACCCCACCCAGACAAGGTTTCTTGATGTAGCCCTGGCTGTCCTGGAACCCGTAATGTAGACCAGGCTTGCTTTGAACTCACAGAGATCCACCTGCTTCTGCCTCTCAAGTGCTGGGGTTAAAGGCACACGCCACTATGCCTGGCACATTTTTTATCTTTAACTATTAACTTTAAAATGTTATTTATTGAAAGCAGAATCCTATTACATTCACCCCTACCTCTGATTCCCCTGAAACTGTATAAGGAAGGAAGTCAAGCTGCAAACGACTTTCCTATTTGACTTTAACAACTCCTGCCATTCTTATGAAACACCAATGAGGTAAAGGATATATTTAAGTAAACAGCAAGAGACAGATATTATCTGGATTTTTGTAGCAGTGCTGGCCACTGGATCATGCAACCCTCAAGCCTGTACTTCCTCTGGGCTTCCTGTTCTTGCCATGTCTCCATCTGAGGCAGTTCTGCTACTGCAGACAAGTCCTATCTATTGAAAAATCCCAAATAACTAGCAATTTTGCATTACGTGACCTGAAAACACCATTTTTTCCTTTACAGAATAAACTTCTTGAAAGAATTACCCCTCATTTAAAGACATGCCTTTATTATCTTGTGTGTGTGTGTGTATGTGTGTACCTGTCTGTCTGTCTGTCTGTCTGTGTGGGAGTATATGCACATTAGTACAAGTACCATGGAGCCCCAAACTGTTAGTGTCAGATCCCCTAGAGCTGGAATGACAGGAAGTTGGGCTATCTGACACTGGCACTCAGAACCACAGAACTCGGGTCCTTGGAAAGAGCAGTGTGTATTCTTACCTGATGAGCCATGTCTCCAACTCTAGCCATCTACTTTTAAGTTGCAGCTTTTGGGGTACTGAGATAGCTCACCAAGTGAAAGTGCTTATTGTGAAACCTGACGACATGAGTTTGATCCCAGCTCCCACAGTGGAAGGAGATAACAGATAACAGACTCTGGCTTCTACACACACCAGTAAAGAAAAAACTTAAAAATTAAAAACCATAAAATAAAAAATGAGGTAAGCTTTACTCCTATGCCAGACTTCCAGCTAAGACTGTGGTTCCCACCTGTGGCATGGACAAGGCTGTTTTGTTCTCAATGGTGCAGGCATTAAACATGTAAGACCCAACTTCAAACATCAACTTCTTTTAACTACTATTAACTTTGGACTTTTTCTCAAATATTTAATAACTTTATTAAATGTTAAATAACATTCCTTTAAATATTTCTATTGTCAACATACAAAATAATACTTTCAAGTATCAAATAATCAAAATTCAAAGAGTTATTTGGACTTTTAGTATAAAGAGGAGCATACTCCAAGAATTTGGAGTTACTGGATAACAGAGACAACTCATAATTTCTATCAAAAGTAATACTTCCACTTACCAGAAAAACTAATGATCCATCAAGTCCAAGCATCTAAAATAAAAATAATAAGCATTAATTTAAGATGCATAGGACCTTCTTATAGAAAGATTGCTTTCCTACCAGTATCATTAAACAGTTTCCAATCACTACTTTCTAAACCTATCATTACCAGAATGTTAAAAAAATAACTCTGTGTTTTTAAGTATTATATTTTGTGTCTTCTTTTACCCTAAGTCATATGGAAAATATCATCTAGAAATTTCCATCCTGAGTGTGCTCCCAACCCTAGGTAAGCTAAGGCAGCTACAGAGACAGAGAGTGAACCAGTATCAAAAGGCTGACAGGTGGAGCTCAGTGAAAGAGTGCTTGCCCAGCATGCCCAAGGCCATGGGTTTGTATGCCCAGCACTGAAAAAAAGAAAAAAAAAAAAAAAAAAACCCATCCTGAGTTTCTTACGGTAGTCATTATAGAATTCCTTTTATTTTCTTCAATTACAGTGTGGAAATCCTATTTAAATTTTTACTTAGTTTTTCCCCAAGTCCACAATCTCGGTCGGTCAACCTGCCTCCGGCATGAGCAAGGTTCGCAGGAAAGGCAGGACAGAGGCCGTACTGTCACCGCCTGCACCACAGCTGCCCACCACTTGTTTTTGAAGAAAGTAAATCTTGATTAACTGTTCCCATCAAATTTAACTATGAAATTTGTGTTTACAGCTAAATATCCAAACTTCCAAACCCACCACAGGACTGAAACACAAGGACAAGGGACAGTGAAAGTTCTTACTCTTTCCCAAGTAAGCTCTTCTGCAGCCCGGTCCCACTCCAGAGCGTTCCAGTTCATGTCATCTGAAAACACAATTGCCAATCAAGATCACTGAAAGATGAAACTCTAACTAGTAAGAGCCACTTTTAATTATCATCTGTTGAGAAGTTAAACCACACTTAAAATTTTATCAAACATAATTTACTTCCTAGATTATAAGACAATGCTAGATTGTGGTTAGTACTAGAAAGTTAATAAATAGGATTAAGCCAAAGACAAATCTAATTGATGTGGGTCAAAAAAGAATCTGGTAGATTTGAGAAAAAAGAAGTTAGTCAAGGGATTAACTTTCTAATGAATTAGTAAATTATCAAAAGATAAAAGTTTAAAGCTCAGGCTCATTAGTGGTTAAGAACTCAGACTGTTCTAATGGACCCAATTTAGTCCTTAGCATCTCTCATGTCAAGTGGCTCACAACTGCCTGGAACTCCAGTTCTAGGGGATCACCCTCTTCTGGCCTCCATGAACACCGCACACACAAACACAAACCCACACACACCCACACAAACACACACACACACACACACACACACACACACACACACACTTAGAAATAAACATATATTTAAAATGTAAGAGTTGGATCAGGTGGTACAAAGCCTGTAATCCTACCACTCAGGAGGTTGAGGCAGATGTACTGCAAGTTCTGGGCCAGTCTGAACTACACAGTGAGATCCTGTCTCAAAAAAAGAGTTAAAAAAAAATGCAAAGCAGATAGGGATTAAATAATAAATGAGGAGTGTGCAGTCTGGACTGTGCTTTACTCAGGACTTAAATAAAAGTGGAAGAATACTATGAACACCAGATAGGGCAAGAACAGATGCAAAGACTACTCAAGAGCTACTGCACTAACCAAGACAGGTGACCGCCAAGCACTAGGGCAGAAGCAGCCAAAGCGGTTTTCTCGGAGCCTCTGAGCTTTCCCTGAGAAAGCCGACTGCTCCCATTATCAATTTTGTTTCTTCTTATGTTTCAGGTCTCAGTGCAAAAGTCACTTACTCTGAGTTTCCTGGGGAACCTTATATAAGACAAATATCTTCAGAGCGACCCATATACACTTAACACAGTGTATCTCCTACTTCTTCCTTCCACCAGCACCTCCCAAAAAGGCAGGCCAGGCATTTTGTTCACAACTGAATACTTTGTCTCAAGTGTCTGGCACTATGCACACAGACACTAGCAAAGTGGATCGATGATAACACAAGAGGACAGGCAATGAGCTCTGACAATGCAACACAGGGCCAGAGTTTGCACTGATAGAAAACGAAAAGATGGTTTCTAGAGGTGGCACCTGGCCTGTACTGTACACTTGAGGGGTTCTTTTTTATTTGAAAAGTGCAGTAACTCCATGGAAGCAAAGAGAAAAATATGAGAAACAAAAATAAAAAACAAAAACCCAGGAAATTCTATACCAAGCTCCCTCCTCAAACATGGACCTTATGTACCTGTGTGTTCCTAACTGCTAGCTTGTCGAAACAGAACTCGGACACATCATGAAACATGAAAGCACTGCTCTCTTTGTGCTCAGTGCAAGCTAATAATGACCGGCCGTCCTGAAGGGTGAGCAAGGGCACGGGGCAGACACTACCTTGGGCTCCATTGTTGGCGTCAGCAGCATCTTCCACACCCGCATCATCTTCCTCCTCATTGTCCTCCTCCTCCTCTTCTGCTTGACCGTCCTGGGCATCAGGGTTCTCACCCAGCACTGCATTCTCACCTGCTGGGTTAGCTGGCTGATCAGCAGCAGCGTTCTCTGCACCATTTCCTCCTACAGGAGCCTAAAATGAAAGAAAAGCCCAGGAATTCACCCACGTGGCTCAGTTTTACTCTAGTTCCAAATCATACTTTACCCTGCAAGAAAAACAAAACCAGCAAAGACAACCCCACTAAAGTTAAAAAAAGAAGTATCTTTCAGGCTCATCTCTTTTAAATGTATCTCATTTATGACCAACTTGGTACATAAGAATGTGAACTCACTTTTCAATGTACACATTTCAGAAAGCACTAGAGGGCTGGGGAAACAGTTTCTGTGGGCAAAGCACTTGCCACCCAAGTGTGAGGACTGGTTTGGATTCCCAGAACTCAAATAAAGCTGGGCACAGTAAAGCATCTGTAATTCTGTGCTCCAACATGGGGACAGAAGAATCCCTGGAAGCTCACGGACCAACTATAGAGAACCCAAGATGCTGTCTGTCTTCAATAAGGTACAAGGCAAGGACTTACACCAAAGGTGGTCCTATGGCCTACACATGCACACAATGGCACATACACAACTACACTTATATACATACACATGAACACAGATACACACACACACAGCATTATAAAATATGGGCAAATCTGGCTATCTTAAACACATCATCCATAATCTTTTATAAATATGACAAGTATGTCTAATTCTCTTAGGGATGAAAACACATTTTTTAAAAAAATGTATGCACATGTATACACACATATACACCTTAATTTGCTGCTATTAACACTTGAGTAACTGATTTCTAGTTTGACTTAGAGAATAGGATTTTCCATATATGGCCTTTATTGATTCCCAAATGCATTTTCTTCTGGCTCTTTTGGGCTACCAAGCCAAGCATGGTGGCCCAGGGTGGTAATTACAGCTACTATAGGGAAAAAGGTAGATTTGAAGCAGGAGGATTATAAGTCTGAGGCCTACTGTTGGACTTGGCCGGATTCTTATCTCAAACCAAAAATAAAAGGGCTGAAGGTGTGACTCAATGGAAGGGTAGTTACCTAGCACATGTGAAGTCTTGGACTCAATCCTCAATTCCAGAAAA
Source organism: Peromyscus leucopus (assembly GCF_004664715.2). NCBI lineage: Eukaryota > Metazoa > Chordata > Mammalia > Rodentia > Cricetidae > Peromyscus > Peromyscus leucopus. Next base: position 2,501,833 of record NC_051072.1, on the reverse strand, counting down.
TTATAAAAAAATCAAAATTCTGCTACCAACCAAATGCAAAGACATAATTCCATTTAACTGTTAAGTTAAAACACAATTCCCAGGGCTGGAGAGATGGCTCATCGATTAAGAGCACTGGCTATTCTTCCAGAGGACCTGGGTTCAATTCCAAGAACCCACGTGGTAGTTCACAACTGTCTGTAACTCTAGTTCCAGAGGATCTGATACCTTCATACCAATGCACATAAAATAAATTTAAATAAATTATTTAGAAAAAAACAATTCCCTTGGATTTAATGAAAATCCTGAAACAAAACTACATTAAATGCTTCAAACTACAAGGTAGAATAGCAATAGTGCTTCTCTTAATCTTCTCTAGCAGCACTACCTGCATAGACGTGGGGTATACCCCTACTGCTCTTAGGGAAGGAGGAGGAAAGTGAGTTTGAGGCCGGTTTGGCCTACATATCAAGACCCAGTCTAAAAATTAACAAAACGACTATGGGTATGTATGGCTCGGTGACAGAATGCTGGCCAGTGTGCTCATGGCCCTGGGTTCCATCCCCAGAACAAGGGGTGTGTGCGGCAGGGCTTGTGGTGTTGGGTTCATCTATGCATGATTTTCTAAGGAAAAGGCGTACTCTGTAGTAAAAAAATTCCAGACTTAATGAAATCAATCTTATTATTAAATAATCATTAATATTATTTATTAATAAATTGTTATTTATTATATATAAATTATCTATAATACTGTATAATTTATAATAAATTATTAATAAATGATAAATGTTATTAATATTATTAAATAATTATTAATATCAATATTAAAAAATCATAGGAACAAAGATTAATTACCACTGAATAGTTTGTGACCAACTGTTTCACTGAAAAAAGTATATGAAGTGTGAACTTTTCACTTCACTGAGCAGTAGCTGTGTGACATTCTTGGCCCTACAATTTCCCAGCAGGCAAGATACTAAAAACCTCTTGCTGTGCCCTCCTGTTAACAGGCTGCCAAGTATCCTTGTAAGTGAGCACATCGTCACTCATAAGAAAACCGTACACAATTCTTTTCTTCTTTAATTTTGTGTGTTGTGTGTGCACATGCCCACAGAGAGAGCTACACATGCCACACTGCATGTACAGAGGTGACAGGACAGCTCTTCTCTGTACACTGGCTTCTGGGAACTCCAAGTAGGGTTATCAGGACTGGGTGGCAAGCATATCTTCCTACTGTGCCATCTGACTGACCAAGTTTGCTACTTTTGATAAAGTTTTTCCTACATAATAGAAAAGGCATTTCACATACGAAGAAAAAAGCTGGGATAGGTGTAGAACACTCCTAAATGTTGTGCAGCATGTCAGAAACCTGTGTGTGTTTGTGCGTGCGTGCGTGCGTGCGTGTTTTGAGTCAGGGTCTCTCTACTATGTAGCCCTGGCTATCTTGGAACCCACTGAGCTCCACCTGCCTCTGCCTCCTGTGCTGGATTGCAGGTGCGGCCACCACTTAGCTATAGGAAATTGTTTCTTACCTTCTGGGCCCAAGTTAAGCTGCTGACCCATGCAAAGAGAATGGAAGAGTGTGTTAGTATTCCCACTAACACTGTTCCGATTTTGGAAGATTAGTCAGAGAAACATTCTTTTTCCATTCCACAGTCCTCCCAATCCCTCAAACTTTCCCACTGTCCTCTTCTATGACATGAGCACATTTAGGTGGCACATGAAAGTCAAGGGTTTGGATTGTAGAGGGTGACAATAACTTTCAGATACTGCCCAAGGAAGATACATTTCACGTGAGGGCTTACCTCATTTTGGTGGTGTCCAGCAGCATTGAAGGCTGGAGCAGCATGCTCCAGCCAAATTGGTGCTCCCCCATGGACTATCTGCTCTCGTAACCACACCAGGCTAATGAATGCACAAAGTGTGCATGTTACCACAAAACAGCCCTGTAAGCAATCTGCCAACAAATTTTCCCTATTTAAAAAAAAAAAAAAATTAGACACAATTAACTTCAAAGGACACTTGAAAAAAAACCCAGAAAAATCTTAACTTTTCAGTAAAATTCAGTTGCTTCTAAAGGATTATATATAATGACATTGAAATTCTATCTTATAAGCTAGCTAATATGTACATTTATATACTTATATTATTGTATACTTATATTAAGTAGATATAAAATAACATCAGAATATACAGCTATTAATTATCCAGCCTATCCTTTTAGCACAGCCAAGAAACAGGAGTATAAAGGTTAAAAAAAAAAAATCCAGCAAAAACACTCAACAAACCCAAACATTGCATTTATACAATTTACTAAGTTGAGCAATTCTGCTTGATCCTTCTAACAGAACTTTAAAGCTTAACTGACAGGGGTAACTGACAGGGAAGCACATAAATGAACACACTCAATAAGAAAGGTGGGAAGCTCCCTCAGTGACTGATAAAATGGCAACATAAAGAAGGTTGAAGGACACTCAGTATACCACGGACCAGATAGAGAAACTCACAATGCATGGTGCAGAAACTCTTTAAATGGTAAACCTAGCTTTAATGCTAGCTGCAAAAATACCAAAATAAATCCAAAGAGGCAGAGTGTGGTTCCTTTAGTAACCACACATGGAAATGTTAGATTTGTAACACTTGGGAGTCTTTGCTCCTTTTCTGAAGAAATGTATTCTTCACTATCTATGTCTGTGATTTCAGAATAATTCAAGCATAACTCAAAAATGATAGATGTTAGAAAACTGACTACTTTTTTGTCCCTGGTAAATTTAAGGAAAGGTCAGTCTGAGAGACCTCAGCCTAGCAGCCCCACACTGTAACTGCTATCATTCCAAAGGAGGTCCTGTCTACAGTATCTCCAAACCATCCCTTACTAAAGGGATCATCAAAATCAGGATGAGTTGGGGCTGAAATATTCCTTCTCCATTTCTTCTTTGCCAAACAACTAACTTCTTATAGATTTTAAATGGAACCACACTTTAGAGCCCTTTTCTCTAATGCCTGCTTCCACGTGAACTAGCTTCATTTTTGCCTAGTCCTGAGGTGAGGATGCCCACATTCCAGAGCTTAGAAAAGGGCTTATGGGCTCCCACTATCCCAGTTTCAGAATGCTGAGCCAAAGTCCTCTTGTGGAGAAGCCTCCATTAACCTTCTGAAGATGAAAGGCTGTGTGGATAACTCTGGCACCTCAGACAGACCCATCTTAGACAATCCAGCTCCAGGAAAGACACATGTGACTCAGACAAGCTTGGAGATGAACTGCCCAACTAAGCACACCTAAGCCACACCAACTCTGACCTCCAGAACTGTGAGCAAGTAAAATGGCAGCTATCTGACACCATGATGTCTCAGAATTGTGTTTTGCACATTTGTGTAAATGAGATGGTTTGCCTGGAGATAACCCAACTCATCTGCACATAACTCATACTGCCACATACGGTACATGTGCAGAATTTTCAGGAAAAAGTTGTATACTATAGAGAATATATAATACTCTCCCTCCCCCCTAGCATTCTTCTGTGAGTAGTCTAAAGAAGGAAGTGTAGCCCACAAGCCAGTCAACTGACATGCCAACACAGGCCCAGCCAAGTGCTAACGTCACATGAAGAGAAAAGCCACAGTGAACAACTTTTTAATGCACAAATCAAGTAGCTTCCTTGTTAGAAGGAAAAAAAACGAATTGCTGTTCTTAGATGAATTTTCAAATAATAAGAATAAAAACATAGGTTAGGTATAGTGACACATGCCTTTAATCCCAGCACTTGGGAGGCAAAGGCAAGTGGACCATGGTGAATTCAAGACCAGACTGGTCTACAGAGCAAGTTCCAGGACAGTCAGGGCTATTATACTACAGAGAAAGCCTGTCTCAAAAACCAAAACAAACAAACAAACAAAGGAATATATACAAGAGGAAAAACATCCTTCACATTGCCCAAATTCCATTCTCACACTTGATACTCACGTTGACAGCATGTCTAGTGGCAGTGTCAGTAGTGAGCTCACGGAGCCAGTAAACAAGCACTTGTAGATGCGGCCTACAAACAAGGGCACAATGGCATAGTCACAACTAGCACCATGAACTCACAATGGCTCAAGGAAGCAGAGGTCAAGTGGAACATCACAGGCACCAAGAAAACAAGCTTTCTTGTTCTCTGTAGGCCTGAGTCTCATACTGGGTTTTAGTTTTTGTTGTTTTTTTAATTGCAGGCCTGTCTGCATGGTTGTCTGAGTATGAGCACCCACATACCATGGTGTGTGTGTGTGTGTGTGTGTGTGTGTGTGTGTGTGTGTGTGTGTAGAAGTCAGAAGACAACTTTCTACCTACCGTGGGTTCCAAGGATGAAACTCAGAAGCTTGTATGACAAATGCGTTTACCTACTGAGGTAGCTAACTGGCCTCAATATACTACTTCTTAGCTAGGCAGTGGTAGTACCCACCTTTAATCCCAGCGCTCAGGAGGCAGAGGCAGGTGATCTCTGGGTGCAAGGCCAGCCTGGTCTACAGAGCAAGTTCCAGGACAGCCAGGACTACACAGAGAAACATTGTTTCAGCATGGGGAGGGAAAAAAAGCAAAACAAAAAAAAAAACAAAACAAAAAAAGCAAAACAAAACCTATTTTCTAAGAGCATAAAAAGAGTAAACAGTAAATTCTCCATGGCAGTGTTGGCTGGTCTCTGCAGAACCATTTGAAAGTAGGGCCTCACACGTGTTAGACAAGAGTTCTACACTGAGCTACATTCTTAGTTCTAGGTATCTTAAACTTGCTTAGATGTTAAGGGGGCTAGATTAATGATCTAAATCATAACATGAAGATTGTTTTTAAATCTAGAACTACAAAATTCAGTAACTATTTGTAAAAACAAAAGATTTCAGTTTGGGAATCAGGCGTCTTTGAACTGAGAAGCTTCTTCAGCACAGTGCATAATCCAATGACCTTCAGGGACCAATGAGATGGCTGACCCCAGCAACCTCTGCTCAACCCTGGGAACCCATGGAAAGCTGGAGAGACAAACATTCCACAAAGTCGTTCTGACCTCCACACACACCATAGCATAAGAGCACACACATAGAAAATTGTTTTTAAAAGACTTTTAAAAAAAAAGTTTCAAAAGGTCTTAAACAAAGACTATCTTAAATTATGGCCATGGAGGGAAAACACAAGCATAAAAGAATTCATTGTCATCCTTAACCCTCTTGTTCAGAAAAGGTAGAATGTTGTTTAGTGAGAAAGGCAGAATTCTAGAGAGAAAGCAGTAACAAGACTAGGGCTTTAGAAAGGGACTAAGGAAATGCTGAGGCTTTTCTTCAGAACACTTCTTGCACATTAGTTCAAGCACTGTCCTTAGTCTTATGTCAGACACTTTCAATGAGTTCAATGGTTTCTTTTACTAGTCAACTCAAAAGGGCAGAAGAATAAAAAGTGTCCATAATGGAAATTACTTACATCCCTATATAAAAGGAAGCAAACATGCTTATAATAAGTAAAACTAACAAACCAACCACCAGTCAATACCCAAATGGACTGACAGCATTAGGGCTCCTCAGAACTCTGGCATGTACTAGGAAAGAGGGATGGGAAACAGAACTAAAAAGTAGAGTCTGGGGGCTGGAGAGATGGCTCAGCAGTTAAGAGAACTGGCTGCTCTTCTAGAGGTCCTGAGTTCAATTCCCAGCAATCACATGGTGGCTCACAACTATCTATAGCGGGACCTGATGCCCTCTTCTGGCATAAAGTTGTACATGCAGATAGAGCACATTATATATATAAATTAATTAATTTTAAAAAATTAAAAAAAAGTCTGTAAGAGTATGTATTATATGATGCACATGTGTATATGCAAAGTCAGGACAGAAATCAAGCTAATTACAGTGAAGTCAAACATTCACTTATGCTCGACTGTATGATCTGTTGATTTTAGAAAGGCATGTTGTCTTCCACTTCAACTGAATGATTTTTTTCTTTTTCAATTCTTATGCCCCATGAAGACCAAGCTGGCCTCCAACTGGAGATCCTCCTGCTTCAGCCTCTATATAGATAGGATTAAGGTGTGTATCATTTACAGTGTGTATCATTTACAAGTTTAAGGTGGCAAACATTCTGAACACCTAAGTGTATTTTGTTCTTCCAACTGAGTATATTTGGAAGGTGAGGAATTTACAGTAAAAAACTGTTTTATCTGGACTTGCTACTGTCCTGTTTAGGTTTGTGGTCTCCTTCATAACAGAAATGATCAACTCCTCATCTCCAATAACCTTACCTTGTAGAACAACTTGCTAGGTGTTACTAAAAGTGCCAGCTCTAGCTTCCACCTCTCCTATTTCTCTTACTCGAACTACTTTGTCCCTCTGAATTATATTGTAGGAGAATTCACTGGCTAGATGCTCACTAAAGTCACTCTCCACCAGTGCTTATGTCTTTCATCTCTGTAGGTAGTCAAGCTAGTTTTACTTAAGGAGACATGAGAATGTAAATTACATCGTATCTAAAACCCTTGCTTGTTTTAAAGTCCACAGAATCCTATCTATATACTCTGCCATTCATGTATTATCAATACCGCTCCACGTCTTTAAGAAAAACACCCTTCCCTCCTCCAGAAACAACTCAGTGAAGATGTTTTCTAAACAAGGCTTTCCTAATATATGATAACATAAATCAACTAATTAAACATCATTCGTAGTATTAGGCAACACAATTAAAATATAAATCATTTATAAAATAAAAAAGTTATTAAATAACTCCAGAAGAGGGATGAATACTCACATGCTGTAAGAGGAACAACTCCCAACCATGCAAAGGCCACAAGTGTATAATGAAACCAGTATCGTATTGCAGTGCCAATACTTGTAACCAGTCCAGCAAATATGTCTTGGATTGGTAGCCGTGAAGGCATATCTGGAGAATAAACTGTAAGAGGAAAAAAATACACAGGATTTCATGAGGACTTTTAAATAACTTAATTCATAAATACAAAGTAGAGATATTGTGCTTAAGTATTTTTCCTATATGCCACTGAATGTCGAATCATTATGATAATGCTACATTTATACAAGTCTCTTTTTTTATAGAAACCACAACTAAAATACGTAAATGAACAACAACAAAAAAAAAAAGACCACAGAGCAGAGAAAAAGCATCGAGAGGAAGAAATCTACCTCCTCTGCTTACAGCCTTGAATCTCAAGCAGTATCAGTTTACACATATGTAACATGCAAGCCATACAATGACATGGCTTCTCAAACTATAAAGGATCAAGAAAAGGTAACAAGGGCAAAAGCAAATCTGAAGGCATGTTATCAGAGAGCTTCCCAAATGCAGGCATTGGCCATGGCACCCAACAGCCTGTGACAGTCATTTCATGAAGGACCAACAGTTCACTGACGTCACTTAGCCAACCCTCCCCCAATTCTAACATCTTACTTTAATTTTCAAATGATAAATTCAGACATCTTTGCAAAATGTAATTCAAATGTGGTTCAAGAACAGTCCCACATTTTAGGAAATATCTTCCTAAGAATTGTTCCAGTAAAAACTGCTATTTATTAAAAAGCTCTACTTCAGATAATACACATTGTCTTTCAAATACCTCTTTCTCTAAAGGGCCCAAAACAAGGAATTATTATATAAAATCAATGATCTAAAATCTATAAAACAGAGCTGGGGGAGGGGAAATATAACCAAAACTAAACAAAAAGACAATGCTGGCGAGTACTTCAGATACATAGTGCTTGCTTAGCACAGATAACATGCTAGGTTTAATACTAAGCAGTCAAAAAATAGTAAAAACAAAACATTCAAGAGCAGTATCACAAAACTACTCGTCTAGAACATAAGTCATAAGCTCCAACAAATGGCAAGTCTGCACATGCCACAGATCACCCAGCCAACAGGACACTTGGTGGAAAGGACAGGAGAGCTTCCTGAGGAAGGTCTACAGGAAACACTGCACAAATGTCAGGAGAAAAGCAAGCATACAAAGTAAAAGTCCACAGGATATTTTCTATTAGTCAAATTTCATGAAGACATTCAACCATTTAGTCTAGTTTGCTATAAATCTTTACAAGCAGTAATGAGTTTATACAACAGAGAAAATAAGGACTATTACAGAATACAAGTGGCATTTTTGCTGGCAATGAATAAATAAAACACAGTAACTTCAATTATACATGTTTGTCAGATAGCAAGCAAAACTAATGATAAGTTACAGTATTTGTTCTAAGAAGCACAAGAGTCTTAAAAAAATGTTAAATACAAAAAATCAGGTGCAATGTATAAGGATCACAACATGAAAAACTGTGCTTCAAGTTTTTAATAATTCGCCAGTACAGTACTATCTATTTGATATAACACAAGTATTATCATTAAAATTTTAGACATCTGAAAAATAGTTACTGAAGCCTTACAACACATGAGCTTAAAAGTTTGTTTCCCGGGGCTGGGAAGATAGCATGCAAGCATGAAGACCAGAGTTACGATCTCCAACATCCACGCTATGCTGGGCGGGCATGGGTACCATGGCCTGCCTGTATCCAGTGCTCAAAAGGTCGGGCCAGGAGATCCCAAGGCAATCTGACTGGCTAGACTTGTTGAAGTGAGGAGTTCAAGATTCAAATGACAATATATAAGGTAGAGGGCAAAAAAATCAAGGACTTCCCAGCCAGGCGTGATGGTGTACGCCTTTAATCCTAGCACTCGGGAGGCAGAAGCAGACCAAACTTGGTGAGTTTGAGCCCTGCAAGTTCCACATAGTGAGTTTCAGGACAGCCAGGGCTGTTTTACAGAGGAACCCTGTCTCTAATAAAAAGAAAAAGAAAAAAGAAACCCCATATCCATCTCTAGCTCACTCAAACGCACTTATGTACACATGTGAACGAACACACACACACACACACACCCCTCCTACACGCACACATGTGCACCCACACAATCAAACACATATACATTTTGAAAAGTTGGTTTCCAAAAGAAAAAAGTGTTCTTACTCTTTACTATTATTATTTCACTCTTACAGCTTTACCTCAAAAGGAGTTCAGGCTGAACAGCACTAGATTCTGATGAAATCAAGTCAGAGATAATAATGTTTCTTAAAAGGAATGAATGTTGACACATACTGAGAATGTATAGATAAAATGAAAACTGACAGGGTATCCTTTAAAAAGAACAGCCCAAAAAATTAAAGAATATAGTAAGAAATGAGAGCACAGATAAAGAGAGAGAGGCCATGTGAGCTGAAAAACAAGTACAACTAAGTGATGGGTTTTCACTCACTCTACCTCTGTGTATGTTTAAGCTAGTCTGTAAATAAGCAAAAACACAAAGAAAACAGCCTACAAAACATGCATGGGTATATTAAATTAAAAGAAGACAGTTTTAAAAATATCCTTCTAAGTGGAACAGGTTTTTTCTATTACTATCAAAGACAATGAGGTTGAAAATTATTGCTTTCAAACTCTAAACACCTTTTGTTGCCAGAAATAACAAAAGAAAACTGTAGTGAAAATGTCAAATGAACTTACTTGGTGTGAAAGCAAATCTGTGCTTGCATAATTCACAGTATTCTTTTCGACTGTGTTTCAACCACTGAACTAAGCTGTAATTACAAAGACATTCATGAATACAATATTTAAAACAAAACAGCATTAAGATTTCATTGAAAACTAGTGTTTTTATTAAAATTTTTGTGTCATAGAACTTTTATAGTTTTCAGAATTTCAAATGTAGACTATTTTAATTTTTATGTGCTTTCTAAGAGTATAAAACTTAAAAACAGATAAATATAAACCAATATACATTATATTAATAAAAAGATTTTGTGGTGGTACTGTGTTCCTCAAAATATTGTGTACCTTAATAAACTTATCTGGGGTCAGAAAACAGAAAAGCCACTAGTTAGGCAGTGATATCACACACCTTTAATCCTAGCATTCCAGAGATAGAAATCCCTCTGGATCTCTGTGAGTTCAAGGCCACATTGGAAAAAGCCAAGCATGGTGACACACACCTTTAATCCCAGAAAGCCAGCCTTTAATCCCAGGGAGTGATGGTAGAAAGAGAAAGATACATAAGGCGTGAGGACCAGAAACTAGAAGCATTTGGCTTGGTTAAGCATTTGGCTGGTTAAGCATTCAGGCTTTTAAGCAGCAGTTCAGCTGAGAGCCATTGGGATGAGGACACAGAAGCTTCCAGTCTGAGGAAACAGGACCAGCTGAGGAATTGGCAAGGTGAGGTTAGCTGTGGCTTGTTCTGTCTCTCTGATCTACCAGCATTGACCCCAATAACTGGCCTCAGGTTTGATTTTATTAATAAGAACTTTAAGATTCCTGCTACAAGATTTAATTAGCCAAAATTCTAATCTCTTCAGAGCTAAATGAATACTAGTAAATAATCCGGGGTCAGCATCAGTTTTGATACTGGCCTTTCAATGCTCACAGCTGGTAACCAGGGCTGAATTCCCACTCTCCCCCTGGCAAGTTATGTGCTTATAGCACAAGTTCTTCAACCTGTCTGTGCTCCATTTCTTCATCCATACATCCATATAATGTTCCAGACTTTTCTTACAAAGAGCAAATGAGTTAAAATGTGTAAAGCACAGAAGATAGTTCTTGTCACAGAATATTTAATAAATATAAGCTATAATTGTGCCACTCAAAACCAGAAAAACGTAATTCTGTCCACGAACAAAACAACTTCTCAGTGATAGAAATTAACAATAGGCTATCGTTAGCATATCCACTATATACCAAAATAGCATGTCTGGTATTAACTATGGGTCATTGCTTAGTCAAATTATAAATATGGTTATAAATTTTTAGAACAAAAGCTTAAAAATAATGAATTACTGGTCAAGATCACTGAAATGACCAATTTTATTACAGAGATGATAAAATTGAATTTAAGAATGATACAATTTTCCAAATGACTTACCATTCTTGATGAATAAACTTAATACTGCCAGTACATACACAAGGATGATAAAGAGGTTTCTCGGGTGTTCCTTCTGATCGACACACTCTACATATGTCTGATAACAAAGGAGAAAAATAGAATTACCTTTAGTTATGACTCTTATACAAAAAGACCAACAAAACAAAAATATTTTGTGCTAAAGGTAAAATTTATTATATCAATCAATAGGATGGAAACCTGAAAACTGTGATGAAACTTTCATTAAGGGTATATCAGAATCTAAGTACGTTCCTTCAAAATGCATAAAGGTGAGTTGTTCCTTAGAATGTTCTGTAAATAAAGCTGAAAATAACAAAAAGTTTAATTTATCTACACTTGCAGTATCCTATAACAAACACTCAACCAAACAAATAAGCAGAATCAGGTCACCTGGCCACAAATATTAGTGTTGCAACAGTGTAACGTTTTACGAGTCTAAATCCAGGCCTAAGGGTTTAAGCACCACAAAACCATCTGAGAGGGAAGGGAAAATGATACCAAAATATAATGACATACATGAAAATGCAACAATGAAGCCCGTCACTTTGTATACCAACCTCAAAATTATTTTTAAAATGAAATTATTTCTAAAATTACTTTTCAGGAAGCAGGTGAGATGGCTCAGTGGTTAAAGACACACTGGCTGCTCCTCCAGAGGACTCACTCCAGCTTGATTTCCAGCATCCACTTGGTGGCTCACAACTGTCTACAACTCCAGTTTCAGGACCTAACGCCCTCTTCTGGCCTCTGCAGGCACTGCATGTGCATGGCACATGCTGATAAATACTCATACACATTAAAGGAAAAATCATTTTTAAAAATTTTTTTTTTTCTAAAAAACCATGTCTGAGGACTTAAGACAGTAACAGCAGAGGAATGCACAGTAGATTCTCTTTCCTTGCCTCACATACAAAGAAGGAAACTAAGAACCGGTGACACACGCACACATAGTGTGCACACACACAGTCAGGACCCAAGGAAGGTACCTCAGAACCTCACAGACTCCTACTAGAGAAAGGGAAGCAGAAGCTATAGGAGCCCAGGGCTGAAGAGTCAGCACAGGGAGAGCATTCCCTACCCTAGCACCAAGGGGAGCACACACATCTCCTGCCCTCCCGTCGCTGTGGCTAGCAAACAGCATGGAGGAAAACCTCAGGAGATCGTTTGTGCTCTCTCGCTCATTTCCCCTAAAGCTCCTCTGCAGCACCACACTCTGAAATTTCACTATTGCTATTCCTTAGCCTTCTCCAGCATCCCTCACAGCCAAGTGCCAATGAATCCCAAGGGCAACTGTCAATGTTCAAAGGGGCAAAGATACACCGTTTGCTTCTGACTGCCTCTCCTACAGGGAATTCCTCACTCAATGTAGAAGAGCTGCAGCTCCGATCTCTGCTTCACTAATGAACTTAGAGGGCCTGTGCTGCCCTTTGGATGAGAAGACACAAGCTGAGCACCACAGCACACCAGTTCTGGCCACTTGGATCATTACAGACTTCCTGGCTGCTCATTCTCGAGTAACAAAATGCTGCTTGTCCAAGCCAAGCGACACTAAACACTCAGGAAAACCTATTTGGTTATTACATGACTCTCCCTGGTTACCAAGCAACCAGACAAATCTCTTCACCAATATGGAAAAGTCACACTTCTCTGCCCACAGAAGAGCTATCTCACAGCTCAGTCTCTGTGGTAGAGTTCAATGAGGTTGCTATCACTGCTCTGTCCTGCTGGAAGTTAGTAATATGCATGCCCCTGCCTTCCTTTGAGAGACAGTAGTTTAGCAAGCCCCCTCTGTGAAAAGGAACCAAGATTCCCCATCACCTCAGTTCCAGGTTAGTCACTGCCACAGCAGAAAGTGCAACTAACACACAAAGGTGACAAGGCCATGGGTGCTTATAGCCGAACTATGTTATCTACACGTACCAGGGTCACTAGTGCTGTGGGTGCAGATTAGCTTTAAAATTATCAGTTATCCAGGCAGGAGATGAATGCTGCCCAAGGTCCTACACATCACCACCACACTGAGTCGACACAGGAATTCATTACTATAGATCAACCAAGGGGGCAGGATGGTGTGAGTTAATACAGGTGGGTCATTACCACATATGGATCCTGTATCAACAGCTCTCCTTTGAGAATGCTCCATGGGAACATGATGCAAAGAAAAGAGCAGTAACAAACCCAGGCTCACATGAATGGGGATTGCCACATCACCTACCCCCCAGGAAGGAACATGGTGACTGGCCAGCTCCCAAGTATGGTTTGGGAAAGAGCAAGGATGCAACTTACTGGTACACTGTGGTCAGCAAGAGACAAGGACAAGAGTGAGTGATAAAACATATGGACATGGATAACTAGTTCAAGGCAACGCAACTCTGTGAGCTGAGAAAGCTGTGCTGGGACCAAGGTAGCGGTAAACTCCAGAGTGCTCCAGTGCAGGAGGAGCCTATGGGGAAGGAGGACTGAGGTGGGAGATCTCCTTAGGGGGCCCAACACACCTGGAGAGGACAGTGATTTTTCTCATCCTTCTCAGAAACAAACCAACAACATAATGCCATGCACAGACAACCAACTTCAACTCAAGCCAGAGCTAATGTGTAGCAGAGAAGCTGGATCCTTGGAATTCTGTAGAGTACCTTTCTTACTCAGAGACTGAAAGTAAGAACTACCTTCTAGCAATCCTGAAGAGTCTCTTTTACTCACTGCTGAGCCAATTTGCAGGTTTCTTCTCTTTTTTTCTTTTAAGATGGGATCTCACTACATAGCCCAGGTTGATCTTAAACTCAGTGCTCTCCTGTGATAGTCTCCAAATGCTTGGATTATAGACATAAAACATCACATCCAGCTTATAGTGGTGTTTGTAGAGGGCACATGATATTGGATGCTACCACAGATTTCTTTAAAAAATCCAACTGTTGTTCTATTAAACTAGACACTAAAGACAACTGTAAAGATAAACCAGGAATAGTGGCACACTCCTTTAATCTCAGCACTCAGGAAGCAGAGGCAGGCAGATCTCTGCATTTGAGGACAACCTGATACACATACACAGCAAGTTCCAGGACAACCAGGGCTACATAAAGGGACCATCTCAAAAAACAAAAATTGTAATATAAAAAAAATACCCACTCTTCTCATCAGTTTGGGGGATTTGGAAGATATTTTATGAAAAATAGTATTATATCACCATAGTGAATATACTATTTAAGTAAAATTAAAAATGGTTCCATTTTATTCTTTCAGGTCTTTAAGAATGTAAACATTGTGTTAAAACCTCAAAAGCTTGAGAACCAGGCAGGGCCAAGGGGATAGGTAGCTCAGCAGGTAAAAGCATGACTCACACAAGTCTGACAAATGGAATGTGACCTCTGGAACTCAGGAAAAAAGCTGCACGCAGTCACCTGCACCTGCAATTCCAGCACCTGTATAGCAAGATGGGCAGTGGAGACAAGAGAACTGCCTGAAAGCTCAGACTACCTAGCCTGGAGCACACAGCACAAGAGCAGGAACAAGATGAGACCCTGTTTTAATAAGGTTGATAAAGCAACAATCAACTGAAAGTCATCCTCTAACCTCAGCACATGCACTGCAGTGTGTGTGGGGGGAGGGGGGAACAACATGTTTTTTTTTTTTTTAAGTTTGAGAACCACTGTTCATTAGTAATTGTTCTGATACATTTATTGGCTCTTTGAAGAAGGTGGGGAGTGTCAGATAATGGTAATGATCCTTTCCAAACAAACATGCATAGAATTATTAAGGGCCTCCTACACTTAAGACTAATTTTATGGGAGAAAAAGTAAGGTCATTGTAGACTGCTCATTCATCTTGTTTCAGAACCATGGAAATCATTTTTATAATTATAAAACAAAGTTATATCAAAATGGGAAATAAGCAACTCCTAAATGAAAGCACAAACAAATTAATAAACCCAAGCCTATGTCATGACTAACCACAAAAAAGAAATGAAGACACTTTAAAACAGCAATTATGGAGCCTGTGAGATGGCTCAGCAAGTTCAAGTACTTGCTATGTAAGCTGGATGTACCCATGTAAATGTGAAAGAGAATAGACCACATAGTCGCCCTTTGATCTCCACATACACTGTGCACTACAACCATGCCCACAGATACACACAATAAACAGATGCAGTTTAAATAAGACAGACAGACAGACAAAACAGCAAGGCCTGGAGAGAGCACAGACATTAATAGCATTTGCTACTCTTGTAAAGGACGTGGATTTGGTTACCAGTACACACATCAGACAGCACATAACTCTTAACTCCAGTTCCAGGGCATCTGACACTTCTGTGGGTACTGGCACTAATGGGTGTACATTTATACACAAGCATATATATACACACACACACACACACACACACACACACACTAAAAATAGATAAATCTTAATAAAAAAATAAAGCCATCAATACACTCATACATCCCTAATAGACTACACTCTAAGAAATGCAAAGAAATCCTATGCATAATTATTAACTGTTAATAGAAACAATAAAAAGCAGAATTAATATAAATAATATTTGTGGTCATTTAAAAATTTACAGGACAGAGGCTACAAGAGGGCTCTAGTATGTAACAAAACTTAATGCATACAAGAAAATAGGAAAATCCACATTAATAATTTTCTATCTTACTGACTCGGTTTTTTTTTTTTTTTTTTAGCATAATGAACAATACACTGTACTGGCAATAGTTCCAGCAAAGGAAGGAGACAACTTAAATACTATCTGCCTCAACAAAATTCCCAAAAGTCAACAATCTAATTCAACTTTTACCACTGCACCCAAAACAAATGCCACATGAAAAGAATGTGATCCTAGCCCTCCCCTTGCCAATGAAAGCCCACAAGACATCAACCTCCTAACATACCAAGTATACAACCCACCAAGATGATTTTAAAAAAAAAAGAAAGGGAGGGAGGGAGGGAGGGAGGGAGGGGGGAGAGAGAGTGAGTGAGACAGTGAGAGAGAGAGAGAGAGAGAGAGAGGAGGGAGGAGGGAGGGAGGGAGGGAGGGGGGAGAGAGAGTGAGTGAGACAGTGAGAGAGAGAGAGAGAGAGAGAGAGGGAGGGAGGGAGGGAGGGAGGGAGGGAGGAAGAAGGAAGGAAGGAAGGAAGGAAGGAAGGAAGGAAGGAAGGAAGGAAGGAAGGAAGGAAGGAAGGAAGGAAGGAAGGGGCTTACTTTGAATATAATTTCTACAATAAGGAGCCACTTTTCTCACTCTATGGGTATCAGGAAAGGCGTGCCAGGGATCCAGAAATCCTAAAGAGCAACAACAAAGCACCCACTACTAACATCAAAGGGGCTAAAGGGGAGGAAGGGGCTTTCACTTCCAGCTGCTAGTAATGAGGCCATGCCTCTTCTACCTGCACATCATAAAAAAACAACCTGTTTAAAACAAAACCCGAAACATGTTAATGTGAACCAGAGGCTGCACAAAAGCAAAAATATCCACAATACAACTGAAAAAATCACTCATACCAAACATAAGGAAAACCCTAGCCTAAATGAAAAACCATAACCAATAGATGTTAACATCACAACCATCATAAAAATGAGTCCGTGAGCAATGACAAACACATTTGAAAGATTGAAGATCACGTTTTCAGAGACATAGAAGATAAAGAATCCAGTGTAAATTTTTGAATTAAATAAGCAAAAACCAAAACATTTACTGGAGAAAATTGAATTTAAAATTTGACAATAAAAACTTCTCTATCTAAATAGCAAGAATACTTAAAAGACCTTAATAACTATAACAAAGTATATAACAATTTTGTCAACAGAGCATTGGGAGAGAAGGGAGGTAGAGTAAACAACGTTCACTAACAAAACTCTCTCCTTATCCACAGGAAACCAATACCAAAAACAGTGAGTGCTTGAAACTAAGAACAGTGTCAAACCCTACATATACTACACCTTTCTTACATGCACAAATAAATGTAGGTGCACTGAAACACACACACACACACACACACACACACACACACACACACACACACACAAGTAGCAGGAAAGGATAAATAACAATAGTAAGTAGGCAATTCTAATAAATGGTAACAGACTCACAAGCATCAATAATGGTTAAGCAAAGTGAGAAATCTTTGCACATGAGTGTTGTGATAGCATCGCAGTTGATCTGATAACTCAGGTACTAATGTGTGGGCAGCAGAAACAGTGCAGAAGCACTCGATGCAGGGTGACTCGACCTAGACACAAGTTACTCAAGAGGAAGAGCAAGTAGTTCTAGGCCAATCCTCACCACAGGACACTGAACGTACCCATTTGTTTCCTTAAGTCACTTTTATTGTATTAAAAACAATAACAGGCAAGGCCTCAAGTAGGAAAAAACAGTAAAGGGATTCTAAAATATCACTGTATCCCACTTGGCAATTAAGAACTCTTTACCAGTTAAATAATTCAGTATAAAACTTCTAATGCAAGAGTTAACCATCATTCTTTATTGCTAAAAATATACACTTTAATCCAAGTAAGTGCCTTTTCCACTAGCTCCATTTATCCTCAAGTGTATATTCAATTTATAACTGGCTACGAACTATGTGAACAAGAACAAAAACATGAACACACCAGGAGTGTTCAACAATCACATTTCCATTAATACTATGGAGACATGATAAAAGAAAACAAAAAATGTTTGTTTTTAACACATCACAACTACAGTTTCCCCTCCCTCTAGAGAACAAAAATTTTAATTGTGGAGTTTGATACACATCCTTCATTGGATCTTAGGAGAAAGTAAAATTAATTTTCTATTGTCATGGTGTTTTTTTTTCTCAGATTTATTTTATGTTTATGCATGTTTTGCCTGCATGTATATATGTGCATCACATGTGTGCCTGGTGCCATGGGAATCAGAACAGGAGTCTAATCCCCTGGAACAAAGTTAAGGATGACTGTAAGCATCCTGTGGGTGCTGAGAACCAAATACATGTCCTCTGGAAGAACAAGTACTCTTAACTACTGAGCCACTCCAATCCCTCTGTCACGGTATTAAAAAAATGAAACAAAAACCACTCAAGGTTCAAGAGACATTTCAAGAATCTATTTATTGTGTATGCACGCATGTGTGCATGCGCCACCGGCCTCCCGTGTGGAAGGCAGAGAACGACTTGCAACAGGCCATCTCTGTCCATCTTATGGACCCAAGAATCGGGTGCAGGTCCCCCCCCAGCTCTGGCCGCTAGTGCCTTCCTTCACCTACCGTGTCATCTCACTGCCTTGTCACAGTACTTCTAAAAACAACTCCAACAGATGTTTTATTACTCTCAAGGTCTCTCTTAAGAAATTAACTGCCTCTCGATCTCAGATGTCTTCTGGGGGAGAGCAGGGGAGTACTGCTATTGTTTTGAGATAAAGTATCATGCAACCCAGGCTGGCCTCAAATTCACTACTTAGTTAAGACTCTGAATTGTTGATCCTCCTGCCTCCTCCACCTCCTGAGTACTTTGTACCCCTTTTTATCTATATGTGTTCGTGCATGTGTGCACATTCGTGCAAAGGTACTCAGACCAGAGGAGGGCATTGTATCCCTTGGAGATGGAGTAACATGTGATTGTGAACTGCTCTAAGTGGGTTCTAGGAAGCAAACCCTAGTCCTCTGAAAGAGCAGCAGCACTCTTAACCACTAAGCCATCTCTTCAGCCCCATCACGTCTTTTAACTCCTATTTGACAGAACATACTAAGATAGTATCTTTACCATCTATTCCTTCAATTTTATTATGCTCTTTTATTTGTAAAGCGTATTTTCCTATAGTGAAACACATTGAACATTAATGAATGCAGATTTAAAAATAACTATATAGTACAGCTGTAGATGTAACCAATCGTCTTATTAAAATAAGAAACACAGAGCCAATGTAAAAGAGAAAGCCGAGAGGTCAGAGCTCAGAGATAAAATCTTACCTCCTGCAGTGCTCCTAACTTCCCTGAGAGAGAGAGCTACTTCCTGTTTGTCTGTGTTTAAATAGTCTTTCTGTTCTGCCTTCTCATTGGTTCTAAACCCAACCACATGACTGCCTCATCACTGCCTGTAAGTACCGCCCTCCAGGTCTTAAAGGCATATGTCTCCAATACTGGCTGTATCCCTGAACACACAGAAATCTACCTAGCTCTTCTAACCATCACGCTCTTGCTATGGCTCTAATAGCTCTGACCCCATGGCAACTTTATTTATTAACATAAAATTAAAATCACATTTCAGTACAAATAAAATATCACCATATATAGCAGCTAATCAAAAAGACTTACGGCCAAGCTGAACATTTCCAAATACTGTACCAGGTTCTCATTCTCTGCGAATTATGTCTGAATTCTTTGCTTCACTTTTTTATTGGAGTTTTAACAAGAGTATAAAAGGTATATGTGTGTGCAAAAATAGTGGCCAGAGGAATACCTCAGGTATTGGTCCATCTACCTTGTTCAAGATAGAGAGATGTTGCATACACCAGGCTAGCTGTGTATTCTCCCATCTCACATCCTGTCTTGCTACAGAAGCAATAAGATTAGACATGCTACTGTGCCCAGCTTTACTTGGGTTCTGGGGATCTGGACTCAGCTCCTCCTCACATGTACATGGCAAGCACTTTACCTACTGAGCCATCTCCAGACCTGCTTTTTTCTTTGAAAATTATTCTATGTAGGATGATTTGAGGATGTCTCAGTTCTTCTGTTGATGATAAATGTGGTAATTTCAGAATTTACTGTTATTACTAATAAGACTATTTTATAAAACAGACTTAGAAAAATTATGAGAAGAGATAGCAGAAAATTCAGTACATGATATCTCTTATTATTAATGTCTTATTAGGATTTGTTATGCCTTCTTAAATTTAATAACCCAATACTGATACATTATCACTGAAGTCCACAGTTATTCAGAATCCCTTAGTCTTTACCTGATGTTCCTTTCCTGTATACTCCATACACACTTAGCAGTCCTATCTCCTTGGGTTTCCTTAGATTCCAGGAGTTTCTCACTTTTCCTGTTTGGATGACCTTGACTTTAAAAGCTACTATTCAATGCCCTATACTGGAACTATCTCATTCCTCACTGGTTTGGAGCAGACTACAAAGGCACACTGCCACTCTGATCACACCCTATCCTGAGTATACAGCAGCAACATGATTCAAACAGTTTCATCTGGAGGAAATAAGTTTTTCTTATCTGTCATTAAAATGTTTACAATTAGTAGCTTCAATCATAATAGGCAAATATTAAAAACATATGATTGAAAAATATTACTCTGGATGTCTTTAGCTAGCCTACATATGCAAAAAGAGGTACATAGCTAAATTGTATACTTTTACCATATGGAATATAGTTCTTTTAAAACTTTAAGTGCTCCTAGCATTTGGGAAGTGGAGGTAACAGTCCACAACCATCCTCAACCCCATAGAAACTTCAAGGTCAACCTAAGCCTATGACATCCTGTCTCAACCCCTGCTCTGATCTCTAAATTCTTTGTCCATGAGAATCTTATCTATTTTTTTTATGTGAATTTGGGAAGAAGTTGAAAATTCCAATCCCTGGGCCTGCAAGCTGGTAAGGGCTTTTGTATTTGAAGCATAAGCATGACTGGTTGAGTCCAATCCCCAAAGCCACATAAAGTTGGAGGGCAATAAATTAGTCTACAAATGTGACTCCACATTCACATACATACACCTCATATACAGTAATAAACATTAAAATTCTGATTCCCCATGTATGTATTACCTTTCCAGATTACTATCATTACAAACCAATAACCTTTACTGTTATTCTTGGAAGCCTGAAAACTACATTTTCTGGCCTCCTTAAAGAGTAAAATTGTGTTAAGATTCTGTCTAGAAGGAGCACTTCGGAAAGCAGGATGAAGGAAAGAAACAAACTTTGTACAGTTCTGGTCCTAACAACTGGCAGAGACAACTACTTTCCAGGTACAGGGCTCCAACCCGTTAACAGAGGTTAGGTGGGGATTCTGCCAGCAGCTTGGGGGAAAGGATTCAGCAGCAGAAGCAATAGCTACTCTCAGCATCAAGATGCCTCTCTAACACTTAAGCTCCTCCACCACCTCTTTCTTTTTTCAGTCCAGTTTTGTCAGTAAAGGGTGCTGACGAGCATTTAAGAGGAAGGGTGCCCAGCCTGGGCTACCAAGTGAGTTCCAGGAAAAGGCGCAAAGCTACACAGAGAAACCCTGTCTCGAGAGAAAAAAAAAAAAGAGGAAGGGTGCTTTCTTACTCCTGCTACGATGTCAGTGGTTAGTGATCACTTTCCCATAGTCCTACTGATGAAGACCTGACCCACTTCAGACCTGTCACAGGCACAAAGGGAACATTTGGTTTGGTCATTTCATCAGATCACTTTAGCCACCCTATTTAGAATGTCAGAAATAGAATTTAACTTTTTAAAGTATAGTATTCTTTATCTATCATCAAGTTCAATGGAAAAGTGTACAAATCAACAGTTGAGTTATTTACATTTCTACATCATGATCACTACTTTTAGAAAACCATCACCCCAAGAAGAAACCTTGTAACTAACAGCAGTTCTATCAGGCCTCCCCACTTCAAGCAACCACCAATCTACTTCTCTCTATAGATTTGTCTACAATAGATATTCCATACAAACTGAATCATGTAAGATATGGTCTTCTGCCACTGGTTTTCTTCACTTAGCATAATGTTCATGAAGTCCATTCCAGGTGTCCCTTGTTTCTAAGCACTAGTGAATAATGCCCATTCATACACAGGACACATTTATCTATGAAATGATAACACTCTTATTTCCACTGTTTGCCTATCATGATTAAAGCTGCCCGTAAGATCCACCTTTTGCGTAAATACCTACTTTGAATACTACTGGGTATATACTTAGGAAAAGAACTGCCTGAATTATATGGTTATTCAGTACCTTTGTAAAAACCTACATCCAGCATCCTTCTTTGGGAAATCAAGCTTCCAGAAGTTTCAACCTAGCCCAAGACAACACACACACACACACACACACACACACACACACACACACACACTCCTACAGTTAGTTTTGGGCTTCTCAATTGGGTCTAACATTCTGAATTAACCTTGGTTTACTAAAAAGGCCATGGCTCCAAGTTCATTTTCCTGTGGATATTCAGTTTTTCCAGCACAGTTTACTAAAAAAAAACCCCTATACTTTCTTTATGGAATTGCTTTTGCACTTTTGTCAAAAATCAACTGCCCATGTACATTTTACAACACATGGAAGCATCCCATATCATTAGACCAACAGATTCTTAAGAAAAGAAAAAAAAAAAAAAAACAGATTTACTAACTTTATGTTTATCGGTATTTTCCTGCATGTATGTCTGGTACCCTCAGAGCTAGAAGAAGTCAGATTCCCTGGAATTGGAGTTATGGATTGTTGTACATCACCATGTGTGTGCTGAGAAATGAACGGGGGCCCTCTGCAAGAACAAGTACTTTTAATCACTAATCCATCTCTCCAATGCTAGGTCAA
Organism: Peromyscus leucopus; assembly: GCF_004664715.2. Lineage (NCBI taxonomy): Eukaryota > Metazoa > Chordata > Mammalia > Rodentia > Cricetidae > Peromyscus > Peromyscus leucopus. The sequence goes on along the minus strand of NC_051072.1, from coordinate 2,479,399 downwards.
ACATTAAACATTTTAACAGCTGGTTTAAATATTTTAATTTAAAAACTGACATTTTCATAGTAACAAACACATTACTATGAAGTCCATTCCAGGTGTCCTTTTAGTACCTTTTACAAAGGTACTGAAACTATCTGAAAATACTCCTTCCTTTTCAATCCCAAGTTTTCATTTACTAAAACATGTAAATAGTGAATGCAAATGCCAAGTGAATATTTGTCTTCCAATAATCCACATATAAGACATCTTTAAAGATGTGAAATAATACTAGACTTCATAATCAAGATTTCGACCTTGGGAAAATATATTTATCATGAAGTCATTTTTGTTAGCATGCACTGATTTTATTACTTTTAAATTTTATTTATTTTATGTATGTATTTATACACACACACACACACACATACATCACCTCCATGCCTGGTACCTGAGGAGGTAAGAAGGGGCATTAGATTCCCTGCAATTGGAGTTACAGGAAGTTGTGAGGCAGTGTGTGGGTGCTGGGAATTGAACCTGGGTCCTGTGCCAAAGCAGTACATGCTCCTAACTGCTGAGCCTTCTCTCCAGCTTCATCGTTACCTTTAAACACACCTAACTTTTAAAGGTTGTTTATCAAGGCTAGTGAGACAGCTCAGCAGGCAGAGGCATTTGCTACCAAGCTTTACTCCTGAGTTACACCAGGACCCCATATGGTAGAAGTGAATAACCAACTCCTCTAAACTGTCCTCTGACCTCCATACTCAAGCCTTGAGTGCAAACACAGAATAAACATAAAACAAAGTTTTACAAGACTGATTTCCCTTTCTAATAGGGTAAGTATCTATATATACAACCCACAGAAACATAAATGCTTGGGTTTCTCAATTTTAAGAGTGCAAAGAAAGCTAGTTCTGTCTCCAGCATGTCAGACACTGACACGGGACTCCAGGTATGAAGCCAGCCTAGGAGACGCAGGAAGTTCAGGGACAAATAAGGACTCAGTCTCAAAACAGACAGATGAACCATGAAGAGTATAAAGTGTTCTGAGTAAACTGAGAGCCATCTCTCTGTACCAGCATCCTTTGGACTACTTCTCTCCAGAATACCTGACAGAAGATATGGAGGGAGCCTAATTCTGCCTCACTGTTTAAAGAGAACAGTGATCTCAAAGTGGCAGGGAAATATAGCCAGTAGGGCTCTCTGTGACAGCCTGCAGTAAGACTTGTTACATCTCAGACCCAAAGGATGACCCTCCAGGCCCAGTGCCCCATAATCCACTTCTCTCCAGTGAGGACCCACCCTCCCAAACAGCACCGCCATCACACACATTAGCCCCTAGGGGTATTCCTGAAACAGACCAAGTGCGACAACCTTCAAAATGTTCCACTCAATACAATGCCTCTAGGCACTATGCAATGTCTGAGGAAGGAAGAAATGAAATTTATTTACCTAGTTAGCAAAGGTTCAAAGAACACAGTAGGTGTTCAATATTCAGTCAAATACAAGCCGGGCAGTGGTGGCGCACGTCTTTAGTCCCAGCACTCGGGAGGCAGAGGCAGGCAGATCTCTGTGAGTTCGAGGCCAGCCTGGGCTACAGAGTGAGTTAAATACAGACAAAATTTTTAAAGGCATGGTGTCTCCAAATCTCCCATCTCAAGCATGTTCCAGCAGAACGGCACAACAAAAAGATAAATTTCACTAGGTGCAAACTGTACTTTATCAACCTATTTTCATCCTTACAGAATACATCATCAGGTGGACGTAAAAGAAGTTCAGAAAAATGAGAAAGGATGCAATACTGAGGTTAAGCAATAATAAATAAAAGTAGAGGAAATGTGGCTAGGCAGTGGTGGTACATGCTTTTAATCCCAGCACTCGGGAGGCAGAGGCAGTATCTCTGTGAGTTTGAGGCCAGCCTGGTCTACAGAGAGAGTTTCAGGACAGCCAGGGCTACACTGAGAAACTCTGTCTGGAAACACAGTAAAGAAAGTGCTTCACTGACTTCTGAGCCTTCAAGAACTGAGCGTGCCTGTGCCATCTCTCCTGCAGAAAAACTCCCCAGACATGACTCTATTTGAAGAGGTGGTTACATCACAGTGCAGTTGTTAGTGTAGGACCTACGCTGTAGGACTGTTCTGGTAAGAGAATGAAACACAGATCTGTGTAGCTGGAACCCTCATTAACACACACAGGAAGATATCCTTAACTCCTCAGATCCAAAGCTTCTGTCCAAAAGAACTGTACTCAGTTAACACATAGCTTATAACACTGTCATGGCAGTCCTTGGAAATTAAAACAATTACCAAACCCCAACTTTTCCCATTGTTGGCTGATAAAACTACTCTGGAAATCATTTCCTTTTAACTCCTACTCCCTAGAGCATCTCAACTATTAAGTTCTTACGTGTTTATACTGATCTGCTTTACATACATTCCATTCCTACTATCTTAACTTTCATGGCCCACTAAAATACAATGGACATTCACAAGAAGTTTCCCTTGATGACTGATTTCGTATTCCTTTTTAAGACCTCATTCTTCATTACACTAAAAATGAATGATCTTCATGTCCTTACAGAAGAAAAGGGGAACAGTAACTCAAAAATGGCCTCTGGATAGCACAGCATTCACCACAGCATTCCAATCCTAAATACTCCAGTTCAGCCATGCAGCAGGCATCTTTTGGAATGTCTGGCCAGCTGAAGAAAAGACAATGCCAGTCAGTTTTCCTTTGATTTTTTTTTCATTACCTTTCCCACTATCACCCTGCTTCTTGTATAAAAATGAGCTAGTCATATTCTAGCTCCCAGAAATTTGGCATTAGCGCCTAGTAGCCAACAAGTCTACACAGGGAAAGAAACCAGTGACAAAGTGGCAAGAAAATTTGTATGTCACCTCTGCTCTAGCTAGAAGGAACTGTTCTAGAGGCCCTACCTCCTAGCAAGACTACAGAAAGTCCCACACTGGTGGCCCCTCTGAACTTCTAGACAAACACCCCCAAATGTCTTCCTGATGTAGTTACTCTCCCCAAGTTCATAGAGACGCCTTCCTAGTGGTTTCCTGACATTCCTAGCATGCTTGTACCATAGAGGCTATTCCTGCTCTACCCACGGAGCATGTACAGGGACAATCCTCCTATGTTCTCTGTTCCCTCTTCTGCTGTCAAACTGTCCTCATACCTGCTACTCTGCACAACACATGACGCCTTCTATTTAGGCATGCCACAGTTTACTCCATGTGCAATTTGTTTCCCCTTCCTCACCTACCACATTAACTAGATTTTAAGCTCTATGAAAAAAGAATTTTCTCTGTTTCCTTCCTAAGTCAAGCACACCAACTGTCTAGATTGAAAGACATATTCAATAAATATGCCAGATAAATGCAGGCATGTTTGGTTCACAGGTCTGTGGTCAGGATAAAGCGGGCCTGTCTGGAAACAGTTAGACTGATTTCTAAAATGTTTAAAAGAGGAAACTACTTGTCTGACTCTGACATCTGCCCATCTTTTTAATGCTTTTCTCCTAAATTTAAACAACTCCAAGTTTTTGCCATAATGTTAAACAATGTGATCAGTCACAATACAGTTTAGATTCATACTTTTTTTTTTTTTTTTTTTTTGGTTTTTTCGAGACAGGGTTTCTCTGTGTAGCTTTGCGCCTTTCCTGGAGCTCACTTGGTAGCCCAGGCTGGCCTCGAACTCACAGAGATCCGCCTGGCTCTGCCTCCCGAGTGCTGGGATTAAAGGTGTGTGCCACCACGCCCGGCTCAAGATTCATACTTTTAAAAATGAGTATTTTCCAGGGCCAGACAAGGTGGTAAATGCCAATGATCCCAGCCAGCATTTGGGACACAGAGGCAGGTGGATCTCTGAGTTTGAGGCCAATCTGTTCTACATTGTGATTCCTAGGACAGCTAGGACTATAGAGAAGAGACCCTAAATACATACATACATACATACAAAAAATTATATTTTCCATCATAAAATGCAAAATAGGACTTTTAGTATCCCACAAAAATATTGATAAAATTTTGTGTTATGTCTGCTAGTAGCTATTTAGCAAAATGGAAAACAAAAGACACTGCTTTGTGTACCACTGGGTTGAAATATTAGCATTCTACTGTAGTAAAATACTTAATATTTTTGATGAGAGCTTCAGACATGAGTTCTTGATTACAATATCTAGTCCAACACTGTAGCACTTTTCCTATAAGGAAAAAAATTATCTTTGAGCACAGTATAGAATTTCTTTTCTGAAATTGAAACATCTCAGTGCATTGCAAGATTGGACTCCTGACGTTTATAAAACAAAGAGGCTAGATGCCTAAGTTCTACTCTAGCTCTGAAGCTGAAAGAAGTGATGCCAGTAGTTTACATAACACACCTGTACTCACACAATCTATATACAGCTAATGAGTCATCTACCAAATACAAGAATGAGTTACAAAGTTGCTGCTGGTTTGACAAAAATATAATTCAATACATTTAGCACTTTAGCAATCTTTAAACTTTGGTAATTATTTACTATGAACAGGAAGAAATTATAAAATAAATGCTTTACTGTAAATACAAACATTCCGAGCATTACAGTATTGTAGATGGTCTATCAGAAAAATGCAACATGCTATTTTTAAGAGTAACATTCAGTTTCTGTGGTGATTAATTTACTAACAAATATTTTTCATAGAATAGTTTAAGAAAATAAGTATTTTTTTTTAAATAAGAGATAGTACTAACAGATTCTTTAAAAAGATTTTATTCTTTTCTTTATGTGTATGTGTGTGTGTGTATCTGTATGTCAGCTATGTGTGTTGGTACACAGAGGGGAGAGTATCTTAGATCCCTTGAAACTGGCATTAAAGGCAGTTGTGAGACATCTGACATGGATGCTGCGAAGTAATATGAAAGAATAAAAATGAATGCACTTGAATTTTTTTTCTTAATGTGTATAGGTACTTGGCCTGCATCTATGTCTGTGCACCACATGCATACCTGGTGCCCTTGGAGGTAGAAGAGAGCAAAGGATTCCCGGAACTGAAGTTACAAACAGTTGTGAGCTGACATGTGGGTGCTGGGACTAGATCTCAGGTCCTCTGGAAGAGCAGCTAGTGACCTTAACTATTGAGTCATCTCTCCAGCCCTATAGTAGGCACTCTTAAAGCTGAACTCTCTCTCCATTCATACAGTATGCACTCTTATTAATGGATACTTAAAATATCAATTTGTGAAGTCATGGGTTTGGCTCAGCAGGTAAAGGTGCTTGTTACTAAAGCTAACAACCTGAGTTTGGTACACAAGACTCACAAGGTTGAAGTAGAGACTGAAAGTAGAGAACCAGCTCCCACAAACCGTCCTCTGACCTCCATAATTACACCATGAAACAGGCACACCTACCTACCTACCTACACACACACACACACCAAGAAAACAACAACAATAACAAATGCTTGTTTCCTTTGTAATAAAAAAAATTAATTGCATTTCTTTAATTTAGGAAATAATGTACAGGAACCGGACAAATAAAGAGTAAAGAGTACTTGGCTGTTCTGGCAGAGGACCTAGGTTCAGCTCTCAGCACCCACAAGGAAGCTTACAGCCATTCCTAACTCCAGTTCCATCCAGTGCTCTCTCTGGCCTCCGTGTGGCACAGCATGCACATGGCGCACATACATACATGCATACACTCAAAACATTCATATGCACAAAAATAAACCTTTTGTAAAAGATCTATCCTGCAGTAACTAAGCAGGTAGAAGAGTTGTTTACAAGCTTTTTGTCACCTTCACTTTACAATATTTATCATGAAACTATCCCTCCCTCCCAGTGTTATTTCAAGTCAAATTTAAATTGTGAAAATTTCAAAAAGGCTTCCAATTCAAAACTTTACAAACATGGCCATTAGAACTCTTAATTTCACTTTCACATCCTGGAGAGATGGCTCATCAGGTAAAGTGACCTGATGTTCAACTCCTGGAACCCACTTGGTAGAAGGAGAAAACTGACTCCTATTGGCTGTCCTCTGACCGACACATACATACAAATAAGTAAATAAAATACCAAAATTCACTTTCACAAACAGTAGTTACATAGAACAGCTGAAAATATAGATAGTTCTTGTTAATTTACAACAACGATTCATCCTAGAAAGGAAATGACAAAAACAAGTCACTTAATGTTCACTTATAAAGAACTAAGTTTGGGGTCTGACATGAGTGTGACTCTTTCTCCTGCCATTTTCAACCTGAGTGAACCTGGGAAAATTACTCAGTCAAACTAAACTTTAGTTCCTTCTTCACCTGTACAATGGCAGGTTGCAGCCTTCCTAAACATGTTAACAGAATTGATATGCAATATAAGTGTTTAGTAAGGGGAATCACAGAGCGATTCCTTGGTAACTACTAGTTACTTTGAGAACAATATCCAAACCGATTTTAAAAATCATTTATGTCTTATCCCGCTATTTTAAAAAAAGGTATCCTTAAACACTAGAAGTACCATTTCCCTCATGACACCAGACACTCTTAGTTTCTCAATCCCAGAGTTACTAATAACTATGGTCATACAATCAGTCTCTGCAAGCACCAAGTGCTCAGGTGAAAAGAATTTGGATTTCATATAATATGCCAGTACAAAGCAAGCAATATACTCATGGCTTACTAGATTTATTCATTAAAACTTAAAAGGAGCAAGAGAGATAGCTCAGCAGTTATGAGCACTTGTTCTTGCAGAGGACCAGAGTTTGAATCCCAGCACCTACAGGGCAGCATACAACCATCAATACATGTGAACAAAACACTCGTATACATAAAACAAAATAAATTTTATTAAAAACAAGAAAACAAAAAATCTGAATCAAAGCCTGTCATGGTAGTGCAGGAAACTGAAACAGATGAACAGAGAGAAAACTCTTTCTTAAAAGACCAACAATACAAAAAGACAAACACTAAATATTCACTAAAAGGATGCGAAACCTACAGAGATGGACACTTACAAGATCAACCTGTGTGACTGAATCTTCAACAGTTTCATTTTACTGTCTTTCCAAAAGTGGTCTCCAATGGCAACTAGTCTCACTCACTGCACATAGTAACCACACTGTAGCCCTAATGAACTGGCAGCGACGAGCAATGAGAATAGGGTCAATTGTCTCCTACTGGCTGTGTGAGCCTTAAACAAGCTATTAAAATAAGCCTAAATGGTTAACACGCACATCCACCACCACCACCCTCCCCGGCAGTCGGAACTAAAGTGGACGCTCCTGAGCATGTTTTGTAAACCATATGCTTTTATCAAGACTTTAAAAAAAATCAAGTTTTATCAACTCATCACATTAACATAAAACTTTTTATTACTCTAATGACTTCAATATAGTGCTTGGTTCAATTGCCATTTGAAGTCGCCAAAATAAACCATTAGGCAGAAGAAGACGCTCATTCTAACAACAACGTATCCGAAGTGTAAGTATCCACACCGGTAAGTATATGATCAATAACCTCCTCTACAGACTCACTAATAAATCAGCGACTCTAAAACCATGAAACCGCTTTAAAACACCCATCAGCTAAGCATCTGCCTTCTATTCTCATTTTCGCCTCGTGTTATCTGCTTATTCCTCCCAACAACCACATCCAGAACACAACGTTCACAAACCAAACAAACAATTCTCGCTTGCCGGTGTCAAGTTTTTAAAAAAAAAGGAACGTAAACAGTAGCCTCTGTCCCTCCAGTCGTCTCTCGGACCCCTGCGCTCCCGGGCTCAGGTCAACGCACTTCGGGGTAAAGGTAAGCAGAGGGCAAGGTTTTCCAACGGGGGTAGGGGTGGGGGTGAGGGGTCAGGCCAGTTCAGTCCACTGGGCAGTCACCACCGGACCGCGGTGTGTTCCGCGAAGTTTCAAAGTCAACAAAGAAGTTTCGCGGCGGCCTACAGGACAATCAGCACACAGACTCGAACACAGAGGGGGGGTGGGGGGTGGGGGGTGGGGGGTGGGGGGAGAGTGGGGGAGGGGAGTGGAAAACGCCCCCCTCCCCCGGCCTTCGCACCGCCGCCGCCGCCCCCTCCTCCTCGGCGGACCGCCGTCCTCCGGAGCGGCCCCCGTCAACCCCCACATCTCGGGCACCCTAGGGTCTCGGGCACACCCCACTTCCCGGCGCCCGCTTCCCCCTCTCCCGGGCCACGTCTCGGACGCCCCACGTCCCGACACCCCCATGTCCCGGCACTCCAGGGCCCCAGCCTCCTCGGCGGGGTCGTCGCCCGAGGGAACCGGCGAAGGGGGTAACGAGGGGCGCGCAGAGGGTCACCTTCCGACCCGAGCCCGCGGCGTGGGGTGGGGAAGGACCCGCTGGACTCGCGCGCGCCCGCCCCGGCCCGGCGAGCAAACCGACCCCCCGGCTGCTGGGGGGTGGACGGGGAGGGAGAGCGCCGCCGCGAGCGCCTCGGCCCGGCCCGGCCCGACCCGACCCGGCCCGACCCGACCCGAGCGCGGGCGCCGCTGCAAGGGCGCGGGCGCCGCCGCCCTCACCTTCCTCGGCGGTGTCCATCTTGTCTAGGGGGGCGGCGGTGACGCAGCCGCCAGGCGCCCGCGACCCGGCAGAGCCCTTCAGGCCCGAAGGGAAAGAGGTGGGGGAGGAAGAGAGGACGCGGGGCCCGCGGCCCGGGCCAGGGGCGTGCGTGCGCTCAGGTGCGAGGGGAGAAAGCCGCCGGCGGCGACGCGGGGGCCCAAGACGGGGAAGAGAGAGAGAGGGGGACAGCGGCTGACAGAAAAGAGAGCGCCGCCGAGGGGGAGGGGCGCGCGGCCGAGAGACGGGCCTGGGCGGGGCGCGCGGCGGAAAAGGCGGGGCGCCGGGGCGCCGCGCGTCACTTCCGGCGCGCACTCCCGCTCAGCGCTGGGGCGCCGGGCACCCAGCGGGCGCGGGGCGGCGGTGCAGGGGGAGCAGAGCGGCCCCGTGCGGGCGAAGGCTACCCGGGATCGGGGGGAAAAAGAAAGCCGAGGCGGCGCTCTCGCGGAGCTGCGGCGTGTTGCCGGGACAAAGGGGCGCGGGGCGGCGGGGGCGAGCGCTGCGAGCCCGGCGGGCGGGCGCGCGGGCGGGGGCGGGACAAAGGCCCCCAGCGTTGGGGGTACTCGACCGTGACTCCCCCCGCCCCGGGCACTCGGCCTGGGCCCCGGAACGAGCATGAGCATGTCGGTTCCTCACCGGCGTGGCTCTGACGCTCGGTTCAAAGACGTACAAAAGCATCCCTGCAATGTAAAGAGATAAGCCACCCAGGTTATCAAAAATTCCTCCCGGGGAGGCTTATGCAATTGGTCGGAAAAGTACGCTTCACCGCTGCAAGCCGACACTGAATAGGCACACTTCTCAGGGAAATGGGGCCGGATGGCGACACAATTACACGGACGCTTACCTGGCGAGAGCTAAATTGCTGATGAAAGAATGATGAAAGACTGTGCTCTGCTCGCATCAGTTGGCCATCCTTCCTCGCAGTCCTTGGTTTCCTCTAAATAAGATAGTATAGGTTAGAAGCAAAGACGTCTTTCCAACCTCGACGCTTAAATATTCAGGTGACAGAAAATAGATTCAAGAAACCGAACTTTCTGAGTAGGAATTGGAAAGACCTTTCTTTTGATCCGCATCTGAGTAAGGCTTAAAATAATGAAAAGGAGCCCTTCAAAAACAACAACAACCACCCTTGAATAAAGTCATTGATGTGTCTGCCTTCTGCATTACTCGGGGCAAACTTACTGCCACAGTAATGGATAATAGTAGTAATGGATAGTAATAACAATAACTTTGCAAAGGCTGACCTTGAGAATTGAGCTGCCATTGAGTAAAGACTATCTCAAAAAAAAAAAAAAAAAGCAAAATCATCTTCAAAGGCAGCTCTTTCCCCAACTCTACCCCCCTTCCCACGTGATTCCAATAAGAAATCAGTATAAGGTCTATAGCAGCAACACACTTCGAGCCAGCTGAGACCAGGGACACAGAACCAGAACTCAAGCCTGTCAGCATGGGAGGAAGGATTCTGGGAGAGAAAATTTGGCTGAAGGAAGCAGTATTTATACTATTCAGGGCAGGTATGTAAACGTCTTGGCCACAGATGATGTTGGGTAGTGGAGTGGAGGGCTTTCTCCTTTTGATTTTCTGTTTTCTCTTGGGAACTCAAGGGAAAGAAATTTCCACCAGGTCTCCTTTCCACGGAGCAATACATTGTGCAGTTACTTACCTTTACTGGTTTAGACTATTAATAAAATAGAATTAGGCAATTTTTTTAGCCACTACTATGTGCCAGGCAGTCTGCACAACAACCTGTTTAATTGTGTAAATCAATCAGACCTGCCCAGATGCCTCTGATAGAAACTTAACTATGGTTAGGCTAAAAGGAGGAAACCACTCTTAACATGAACTTAAAGGATAGGACTTTGCTGGGCCACGTGGCTACTAGAACCAGAGTCTCTCTGCCTCACCCTCAGCTTGGCCTTTCTGTGCACATTGGTTTATCTTGTTCAGCCTGCTTCTTCTATATGGCTGGATACAAGGCCATTGATAGTTCTTGGCTTTAAAGCTCCAGCCTTACCATTAAACAGGGTGAATGTGAAGCTCTCTATTCCCGAGTTTAACACTCCCAGGGAAGAGCAACTAATTCATCCAGCAAATTGCCCATCCCTGAACCTAATGACTGTCCTGTAACAACACGGACACAAACATGTCTGAGGTACTGCCGCATGTGTGTGGAAATACGCTGTTTACTGTGCTCTGAGGGTTCTTTACTGATGGTGTAAGGGGATGTTGTCATTTGACCTGAAGGTGTCACTTTTGGAAAGCGCTGGAAACTTTGGGAGGTGGGGTCTAACGTCATGTGCCTAGGTAACTGGGGTGTGCCACCAGAAGACAGTCCATGTAGGTTTGTTCTTGGGGAGTTCTCACCAAAAAAGCCTAAGTGTAGCCCAGCCATGCTTTCAGCTCCTGATTCTAGATGCAATCACTTACTCCTGCTTGCACTTCCCCTTCCTCCTTTCCCACGTCCTGCACAGCTTGGGGCAACGGGAATGAAAACAGGACAAGTGTCATACAGAAAAGCTGGGATCCTGTGGGCCATGCTCGTTCTCATGGACTGCCATCACTAGGCAAACCCTGGAACCTCAGCGTGGTTGCTAGGAGCAGCAAGGGAAGAGTGAGCTGGTCTTTTTTTTTTTTTTTTAATTTACTTTAATTTTGCATTGGTGTTTCGCCTGCATATATGTCTGTGTGAAGGTGCCAGATCCCCTGGAACTGGAGTTAAAGAGAGTCATGAGCTGCCATGTGTGTGCTGGGAATTGAACCCAGGTCCCCTGGAAGAACAGCCATCTCGCCGGCCCCAAGTGAGCTAGTCTTAATGGGAGTCTCTGTAGCCGAGCTGTCTCACTTTGCAGTCATCTGAAGGAAGAAGCTGCAGTTAACTAGTTTTTGCACATACCGGTCAGTTGTTGTTAAAAAAAACACTTGGCCCAGAAGAAGGCTTTGCTATGCCTCTGAGCCTCACTGGCAGGAAGGCTTTGTCAGTTCCCACGGGTCTGAAGCATTGGTGTCCTTAACATGGCTGTGCTCATGTCAATAATACACAGCCCCTTAGGACTTCATCCACTCCTTACATATTCACTCAGGGCTTCCTCACTCCCCACACACCAGTCATCATGGGATCCTCACCAGACATGAAATTATGAAGGACACCATGGTCTTGAACCTACAGAAGTGAGCAAGGCGAGCCTCTTTTTCCTCTCCCAGTCCCTCTCCCTGGGACATGGTCTCACTGTGTAGCCTTGGCTAGCCTAGAGCCTCTTTTTCTTTGTAAGCAACTTGTGTCGGGTGTTTTGTTATGCGATGAGAAAATGACTCAGGAAGACAGGTGGGAGGACACACTATAATTTTTTGAGCAAGAACTATGACAATAGCAAACGAATAATAACAGTAATTAACCAAAGTCCCTATTATGTCCCATGAATATCAATAGCAATTCTGCAAAGTAAATACACCCATTTCACAGATGAGCTGTCAGATTCCCAGCAGGAAACTAGCACGAAGGGGAAAAGGAAGCAGCATTAAGGCACAGCTCGGCCTCACTCTGGGGCTCCATATTTTAAACCTCGTTGGTTTAGCATTAGCAACTTCTCACTGTCCTTACGTCCTCAACTCTGTCTTTTTTGCTGTGAGCTTAAGTGTGTCTCCAACCTGTGACCTTGCAACAGTGGCACAGAACTCTCCTGAAGAAACAGAGGTACGGTAACCAAGCCAAGAGCTTTACCACGACCGTAACATTGACAGTAACAAATCAGAGGGCAATTATGGTGCCGTGTTAAACTCCTTCCTTCCCTCTTCGCTTACTCTCCTTGTCTTCCTCTTCTCACCTCCCTTTGTTCCTATCTCCCCTCTCTTTCTGTCTTCCTCATCCCGCTCCTCTTCCTGGAAATGGGACCCAAAAGCAAGGTGGGCAAGAAGAGTATGCAGGGGAAAGAGAGAAGCCTGGTGTGGCCAGACAATCTATTACACTGAACAGCTAAAGATGTTAAGAGTAAAATGGCCAGATTCCCCAGTAATAGAGAAAATAGAGAGAGGGAAGGCTAGAAATATTCCTGGAAAATTAAACACATGTGTCACTCCTCACATGTACCACAGCTCAGACTAAAGCCATTGGTGATGAAATCATCTCAGGTAATGAGTTTGGTAGAAACGAGCTTGGGCCTAAGCACCATGGCACACATCTTGGAAGACAGGGGCAAGGTGATCTCTGAGTCTGAGGTCAGTCTGGTCTATACAGTGAGTTCCAGACCATCCAGGACTAATAATGAGACCTTGTCAAAAAAAAGATGAGCTTGAGCTGTGAGGTTCCTAAGCTCCTGGCAAGAGTAAACATGAATTCTTTCTGGATGAATGTACCTGTGTTGTACTCACTGACCTTGTGAGTTCCTTTGTGAAGCTTCTTGAAGGGCATGTGCGTGTCTGTGCGCCTCCGTGTGTGTGTGTGTGTGTGTGTGTGTGTGTGTGTGTGTGTGTGCGCGCGCGCGCGCGCACACATGTACACATGTATACAAACTGCAAGAGTAAGAAATAACACACAACAGACAGTAGAACTCACCCCCACGGTCCTCCCTCCCATCCCTGGAGAGGCACACAGTCTCACCCAGACTCAATCTTCAGGTCTCCCTGCACACAGAGTTAGTAGATACTGTGGTCTCTTCAGTTACCCACCACCTGGTATAGTTACCTGCCCTGACACCAAATCTCTGATGGCTTCCTTAGCTTATAATCTTAACAATATGTACTCTTTTAAATTCTTTAACTTGTGGTTCAGAAGCTCAAAAACCTCTTAAGAATTATCTGTCTTAGTTCGGGTGTCTGTGATAAAAACACTATGGCCAAGGCAACAGAAGGAGGTGTTCGGTTGGGTTCCAGAGGCGCACATCACCGCTGTGGTGGGGAGCTTGGCCGCAGGCTGGCAGCCATGACACTGGACCAGCAGCGGTTGAGAGCTCACGTCCCCATCCATAAACAGGAAGCAGAGAGAGCACCAGTGTTTTTTTGAAACCTCAAAGCCTGCCCTCAGTGACATACTTTCTCTACCAAGGCCACACACACTTCCTAATCCTCCCCAGATAGCCACCAACTGGGGACCAAGTATCAGATGCCTGAGACTTCTGAGGACATCACATTCAGACCACAATACCCAACACTGTTCTCGCTCTTACAGAGTCACACCAGTCAGTAACATGGGGGCAGAAAAGGAAGGAGCTTGAGGCAGAGCCATGAGCACCCGGATCCCGTAAGTCCTGCCCAACTGGCCACATTTAGTTCATGTCCACCCTGTCTGGTCAAAGACCAGAAAAGCCTTCCTCCGCCCTACCTCGCCCCTTCTATCGCTTTCCTCTGGGTCTCCAAGTAGGGTAGCCCTCAAAGGTTCTCTACACTCTGCCTCGTGCCCCCCTTCTTTGTCACCCGGATCGTGAGCACCCCTCTCTGGAGCTTTCCAACCTCTGGAGAAACCGCTTGTGTAATAAGCAGATGGTGGCCAGGCCATGTGTAACAAGAGAACTCTGTCCCGCAGTCTGCAGCAGCCGGTTCGGAAAGCCATGGCCCAGTCTCTGCAGCAGGGAGCCTGATACAGCCAGGTCAGGGTTCAGTCTAGAGCATGGACCCGGTGTGTTTGCTGCTGCTTCTACTTCAGGACCAGCCAGAGAAAGTAAATAGGGTCCCATTCCAGACACGTGGAATGCCCGGACTCCAGTTAGCTCCTCTGCACCTCATTCACACCATTGGCCTCTCCCCAGGTCTCCTCCCTATTCCCCTCAGCCTTTTTTTTTTTTTTTTTTTTTTTTTTTTTTTTTTTTCATTACAAAGGTTTCACTTTTCTGCTTGCCTTTAGTCTCTACCCAAACACAAATAGTAATGGTGGACTCCTTTTCTGCAGATAATCTCTGCTTGTTCTCGTTTGGGTAGCCTTTGTTTATTTTTACCTAATTTTAGTGGCTAGTTCTGAGGTCTTATGTCTGGAATCTTGCCCACCCTGACCTTCCGATACTCTCCTCCCCGCTCTCTGAGGGAGGGCTCTTCACCAGCCTCCAGGCTGTCTCATTTCAGCAGGAATGATGGTGCCCGAGAATTAGCCCTTCCCTTCAGTGACTCATCAGTTTGTTCATTGTGTCAGAGGAGAATCCAATCACTGTTGGACACCTACAGAGCCTCATTTTAGCCCCTGTGCTAGGGAGGTAGTTGCCATGGTGATAGATGCGGCAGGCAGGCAGGCAGGCAGGCTCTCTGCAGAGTGGCTGGCTACAGGCATCCCATGCCAGGAGGGGCTGAGCCTTCTGCACGGTCTGTGTTACTCAATGTGCCCAACCCATCCCCCACCTCTGAGAATACAAGGGAGGTAGAGAGTGGGAATCTTCCATGTCCATCATTCTTAGAGCCTTGTTTAGCATACCCCCCACGTTGGTTCTTAATGGTTGCCCTCACTGGGTTGTGCAGCTTAAACTGTTGCTCAGCAACGAAATAACGAGATAAATGCAACCTCCACTGAATGAGCATGAATACCTCAATTTTTTCAGGAGGGTGTGAATCCAAGAGCTCCATGCTAAGATGGGGGTAGGGCAGGTTAACAGCAAGAACAGAGAAAGTGCACACATGAGCGCACATTCTGGTAACCAGCATTCAGCTCCAGGTAGAGAAATGGAAGGAACATCTCCGTTTCTCCAGGGTCCCCAAGGAGGCTCCTCCTACCTTCCTCGGTGCCCAGCTCTTCGACATGGATATGATTCCATTACCACCTTGCTGCTCTACCTGGTTTGAAACTTTTTGTAGCTAGAATGAGACTGTAGACCTTTTGTATCTGACTTAATTCATGGGCACTATGACAGTGAGAGTCCCCATATGCTTGCAGTAAGGTGTGTGTGTGTGTGTGTGTGTGTGTGTGTGTGTGTGTGTGTGTATTCACACATGCACACTGCTGAGCCCAGTTCCTCTTCTAAATAATTCCCAGCTTAACAAGAACATTGAAGCCTGTAGTACAATTCTCACCGACATTTCACCCACAGTAGCCAAATGTTACTATTTTGCCATTTTCTTTACCAATGTTTCTCTCACTGTCTATATAATGTATCAATTTATTTAAAAAAATTAAGAGATTATAAATATACATTCTTACCCCTAAATATATATATATATACATACATGTATTTTAAGGATTACTTTATTTTTAATTATGTAGTGGTGGGGTACATGTGAGTGCAGGTACGTACAGAGGCCAGAGGTGTAATTCCCCCTGGAGCTAGAGTTATAGATAGGTGGTTGTGAGATGCCCAGTGTGGGCACTAGAAACCTAACTTTGGTCCTCTGCGACAGTAATACTTACCTGCTGAGCCAGCCCCTACTGTGTGTATGTATAGTTTTTATTATATTTTTATTTCTTTTGTTTGAATGTGTGGGTGGGGGGGACCATGCCACAGCTCACAGGTGGAGATCAGAGGACAATTGTAGGAGTTTTCCCTCTCCTTCCACCATGTAGGTCCCCGAGATCAAACTCTAGTTACCAGCCTTGGAGACAAGGGGTCTTCGCCTGTAAGCTATTTCACCAGTTTGGGGTTTTTTTTGTTGTTGTTTTTGTTTTGTTGTTGTTGTTGTGTGTTTAGCAGAGTCTCACTAGGCATCCCTGACTAGCTTAGAACTCAATATATAGATCAGGCTAGCCTTGAACTCCCACCATGATCTGCAGTGATGGAATCCAGGTGCCAGAGTCTGATTTGCCGGCACTAAGAATTTGAAAACAGCTCCTTAAATGTTGGAGACGATGGACCTGGGAACATGGCAGAGTTGCTGGTCCAGGTCTCTGCGGGCTTTGCCCCCTGCCCCGAGGACCTTCCGTGGTCCCCGGAACCTTCTCTAATCTCCCTGCTGCCCCACCACTGAGAAGAGAAAGGAGGCAGCATGGAGTAAAGGGGAGGTGAGGGAGGAAGAGCCTGAAGCTGTCCCCCTGGGCGCTCTCCTGACGGAGACAGTAAGTTACAAACACTCCTAAGGCCCTGCCGGGTCTGACTCACTCTTCCCCTGCAAGCAACACAGTCGATGGTTTAGTTGATTCAAACAGTCACACAGCCCTGGCGTAATCCATCGTCTCCATTGTCCTCTCTGCAGGAAGAAAGTCATCCCCACCAGCCGTCACTCGCTCCTCTCCAGCCAGTGACAGCTGCTGGTCTGCTTCTGGACTACAGAATGGGCGGTTTCAGAGAGTGTGCTGGTTTGAATGAGAACGGCCTGCCGTGGGATGTTCTGTATGTCAAATTACTCTGATTGGTCAATAAATAAAGCACTGATTGGCCAGTGGCCAGGCAGGAAGTATAGGTGGGACTAACAGAGAGGAGAAAAGAAAGAACAGGAAGGCAGAAGGAGTCACTGCCAGCCACCGCCATGACAAGCAGTAAGTGAAGATACCGGTAAGCCACGAGCCATGTCGCAAGGTATAGATTTATGGAAATGGATTAATTTAAGCTATAAGAACAGTAGCAGCGGCGGTGGTCACGCCTTAATCCCAGCCTTGAGCAGAGCAGGTGATCTCTGTGAGTTCGAGGCCAGCCTGGCTACCA
Organism: Peromyscus leucopus; assembly: GCF_004664715.2. Classification (NCBI taxonomy): domain Eukaryota; kingdom Metazoa; phylum Chordata; class Mammalia; order Rodentia; family Cricetidae; genus Peromyscus; species Peromyscus leucopus. The sequence goes on along the minus strand of NC_051072.1, from coordinate 2,462,324 downwards.
AGTGAGTTCAGGAAAGCGCAAAGCTACATAGAGAAACCTGTCTCGAAAAAAAAAAAAAAAAAAAAAAAAAAAAAAAAAAAAAAAAAAAAAAAAAACAGTTAGCAAAAAGCCTGCCATGGCCATACAGTTTGTAAGCAATATAAGTCTCTGTATTTACTTGGTCGGGTCTGAGCGGCTGTGGGACTGGTGGGTGAGAGAGATTTGTCCTGAATGTGGGCAAGGCAGGAAAACTCTAGCTACAATGGCCTCCATAGGCTCATATATTTGAATGCTTGGTCCACAGTTTGGAACTGTTTGGGAAGGATTAAGAGGCATGGCCTTGTTGTAGAAGGTAGCCTTGGAGATTTCAAAAGCCCGCAGCTTTCTCAGTTAACTCAATCAGCCTTGTGATTATATCTCATGATGTAAGCTCTCAGCTACTGCTCCAGGGCCATGCCTGCTTGTCTGCTACCATTCTGCCTGCCATGATGGCCATGGACTTACTATCTGAAACCATAAACCTCAATAAACTCTTCCTTCTATAAGGTTTCTTTTTTTTTTTTTTTTTAAATCATGGTGTCTTCGCAGCAATAGAAAAGTAACTAAGACAGATAACGTGATCTTTCATAACTAACCTCTTTAAGTAACATGCTTCCAAGGCCCACCCATAGCATAGCATGAATCAGCACTTCATTCCTTTCTATTGCCACATATAATAGCCCATTGTTGCGCCAATTCCTAAATGGTCTTTTTAATAAAAAACACGGAGCCAGATATAGGGGTGAATGCTGAAAGATCAGAGAGACAAAGGAACAAGCCACAGCTACCTCTCACCTCTAGGATTCCTCAGCCTGAAAAGTCTTCAGTTCCTGTCTCCTCACGCCTTATGTACCTTTCTCTGCCCAGCCATCACTTCCTTCTTAGTGCTGGGATTAAAGGTTTTATGTGTGTTTCCCAAGCAAAGGCACGAGATCTGGCATTAAAGGTGTGTGTCACCACTGCCTGGGCTCTGTTTCTCTCCTAGACTGAGTCCATCCAGTCCATCAAAGTCATTGAGGGTGGCTTTGAACTCACGGAGATCCAGATGGATCTCTGCCTCCCGAGTGCTAGGATTAAAGGTGTGTGTGCCACCACTGCCTGACCTCTATGTTTAATCTAATGGCTTGTTCTGTTCTCTGATCTTCAGGAAAATTTTATGAGGGTACATAATATACCACCACAGCCCATTGTATTAATATGCCCTGTTTTGTGTATATCATCCTCAGGTACTGAACACTCAGATTGTTTCTGCTTTTTTGCTGTTACGAATAATCATAACAATCATAGTCATATTGTGTGGATATGTGTACTTTTGGCTTCATACTTTGAAGCAAAATTGCTGAGGTCAAGTGGTAGGTGACTTTGAGGGACTGTCCAAACCTAATATTAGATGTTGGGGTAAGAGGGAGCAATTTAAAAAGCAAACAAGGGTGGGAGATGACTCAACAGTAAGAGTGCTTGCTGCCAAATCTGATGACCTAAGTTTGATCCCCAGGTCCATGAGGTGGAAGAGAAAACCACCTCCCACAAGTTATGCCATGCCATGCCATGCATGTACACACACACACACACACACACACACTGAATGAAATTAAATGTAACCTAAGAGGAGACAACAGACTGCACAGCACTGATCACTCCCCACCTGGGGATTTAAGGAGAGGCTCTCTAAGGATATCCCAGAATGCAAGAAAGAGGAGATGTTCTGGAAAGGGAATGGAGCAGAAGAACCCCCGGGGAATAAGTACTTCCTCCTCCCCCAGGGAAGGAGAGAGACAGGCACCCCACCTTGTAGTCATAACCCATGCCAGATGTTGTAGCTAGAAGTGGGAAATCCACAGGGGCGCCCAAGAGAGGCCAGCTCTGCAGGGGGATCTGCCAGGTCTGGGGAGGAGCTCAGCAGCTGAGACAATATTTGCCTCTACCTCCCAAAGAGTCTGTGGTGTTGGCAGCAACTCAGACAAGAGGCTTCTGGGAAGGAAGACCAGATTGCATTAAAACCAAGCCATGTCTGAGTATTTGATGCGTATAGCAGTAGTGAGAAGAGAGAAGATAAACTGAGGCACAAAGTCAGCGACACACCAGGAAGTTGAGATGGGAACCTAGAAGCCCTGGTACTGTGTACTTTCCCTGGGCAGGTGCTCGGCTCACATCCTGGTGGTCTTGGAGGTGGAGAGCCAGGGAGCCTGAGGGTGGAAGTCTCACAGGGCTGCTGTCTGGGAGACAGGGAAGGAGAGGAGGTAAAGGCTTAACAGCAGCGGGTAGTGAGTGAGGAGAGTCACATTGCTTCTATAGGCTTTCGTTAACATCTTCCGGAGAAAGCACAACTTGGTCTGACGTTCTCAGCTCGTGGGCATGTGCCGTCCCTAATGGCTTGGTATGTTTGCAGTGTAAAACGTCCCCATGGGATTGTGTGTTTGAAAACTTGGTCTCTGGCTGATGGCACTCTTTTGGGAGGTTATGGGAACTTTGGGAGGAAGTTACATGCCTTGAGAGGTGTAAGCGCGCCCTGCTCCTGCCTGCTGTCCTCCTCCTGATCTACCGTCTGTGCCTCCAGCCACAGAGCAGGCTGCTGCTGTGCCTCCCTCCGTGAAGAACTCTAGACCCAGACTGTGAGCCAGAACAGACCCTTCCTTCTTCAGGCTGCTTCGTCAGGTGACTTCAGGCTGGTGAGGAGGAGTCACGCATATACAGCTTTAAGAGCACCAGTGAGTTTGAGTGCCAAGAAGTTAGCTTCAGGAGGAGACTTGGAGTTGGGAGGGAGGTCACAACGTTCTCAGTTTGGGGAAGAACATTTACCATCTGCCTTGCTGGGAGCTGCCCAAGAGAGCTCCTTCTGCAACTTAGCCCTCACCCCGACCCCATGCCCACCAGTGTACTTGCCAACCCCTCCAGGCTCGGCACAGACAGCCAATGGCACCTCAAGTTCAGCTGCCCTGTGCCTCCTGTGTCTCATTCTTCCTCCTTTCTCTTCCATGTTCCTTTGCTCTGTCTGTCTGCTTGTCAGTAAAAAAAACAGCCACTCTCCTCCTGCCCAAAGCTCCCGAGAGACTGGCATCTCAGGGTGACACCATGTCTGCTCTAACATTCAGGCTGTGGGCTGAAGATAAGGATCCGGGTTCTAGAAGAGGGGTCCTAACGCAAAGTCAGAGGGAAAAAAAAAAACCAAACCAAAACAAACAACAAAAACAAAACATCGCCTGGATGGGAAGGATGTGGCTAAAATTTGGGCTTGAACTATAGAATGGCAGGCCAGAGAGTACAAAATTCCAAAACCCTTGATTATGTTCTTGATTTTCACTAAATGTTTTTGAGGGCCAAGTTCATGGCCAAAGAGAACTGTGAGTACAAAGGCTTTGAAAGGAAGAGGTTGTCAAGGGTGAAGCATGGCACAGTCTGGCCTTTGGTTTCCTAACTGTGGCATTTCTGCACTGTACCCCCTTCCAGGGTTTTCTTGGGATGAGCCCAGGCTGCAGAGGTGGCTGGGTGTCAGTGTGGAGCTGGTCTCCATCCAAGCATGCCTTCTTATTGCTAGAGCTTTGGTTTGGCAAGGCTTGGCAGGGCATAGGGGGTGTGTGAGAGGATAAGTCTGAACACAGTGTGGAAAGATCATGCAGGTCTTTCTCTATGCTGCTCTAGTGCACGAGGAAGTTCGAGTTTGACCACATCCTCTTAGAATTGGATCCTTTCATTTGTTCTACAACATTGGGCAATGTTTAGATATCAGGAAACCAAAGAGAGTTGACCCACAATTACATAATAATAGTACATTTAAAAAATATCAAATGGATTCTGTGGTAGTTTTTTATTAGTTTCTGATGAAAAAAAAAAAACTCATTTACAATAGGAATCTTAAATGTCTATCAGCCAATGAAAATGTGGTGCATAGTGACCATGGAATTTTATTCAGCTGCAAAGAAACATGTAATGTGCAGGAAAATGAATATAACTGGAAAATATGATGTTAGGTAGGGTAACTTGGGAAGACATACTCCCTCATGTATAGCTCTCATTATATGTGTGTATTTATGTGGGAGTGAGTGTGGGCAGATGTCAGGAAAGCAGGAAGCAGCCTGGGAGGGGGAAAGAAAAAGGCTTTAAGGGAGCCAGGAGGGAGGGTAACAGACCACGTGACCTGGAAGGTGGAAAAGGAAGTACGGGGACAAAGGGGAGAGAATGGGGGTACAGAGATGGGGAATGGAGGGAGGAGTCAAAAAAAAAAAACCAACAAAAATGTGTGAAAGGCTGTGAGCAAATGTGTTATTTTCCATGCCAATCTAAAACAGCAACCAAACAAAAATGGAGGTGGGGCTGAGGGGAGGGCCCAGGCCCAGTGTCCCCAGAAACAATATAAGAAGCCAGATACTGTTGCACATGTGACCCCAGCAGGGGCCAGCCAGCTGGGAGAAGGTGGAGCTGCAGAAGTGAGAGAAGCCTCAACTTGCTGGAAGGAGAGTCTTGGCTTCAGAAAGCTGTCCTCTGATCTCCACATGTACGCATGAGCGCGCGCGCGCGCGCACACACACACACACACACACACACAAACACACACAGACCTATGTACACCCATGCACACACACAAAATAGCCTGGTCTACAGAGTGAGTTCCAGCACAGGCTCCAAAGCTACATAGAGAAATCCTGTCTCAAACCACCCCCCCACAAAAAAGTAAAACAAACAATAAAACCACAGGAAATAACATTTCTCACATTCATCTACAACTGATTTCTGATGTTTTAAAAAATGATTAACTGCATACTGCATTAAAATTGCACTGAATATGAATTTTCCATTAAAAAAACATTTTAGCCTAATTTCACTCAGTTCACAGTTTCAGAGTTAAGGGCTTAGTGGAGCACGCCTTTAATCTCAGCACTGGACAGGCAGAGGCAGGGGGATCTCTGTGAGTTGGGGGCCAGCCTGATGGTCTACATAGCAAGTTCCAGGACAGCGAGAACTACGTGATCGAGAAACCGTGTCTTAAACATAATCAACCAAACGAACAAAAAGAGCTAATTGAGCTCATTCTTTCCCAAGTGTTACTGGTAGCATGGTGGTTGGGGTTACAGGCAGGGCCCCGAAGGAATGGCGTGCCTATATGTTTTACTCCTCTGCAGTGTATCGCCCTAGTCTGTACAGGACCACTCTGCTGCTGGCCTGTAAATCACTTTATATAAAATGTTGCAGAAGCAGCACCGTACAAGCTCTGAGTCCAGGCCTTGAGAGATGATGGGAACCTTTTTAATCCCTGAGGACCGGCAATGACCTCCTATCAAGAGGACCCAGACCTATCCCTCAACTGGAGCTGTCCCATGGCTGACTGAACAGGGAGAGCAGCAGAAACCTCAGGCACCACTCAGTGTCGTTTCAGGACTCTGGGAGCTCAGCAATAAGTGACTAATACAACTGCTGTCCCGCCGACGCCACGGTGGAGTCCTTGGCCCGGGGAAGACCTTATGGACTTAGGACAGTGTTCAGTAGAAGAGCACTTGTTGGGTGTGTGTGTGTGTGAGGCCTGGGTCCAATCTGCAGATGCCCAGCTCCAAAAACCAAACCCTCAAACAACAACCACGTTTCCCGACCTCCCAGTACTATGAAGTAAGGTTCCCACCACGGAAGTGACTGGGAAATCCTACTGATTCACCTTTCAGCCCCAAATATAACAATGTGTGCCACGTGGAGTTTTATCACTGAGCAAAATAGGGTGAGAGGAAGCGGCTAAAGGGACTGCGTGCCTGCTGTTCGTTTCTGCTCTCCCCTGCACTCCAAGGGTGTGGCCAGTGTGGCCGTGCCCTCTTCGGCTTTCTGCATTAGGAGCTGGGCCCTTCCTCCCTGCTCTTCTTTTCGGGTGGGAGCACGCCCCCTCAGCAGCTGCCGGCACGCTGGTAGACAAGGCTGTTTCCCTAAGGGGTGCACGTCTCCTCTCCCCAGTCTCCCTCCCCGATAGCATGACATTTCTTGCAGGAATTTAAATTAAAACTCTTCTTCCTAGTCTCTACTGCAGGATAAACTTTGCTGCTTTATGGAAAAAAGAAACACATAGCCAGGCACGGTGGCCCACGCCTTGAATCCCAGCACTCGGGAGGCAGAGGTAGGCAGAGCTCTGTGAGTTCAAGGCCAGCCTGGTCTACAGAGAGAGTTCCAGGACAGCCAAGGTACATAGTGAGACCTTGTCTCAAAAATAACAAACAACAAAACAAACAAACAAAAACCCACAGAAACACACAATCAGGCAGTGTTTCTTTCCTAGGGTTCCATTGGATTTTGTTTTTGTTTTCTGATACAAGGTCTCTGTGGTGATATATTGTGTACCCTAATAAACTTGCCTGAGGATCAGAGGACAGAGCCAGCCATTAGATTAGACATAGAGGTCAGGCAGTAGTGGCACACACCTTTAATCCCAGCACTTGAGATCTCATGCCTTTGCTTGGGAAGCACACACGCCTTTAATACCAGGAATTAATATGTATGGCAGGGCAGAGAAAAGTATATAAGGTGTGAGGAAAGAGGACCTCACTCTCCTCAGGCTGAGGATTTCGTAGAGGTAAGAACTAGTGACTGGCTGTTCTGCTTCTCTGATCTTTCAGCCTGATATCTGGCTCCGGGTTTTTTATTAAAAGACCATCTAAGATTCGAACAACAGGTCTCATGTAGCTGACCTCCAACTCATGATGGAGGACAACCTTAAACTTCTGATCCACCATGTCCTAACGGCTGGGATTACAGGTGTGTGCAATTATGCCTCCTTAAGCAGTTCTGGGAACCAAACGCAGGGCTTCATTCATACATTAAGCTGTAAAAACTGTTATACCTCAGCAGCTCTCCCTCCAGGTTCAGCTTTCAGAACACTGTCAATGAGACAAGTCAGATGAAATCTTTTGAGGCCTCATTTCTGTCACTCATCTACTCATGTCTTAGGCTATGTGAATAATTTGTTTCCTTCTATGTTTGAGGAGTATTCCATTGTGCAGATGTACAACAGCTTGTTGACGTTCGTTAGATGTTAAGGTTGGTTCTATTTGGCATGATTATAAAGAGAGCTATTATAAACCTCTCTTCATTTTAATTCATAAAACTACTTTATCAGCAGTAATATTAAACAGCCATTTATAATGTCTGACTTTATATATCAAGACTTTACCTTAGTAGTTTTGGGAGTGTTAAATAAGGATATCCTTTTTATTATGCCTTTTTTTAGTATATATTAATTGTAAAAAAAATTGATGATTTTCATTATTACATTTATTTTGAGACATGTTGTCACATAGCCCAGCCTGACCTCCAACTCGTTATGTAGCTAAGGATGACCTTGTACTCATAGTTCTCCTGTCTAAACCTCCCACGTGCTGGGATTCAGGTGTAAGCCACTGTGCCTGGTTTTCCTTATGACATTTTCATAAAAACACACTTGCGTCACATTCACCTACACATGACAGTCTGCCTCCAACCTTCTGGCCCTCTCTCTGCCTGTCCTTTAACAGTTCCCTTTCCGTTGCATAATCTGCTTTTCTAGAGTCTACATATGAAAGAAAAGATGCAGTCCTTGTCTCTTTCTCATTTGGAAAACAGCTAGGTTTGACCTCTTGTACCAAGCAGGCTGTGGGTGGCAACAGACACCAAGCTTAGCACTGGGATCAGCTGAACAACTGTGTGTGATAAAGTGTCAAACTCCATGCAGTCTGTATCAATCAGGGGACTTTCCAGAAAAACAGAATCGCCCGAGTTAGGGCTTCTTTTGCTGCAATGAAAAACCATGACCAAAAAGCAAGTTGGGCAGAGGGTTTCTTTGGCTTACACTTCCATATCACTGTTGTCATTGGAGAAAATCAGGACAGGAACTCAAACAGGGCTGGAACCTGGAGCCAGGAGCTGATGCAGAGGCCATGGAGGGCTTGCTTAGCCTAATCTCTTGTAGAACCCAGGACCACCAGCCCAGGGATAGAACCACTTGCAATGGGCTGGACCCTCCCCATCAGTCACTAATTGAAAAAGTACCTTACAGCCAGATTTTATGGAGGCATTTTCTCAGTTGACCTCTTTTCAGATAACTCTAGTTTGTGTGTCAAGTTGATATAAGACTAGTCAGCACAATTGACCCTCCCTTGCCAAATTGACACACAAACACATCACAATTAAGCCATGCTTTTCCTTTCTAATTTATCCCCAAGATCTCACATTAAAATTTTTAAATAACTTTAAAAGTCCCACAGTCTTTACAAATTCAAACACATTAAAATTTCAGTCTCTTTAAAATACCAAATTTTTCTAAAAATCCAGAATGTCTTTTGTTTTGGTTTTTTTGTTTTGTTTTGTTTTGTTTTTGTTTTTTTTGTTTTTTTGTTTTTTTTTTTTTTTTTTTTTTTTTTTGAGACAGGGTTTCTCTGTGTAGCTTTGCGCCTTTCCTGGAACTCACTCTGTAGCCCAGGCTGGTCTCGAACTCACAGAGATCGCCTGCCTTTGCCTCTTGAGTGCTGGGATTAAAGGCGTGCACCACGACCGCCCGGCCAGAATGTCTTTTAAAAGTTCAAAGTCTTTCAGCTGTGGGCTTCTATAAACATCATAATTAAATTAAATACCTTATTCAAGAGGGATGAACCAGGACACAGTCACAATCTGAACCAAGCAAAACCAAATTTTTCCAACAGTGTAAATAAGTCAGTATCCGATTATCTGGGATTCACTCATGATCGTCTAGGCTCCTCCAAGGAGTTTGAGTCACTCTCCGGCTCCACCCTCTGCAGCACACACAGATCATCTTCTAGGCTCCAGCTGGCTCCACTCCACAGCTGCTGCTGCTCTTGGTGGTCATCCCATGGTCCTGGCATCTCCAAAATTCAGAGGGCCCTGCTGCAACTGGGCTCCACTTTCACCAATGGCCTCCCCTGGATGCTCACAGTACCAGCCTCAGCTGCTCTGCATGACCCCTTCATGCTTTCAAAACCAGTACCACCTGGGTGACTCTTAAACTACCAAGTTTGGCTGCCAGCACAAAGTACAACTTCAGTTGCTTCTGAAACACACAGCTTGTATGTGCTGACCCTGAGGAAACACTTCCTGGAAGATTTCACCTCAATGATGCTGGTCTCTTCTCAATCATGGCTAATTTCTTAGCTCCAGCTAACCAGCATCAATTGGTCCAGTGATACAAAGGTTTCACCTCAATGTTGCCAGTCTTTCGTTAATCATGCTGACTCTTCAGCCCCAGCTGACCAGAACAGTAGAATCTTAATTCAGGATAGCAAACCACCCCATAGGGTCTTTAAACTTCCCTCCAAAACTTCACAAGCCAGACCTCCATCTTCTGCACTGTTCTCAACATTTTTTATCTTCCAAGCTCGTACAGAACAGCTCACTGAACTCTCAAGACTCAGTGGCTTTTCAGTCCAAAGTTCCGAAGTCCTTCCACGGTCCACCTAAAAACATGGCTAGGTCTGTCACAGCAATATCCCACAATCTTGATACCAACTTGTCTTCGTTAGGGTTTCTATTTCTGTGACAGAACACCATGACCAAAAGCAAGTTGGGGAGGAAAGTCTTACACTTCCACATTGCTGTTCAATAGGCTGGGTAGCTAGAGCTATGTTTGGATTATGCCTCTTCCCTGAATTCAAATGTTGAAGCCCTTCTCCTCACTGAGACTGAATTGGAAGGTAGAGCCTGGAGGGAAGTAGTGAAGGAGAAATGAGGTCACGGGCTGAGGCCTTTCTACAACAGGCTGCTGTCTTTTCAAGAAAGACAATTGTCGTGTCTCTTTTTTTCTACAGGTGCACAGAAGAGACGCCACGTGAGGACAAGCAGAAGGCAGCTGCGCGGGAGAGGCAGGCAGGAAGCCCCACCAGACACACATCATGCTAGCACTTTGATCTTGAGCTTCTGGCCTCCATAACTTTAGGAAAATAAATATCCATTGTTGAAGTCACCCCATCTGTAGTACTTGGTTATGGTAATCTGTGGGGCGTTTACCCACCACCCCCACAGCTTCCCAGAGTTCTTGAGTGCGATCAGCAGAAAATATTAGATAGAAGATCATTTGCAACAGAGCTTTTCCATAGCTCCTTCAGAGATTTTCTCCCACTGATCTTATTCTCATTTTGCTTGCTCCTTCCTTCCCCAGATGCAGAGCTTCAGCTGTCTGCGGCTCTGTACCTCTGCTAGCTGCCTTTGGAGGTAGGGGCTTTTTTTCTCCCCCCAAATCTGCCTCAAACTCTAGCAGCTTTGTCAGGTCATGCATTTTCTGGGGAGGTATCTGTCCCTTCTGTTTCTTCAGAGTCTTTCTCCCAGACAGTTCCCAGTTTGGTATCAGTTTATCCCCTCTACCCCAGAAACAGTTTCCGACACTACAGTGGCGGCTTTCCCTGCTCCTGAAGGTAGGGGCTTTTTGTCCGTTTGTTTTTGGGGTCTGTGCGATTTGCGTACAGACTGAAAATCCAACAAGGGAGGTTTTTGCCATCTCTAAACTCCCATTAGGAAGATGTTTTGCCTCATCAGGCCTTCACCTGGCCCAGTCCCCCAGTGGGTTGTGTTTGCTTGTCTGGGTGCTCAAGGACAGAGCTTATGCCAGAGACAATCACCCCTCAGGGCTACACTCCCTCATCTCATCGGGAATCAGTTGAAACAAAGCTTTTCTCAAAGAGATGCTTTCTCTGACAGAAAAGAAAGCTTTACTCCTGGATAGTTCTGTTTTACCCTGACTGGGCTCTTTCCCCAGACAGCTTTCCGACTCAGCAGCACAACTGCTTCAGACACAGTTCAGCTTTACTGTTTTCCCAGAAAGGTCCTTTCTCTGATAGGAAAGCTTTTCTCAGATTTCTTTTTGCAGCTGTGGACCTATCAACCCGGGACTTGTAGAAAAGCAGACAACTGTGCCGTTCCCACCGGCTTTAGCTTTGTTTGTTCATTAGCAATCTTCCCCTGGGTCCTGCACCTTCCTGCCTCAGCTCTGTGCTCCAGGAAGTTTACCACTGCAGGAACCCTAGTATCCCCGAAATGCACTCCAACTCAGAGACGCTGGCCAGTCACCTCTGGGTTTTTGCTCAGAAGCGAGGATACAATGCTAACAGTTTCAGGGAATCTTTGCATAGGATGATTAGGAGCACCTTTTCATTCTGAAACGCTCAAACAAAACCCTTGATGCCTCAGCTTGGCTGTAACTGAAAAGCTTGGCTTTTTTGCTTTTCTCTGGTAAAGTTTCCAGCTCTTTTGGGCTCTGTAGCTCTTCACCCACACTCTCCCAAGCGTTTCCCTCAGGGTACTCTGACCCACTGTCTTTTACTAGCTTGAAGAGACAGAGCTTAGAAGAGGTTTTTAGGAACTTGTTCCAGCCTCCTGCATTGCAGGGAGGATTGTTAAAGCTTGAAAGAGAACTTAGAGGTTTTGCTGTCTTAAGTTTGTTTTTCCCTTAGAGCTAATCACAGGTGGTGCCCATACTAATATCTTCAGGTGATTCTACTCTCCTTTCTGAGAGAGGTTAGAGGCTTTAGTTTTTAAGTTTCTTAAGAGAGAAAGATTAAGGCTTTTTAAGAGAGATTTTTCCCCCCAAATTTTCCAAGAAACGCTTTATAGTTTAAGAGAAAGATTTTTTTCCCCAGGAGAAAAACCAGCTTTCCCAAAACTTCCCAACTTTAAACTTTGACTTCTTACACCCCCATTTTTGCCTCAGGGAGAAATTACTTTCTCCTGCTGCTTGGACTTAGCATTTCAGCTGTCCCCAGGTCAAAAGCTTCCATAGGAAACTTTTTCTTCCCCATAAGCTCAAAGAAGAGCTTTTTTACTACCCGTAAAGCCCAAAGAAAGATTTTTCCCCCCAGTTTGCTTTCAAAGCCCCCAAAGTTAGAAAATTGAAGAGTTTTTCTGTCTAGTTGCCTTACTTATCTTTTCCTACACAATCTTACACTTCTAAGTTTTTCCTAAACTATATTACTACCCTATACCTTACTTATTTTTCACAGCTAGAAATTGAAAAAGGGATAGAAGATAGAAAATTTTGACAGAAGAGAATTTCGCTGCAGCATCGGACATCCTTCCAGTCCGCTTTCCTTTTCTCTCAAGGATAAAACCCCTGCCTCACCAAAAAATATATATATAAAATATATTTTTTTTTCATAACACCAGCATGCCTTTCCACTGGCAGGGCTGACTCAGCACTTTCACCAAAAACTCTATTAAAACTATTATTTTCCTTTATCTTTAGTCCTTATTACTTTGTCTTTAGTCCCTGTTCATTTGTCTTTAGTCCCTTTTTTTGTCCCCCCTTTTTTTTCTTCAGTCCCTTTTTTTTTTAGTCCCTGTTCATGGCGCCATTCTGTGGGGCGTTTACCCACCACCCCCACAGCTTCCCAGATTTCTTGAGTGCGATCAGCAGGAAATATTAGATAGAAGGATTTATAGCGGAGAATCTTGCAGAGAGAAACAGATAGAAAATAAAGGATAGCCTCGAGAGGGCCTGGAACCTATTCCAACAGGCCCCGACTGTCTCTGGCCCAGGGTTTTTATAGAGACGCCAAGGGGTGGCGCAAAAGACCTCCTCCCCCAGCACAGCCAAGTGCAGGCCATCTCAGACACCTGCACTCAGGCCCGTGGTCCTGATCATCCTCTATTCGGACCTGCTGGGTAAAGCCACAAGGAACCCAAAAACGGGCTCCCACAGTAATCCCGGTAGACAAACGTAGGTGGGGAGGGGTAGAGTTTCATTCATTTTAAGGAATTGGTTTATGCAGTTGTGTGGCCTGGCCAGTTGGAGATCTTCAAGGCAGATTGTCACACTAACAACTCAGTGAAGCTACATATTCTCTTGAAAACTGCAGTCTGTGTTCTTACCTTCAGCTGATAGCATGAGCCTCACCCACATATGTTATCATGCTTAATCTCCTTTATTTAAAGTCAACCAATTTAAAACCCAGTGAGGCAGTGCATATCTATAGCCCTAGTTACTTGGGAAGCTGAGACAAGAGGAGATTCAAGGCCAAGAGTTTGAGACCAGCCTACTAGGCAACATAGGGGTCACTGCCTGAAATACACACACACACACACACACACACACACACACACACACACGCATGCGCGCGCACAAAGAGAAAGAGACAGAGACAGAGAGACAAAGAAGCAAGAGAGAGAGAGAGAGAGAGAGAGAGAGAGAATCAGCTGAAGCAAATGCTATCACATATACAAAGTATCTTCACAGCCAGGTATAGACTAGTGTCTGACCCAACTAGACCCCTAGCTTAAGCTGACATTGGAGTAACCCTTACCCTGGTCATGGATTTTAGGAAGGAGCTCATTGGAAGCATAGAGCTCCATCTGCCTTGCCATCCTCTGTCCTCTCACTACATAAATATGGAAGGAGTCCAGCTGATGGCTAGGGAGGGGGCTGTCGTGACTGCCAGTACAACAGAGCTGCTGTTTGAGCAAGCCCGGAGCCCAGTCCATCGCTGACCCCAAGTAGACTGGGTAAAGAGCTAAGTTCTGTTTCTGTTCAGCTCAGTGCTGATGAGCCTTTGCACCGCGAGCTTGCCATCTAGGGAGGCAGCCCAGAGACCCTGAGATTTTCAAACGTCACAGAGACTACCATTTATCTGTGGAGCTTTATCAAGAACCAGGCAGAGCTGTAGGCACTTTGTGTCACATTATTTAGTCCTCAAAAAGTCTGTGTGGTGAGCGCTATTTCTACCAGATTTACAGATGAGCTGATGAGGCCCTGAGTTAAACGTAGAAGCAGAGCTGAAATGTACTCAAACAATCTGGCTCCAGAGCTCAGAGTTCTGCCACTCAGTTCTTTTGATTTAACACACCTCTATAAACCACACAGGGTCATGTATGTCCATACCATAGACACACATAAAGCCAGGCGGTGGTTTGGAGCATAACAATTCTGCATAGATCATGTGTGGCTAGAAAACTTGTTCCTTTGTGTTCTTGTCTGTCACCAATACGCATGACAGAAACAACTTCAAGGTCTTTTGGGGGTCACTTTTCTGGAAGTTTCAGTCCATCATGGCAGAGGGGTGGGCATGGTGCACCCCATGATGGCTAAGTGTGAGGCAGTGGTTGGTCACATTGTGATGGACTAGGAGGCAGAGTGCAGGTTGGACCAGGAGTGGGCATAACCAACCTCTGAAGAATCACCCTGCTGGCCAAGCTCTACAGCTGCACAAGAGTGGCCAAAACTGAGGACCAAGCTCGCAACCCGTGGGCCTGTAGGAAATACTGCAAACTCAAGAGAATTTTAACTTGATGCGTTTTAGCTTATTGGATGCACTGGACCTTAGAAAGCTTTCATTGTATTGGCAGCTAGAGAGGGATAGGGATGACATGGATTTGTTGACAGAAGACATATGGTATTCTTGAGTTTAGTTTTTTTGAGTACTGAACTGTGCGGGTATTTATTTTGGCTTTTCATGTTAATATTTGACATATGAAATTCACAATTCATAAATCTTTGTTCTTTTGTCAGTTGTTAAAGATCAAATTACAGATCTCATTTGTTTAATTCCTATAAGAGTTCACTTGCTATAAGAATTCTCAAGTGAAAGATGCTTGCCCCCAAGTAACATTGCCCACTATCCCATATCACTGGGCCGCTAAGCCAGGGACTTGGAGCACTTAGGAATCCTGGTACTTCAGAGATGTAGAATGGATCCTCTTGCTGTCTGACAGTCCTGTGGCCTGCCTTCCACAACACTGATGCTTCTGTGACCTACAGAGGGTGGGGCATGTGGCTCACAAGTCCAAACTCCAGTTACACGCCTCTTGCTTCGACAGGGGTCTTAAAAACACCCATGCCCTATGGTGATATTTTATTTGTACTGAAATGTAATTTTAATTTTATGTTAATAAAGTTGCCCTGGGGTCAGAGCTATTAGAGCCATAGCAAGAGCGTGGTGGTTAGAAGAGCTAGGTAGATTTCTGTGTGCTCAGGGATACAGCCAGTATTGGAGACATACGCCTTTAAAACCTGGAGGGCGGTACTTACAGGCAGTGAGAGGCATTCATGTGGTTGGGTTTACAACCAATGAGAAGGCAGAACAGAAAGACTATTTAAACACAGACAAACAGGAAGTAGCTCTCTCTCGGGAAGTTAGGAGCACTGCAGGAGGTAAGATTTTATCTCTGAGCTCTGACCTCTGGGCTTTCTCTTTTACATTGGCTCTGTGTTTCTTATTTTAATAAGACGATTGGTTACATCTACAATGCCCTTCAACACAGATGAAGATTAAACTTGTTGGAATCCTGCATTCTCTTGCTTCGTCAGACTGCAGGTGACATTTGTTTAAAATACTCTCTGACTGAAATCTGGATGTCACACACGCATCCATCCATTGATGAGGTTATTCTGCTTGCCAAGGCCTGGTGAGAAACCTGTGTGAAATGGGGTCCATACCCTGAAACCAAAATCTGTGGAATCTTGTTTACAGATGTGATTAAGGATCTGGAGCTGAGCTCTTCCTGGACTAGTGTTTGGAGCTTAAATTCAATGTGTCATTGTAAGAGATGACAGAGAGGAAGACTCAGAGACAGAAAAGGCCACCATATAGCCAGAGCAGAGACTGAAGTGATGTAGTTACAGCCAAGGAACAGCTGCAGCCTCAGAAGCAGGGAAGCATCCTCCCCCAAGATGCATGGCAGGGACACAACCTGTATCTTCAGAACGGTGACTGAACACATTCCTGTTGCCATAAGCCTCCAAATTGTGGACGTTTGGTAAGGTGGCCACATTCACATGGGATATATAGGGCCATACTTCATGGAATATATATTGAGACTCTTTTTTTTTTTTTTTTTTTTTAAGATTTACTTATTCATTATGTATACAGTGTTCTGTCTGCATGTATGCCTGCAGGCCAGAAGAGGGCACCAGATTTTATTACAGATGGTTGTGAGCCACCATGTGGTTGCTGGGAACTGAACTCTGGACCTCTGGAAGAGCAGCCAGTGCTCTTAACCGCTGAGCCATTTCTCCAGCCCATATATTGAGACTCTTGAGTTGCAAGCATGGAAGGCTAATGAAAGAGACATGTGTCTTAAGGAAGCTAGTTACTAGAACTGAAGGTTGAGAAAGGAACTGGAGGTAGCACAGTGGTTCACACCTGTATTCCCAGCACACAGACACTGAGACTGAGGCAGAAGGATCATAAGTTCAAGAATAGCCTGGGATAACTAGTAAGGTCTTATCTCAAAATAAAATATCTGAACCTCAGGATGGAAAGAGATGGAATGCAGGCCTGGAGTCCTGGTAGGACCCTCCTGTAAACAAATTTCTAAATGTTCTTAATAAACAAAACCACAGAGCCAAATATAGGGGTGAAAGCCTTAGAGAGATCAGGGAAATAGGGAAAGCCACCAGCCAACCTCACCTCACCAACTCTGCAGCTTCCAAATGTGAGTTACTTCCTGTCTACCCACGTCTATGTGCCTTGCTGTGGAATTAAGGCGTGTGCCACCACACCTGGCTCTGTTTCCAGTGTGGCCTTGAATACACAGAGATCCTGCCTGCTAAGTGATAGGATTAAGGGCGTGTGCTACCACTGACTGACTTCTTTGTTTACATATAATGGCTGGCCTTTTTCCTCTGATTCTCCAGGCAAGCTTTATTTATCAAAGCACAAATAAAATATCACCACATTTCCCCTTTTTTGTCTAATAAAAAGAAAAAAATTTAAAGTTATAACTAATATAAGAAAAACTATATACAATAAGTACAATAACTATATACAATATATGCAAGCATTAAATACATCAAGAATGTCGAGTCCATTTGTATTTGACAAATTTAGAGAAAATATTCCATTATCTATCCTATTTTGATGAGTCCAAAATGTGCTTTTCACTTTCTATCCTAACTTATGCTACCAACAGGAAACTATCTTATGGTGTCTTTCAAACGTATACACTTAACACCTCTTAGTGAGTTTCTTTTCTGAATTTCTTAATAAGGAAAACTGTAACTATAACTATCTAATCTTGAACTCCCTTAGAGACCCAAGAAAGAAATAATATTACCTAGTAAAACAGGAAGTGCAAACAAGTGACTTTCAAAAAATGAGTTATGATGGAAACAGCCAGCTTCCTGGATAGTCACCCCAGGTTTCTCTGCACATTGGGACATCATCTTTGGCCTTCAGGCTTAGCATATCTGACAGACTCATTTATGAAGTAGGATGTACACAAGGTCTACAGCTCAACCTTACTTTCGGTGAGAGTGTTCCATGTACCAGATAAGTCTGAATTCCACCAGTGTCCTGTCATGATTCAGGATTTTAAATTCTGGAAATTGCTGGTGTTTTTGGAATTCAGCTGCCAATTCTTCTCAACTTGTGTGTGGCTTTATCTTGGCATTCAATTCTTCTTGGTTTGTGGGTAGCTTCATCTCCTTTATTAAATGCCAGTCTACCATTGAGAGAATAGACTCCATCAACCTAGTTACTTTTTCAAGAATAACTGTTTCAGCTACTATTTCACTGCACACCAGAAGCCATTGGTCCATTGCCTGTTCAGCTGCCTTTGAAGAAAGGGGCGCTGTACTTTTTCCGGATTGCAAAGCCACTTCAGTGATGGTGCCTTGGAGGATGCCTGTTGCTAAAGCCACAACCACATTTGTCTTGGCAAGGATCAGTAGTCCTTTGTTTTGTGTCCTGTTTGTCCATTTTGGACAGCATACTGTCAGCAGTCAGTGCAAAGGCACTTTCTTGCCCAGTGGCTAACTTTTGCCACAATGAAAGTTAACTCCATATGCATTTTCTTCAATGCCCATATCTTCTCTGAAGTAGATTGATGCTGCCAGGAGCAGACATGTCTCATAGTCATTAAAAAAAAGAAAAGAAAATCTATGTTATTAAAACATTTTAAATGCCATATTATGTAGATCTCTGAAGGTTTCGAAGATGACCTGTCTAAAATATATCTCTGCTTGACCTTGCAAACATATCTAGTATGACTACAAGTTCAATTGTAATATCTAACTACTAACTTTCATTTTTTTATATCATAATAGTTGGTAATAATAACATTCAAGGATTAGCAAATTTCATTACATTGTTAAGTGAACTGTATAGGTACAATATCCTGAACAAAAGTAGAAATATACGTACAGTGTTTTCTAACACAATCAATCTCAAATTTGTATCAATATACATAATTTGTATACAGTATATAAAAATCCAATCCAATATAAAATATTTAAAACTAGTAGTTGTCTTTTAAAAGTAAATTCAATAATCTACCTTTTATCTGTATTATGTCTATGTCCTCTCTTTTTTCTTTTCAGAGTACATTCAATAATCTACCCTTTATTCTATCATTTCTACTTTTTTTCAGAGTAGATTCAATAATCTACCTCTTATCTATATCCTCTCTTTTCTTTTTCTTTTTTTTAAACAAGAACCTTAAATCTAATCTCCTTTGTTTAGTCTCTTTCCTGACCATTAACAATAACAACTTATAACCAACCATCTTAAACAATGACAGTTATCCCAAACCCAAAACCCATTAAAAGGCCATAAGCCACCTGCCTCACCTCTTGGGAATGTGGGCGTTGTGTTTTTAAAATTGCTTCTTGCCCTTTGAGGGCGGAGGCATCTTTAAGGGATCCTGAAAAGAAAAATTTTGGGTTAATTGTCTAGTCCTGGGAGAAATAGCTGTATCATTTGTTGTCTGGTCTATGCATAATGCAAAAGTGCAGGGCTTCTCTCAAGTCTTTGCTAGAATAGTCTGTGAAGCTGGATCATCTCAGCTAGCGATCTCAAAATTGTCCTGAGCAGTTTGTAGTCCAAAGCTGATCTTTGAGTGATGTTTGCCAGTTTAGTAATATTATTATTGTCCACGTGGAATCGTCATTGTAGGCCCATCATCTTTCTGGACATTTCAAATTCACTGTTAGGCATGGTCATGATTCCCTGCAGAAAATTGATAGAGACTCCAACACAAAAACATGTATAGGCAGCTAAATGAAGCCTTTGTTTCTAGAACTAATTAGTACTCTATATGACCATTAATATCATAACAAAAGTTTATGTATATATATATAAATCTTACAAATTTTAATATAAATTCACACCTTAAGAAAAATTTGAAGAGTCAAAATAGAACCAAAGAATTGAGATTAGTGGCAATGGAATAGTCCCTTAATTTTTGTTTTTCTTCTGTCCCATATCAGATGGCTCTTCTGACATGATACAGAGATTTTGCATTTTCCTTTTAACAAACATGCTTGGGTTTAAAGAAGGAGAGAGCCATTCTCCAACTCCAAAGCCAGCTTTAATTTTTAATTGAACTGGGACTACATAAAGACCATTTGTGTTGTGTCTGCAGAGAAGAGCAGAAACAAACATTTAGGAAGACTTACGAAATTTTATATGTGATATACCAATAGGCCAATTTACTCTTTTTCTTGGAACATTTTTTACTAGATGATTTATCCTTCTTCTTCAGATGTCTCATTTGATCAGTGTTCTTCAGATTCCTTAGCCTTCATTCTCCTGAAAGATAAAACAAAAAACCCTTCCCCAAGCCTAACTTTGGGGAGGTTCCCTTTGGTAAGTTATATCTGATTAAATGAAAAGGCATTGTTACTGGTATAAGTTAATTTAAATTGGATGGCCATACTTGTTGATGAACTATCACCTCCTCTAAATAAGAGGTCTTTCTTGTTCAAATCAAACCTTTATCAATTTTGATGGTATCCACAGCTTTTCTTCTCCCATAGAAACAAAAGCAAAACCTCATCCTCAGCATAACACATATCTTGGTTTCCATTCTGAGGTCAGCACATCCTTAAAATATATAGGCTGATTTAATCCTGAAGTTTTTTCTATTATCCAATGTCTCTCCACAGCTGTTGTTCCTTTCTCATTAGCACTGAGAAAATTCAAAGTTAATAGAGCATTATGAAATCTATTTCTGGGGGTTTTGTTACCCCTTTCTGTTTATTTAGCATATCCTTTAGAGTTTGATTTGATCTGCTTGGCTTGTAGGATTATGTGGTATACTTGTAATATGCTTTATAGTGTAATAAGCAAAAAACTGTTTCATTTTAACAGAGACATATGCTGGAGCATTGTCAGTTTTGATTTGTGCAGGTATACCTATGATGGCCACAACTTATAGCAAATACGTGATTACAGAATCAGCTTTTTCAGAACTCAGAGCAGTCACCCATTGAAATCCTGAATAAATATCAATGGTGTGGTGTACATATTTTAGTTTTCCAAATTCTGCAAAGTGAAACACATCTATCTGCCAGATTTCATTCCTTTGAGTACCCTTTGGGTTACATCCTACTGGTAATGGAATCTGATTATAAAAAAGAACAAGTGGGACATTTCCTGACAATTTCCTTGGCTTGTTGCCAAGTTATGGAAAAATTCTTTTTAAACCTTTACTATTGACATGATGTTTTTTTTTTTTATGAAATTCTGAGGCCTCCAGCACATTTCCTATCAATAGTTTATCAATCTCATCATTACCTGTGTTAGAGGGCCTGGAAGACCCAAATGGGATTGGATGTGAGTTATGTATAAGAGATGCTTCCTATTCCTGATTATATCTTGTAACTGAATAAATAACAAAGTCAATTATGACTCATCAGGGATAAATTCTGCAGTCTCAATATGTAAGACCACCCTTTCAGCATACTGAGAGTCAGTAACTATGTTGAGAGATTCAGAAAAATCCATTAATACCAACAGAGTAGCATACAATTCTAATTTTTGAGCCAAATTATAAGGACTTTGAACCACTTTACTTAAATTTTCTGACTTGTAGCCTACCTTTCCTTGTTTGTTTGCATCTGTATAAAATGTACAGGCTCTAGATATGGGTGTTTCCCAAACAATGCGAGACAGAATCCAGCAGCTCTCTTTATAAGTGAAGGATTCTTTTGGGCCTTGTATAACTTTTGGAAATGATTCAATTTTCTTTCCTGCTTACTTAATTCTGTCCCATGCATTCATGGCTGCCATGCAGCGTAGAATTGGATATCACATAAACATTGTCTTTGTATACTAGTGTAATCACCTTCTCCAAGAAGCTGGTTCTGGGAAATTTCCACACCTCTAGTTCTACATTGGTGTTCTATTGTTTTTAACTTCCTCTTTAAACCAAGTTCTTCATTGTAATTGTGCTCTGACTTCTAGGATAGCTATAATTTATTCTTTCTAGTCCTGAGGGATAATTCTATTACAAGTTGACCACGAGTTTAACATCTGCTTTACAAATGGAGAATGCATGCCATATGATACTATAGCTTTTTTAAATCTCCTTTAAATCTAACATTTCCACTGGAGTCAAAGTAACTTGTACATGCCCTAGAGCAGGTAGTTCCTGTAAGGTTGCCAGATAGATTAAGTTTGGTTGTTTGAAAACATGCTGTCTCTCTGTAACTGTAAAATTCAATCCTGAAATAATTTCACCTTTAGATTCTCCTGTCTGGGTCTGAATTTCTCTGTAATTCATTTAAACAGGTTTTTCTAAAGCTTGGCACCTAAATGGGCCAACCTTTTTAATGCTAAAATAAAAATGATCAAACAAATAATATTCATAATTGATGTTACTTACATCCCATCAACGTTAATTATCTTCTCATTTAATTGTTCCATTTTCAGACTGCCTAAATGTGTCATCAAACAGAGACCAAATTCCTTCCCTTGTAAAAATGTTTCCTTTTTTTTTTTTTTTTTTTTTTTGAGGCAGGGTTTCTCTGTGTAGTTTTGGTGCCTGTCCTGTATCTTGCTCTGTAGACCAGGCTAGCCTCAACTCACAGAGATCCACCTGGCTCTGCCTCCCAGCTGCTGGGACTAAAGGTGTATGCCACTACCACCCGGCCAATGCTTCCCATTTTTTTAATGTGGGAAAAAGATTCTCTGTTAACTAATTCACTCTTTAAGATATCTTAGTTAGGGTTGGGGATTTAGCTCAGTGGTAGAGCACTTGCCTAGCAAGCGCAAGGCCCTGGGTTCAGTCCTCAGCTCTGGAAAAAGAAAAAAAAAAAAGATATCTTAATTGACTTACCAAGTCTGTCGACTGTGTAGAACAGTAAAGTCTGAGGGAATTTCAAAGAAGCTGCCTAGTGTGGTGGCAGTCTGAGATGGGAATCGAGAGAGAAGAGAGAGAGAGAGAGAGAGAGAGAGAGAGAGAGAGAGAGAGCCCACCATCCACCAGGAGAAAGAAAGCCAAAGAGACTCCAGCCACATGCTCTGGCCTGAACTGTGCAGCTGGGCCCAAGGCAGGGGCCCTGTAAGCCCACACATAGTTTTTTAATGAATTCTTGCCACATGGGCAACAACTGTAGATGAATTTCTTTTTTTTTTCTTTCTTTCTTTAAAGATTTATTTATTTATTATGTATACAGCATGACTGCAGGCCAGCAGAGGGCACCAGATCTCATTATAGATGGTTGTGAGCCACCATGTGGTTGCTGGGAATTGAACTCAGGACCTCTGAAAGAGCAGTCAGTGCTCTTAACCTCTGAGCCATCTCTCCAGCTTGTAAATGAATTTCTAAATGTTCTTAATAAATAAAGAACATGGAGCCAAATATAGGGGTGACAGCCTTAAAGAGATCAGAGAAATAGGGAAAGCCACTGACCAACCTTACCTCACCAACTCTGCAGCTTCCAAATGTGAGTTACTTCCTGTCTACCCATGTCTATGTGCCTTGCTGTGGAATTAAAGCGTGTGCTGCCACACCCTCCCTCCTTACCTCTGTCCCTGTTTCACTGTCCTCTCTAACCACAGAGCTAATCATATCGTAGAGTATGGCCATGGCAAAGCACCTGAATTCATCTGTGGCTATTCTAGCCACACTCTAGCAAAGTAACTCATTTCCTCTTACTTTAAACCAAAGAGCCAGCTTACTGGTAGAAAATATGGTACTGGTGCTCTGTGAGGTTGGCCAGTGGCAACTTTTAGGCAGCCTGGACATCATGAGGGGGCAGAAATCATCCCTCTAGCCGGAGGTGGAGCAAAGTGGGCGTGGGGTGGGGGTAGGTAATGCTGCATGTCTTTAATCTCTGCTGTAGGCCACAGGAAATATATGAAGCTGGATTTCAGCTCATTATGACAAAGATATACTGGAAGAAACCAAGGGCCTTCCAGAGGTCAAGCTGAGGCTCAAGGAGTCTTGGTGATCTTGGCTTTTGATTATCAGCCATTTCCTGCTGTGAATTTCTTGTGTGTTATTGCAGCTTTTCCATCATTCATTGAGCACAATCTCTCCTCTACTAATGGAATATTTAAATAACTTTCTGTGCAGTAATGCATCCAGGATCCCTAATTTCAGGCCTTTCTGTAATTATCGTCATTAGCAGCATCCGGCCAGGACCATACCCAGATGGATGAAAGTATCTTATCAGAGATACGGCTGTACTCTCTAAGAACAGACTTAAGCATCCAGACTACCTGTTTGAGAAGGCCTGGTGGATGTGCTAATTAAGTTAACTTTCTTCCTTTCCAAACTCTTATCTCCAGCTTTACATCTACCTCTAACTATTAACTCAGAACTAAAGGGTTTCTACTTATTGGTACATCAAGCTGACTCAGGCTGCCTAGCCACCAAGTACACTCCCTGGCCATGACAGAATGCAGTAAGTAGTCAAGATAGCTTGGACAGATAAGCGGCCAATGGAAAATAAGGCAGTTTTGTTTCCACTCGTCACTGATAGACTCCTAGCACTTTAACTAACCACTTCTAAGAATATAGTTGAGCACATAAAATACCGTGCTCAGATATTAACCAAATTTAGCCCTCAGTTGATTCTATTCCCCATTAGTCACTTCCCATTTGGGTTGCAAATGATGGCTGACAATTACTGCCCTTTTGTGTGGATCTTATTGCCCCTCCTTTTGACCCTGAGGGAATTCAAGCCTGGTGAACTTGCCTTAGCGAGAGCATTGCTATTGCATGGGCATATAACTAAACCTCAGAGACTTGGAAGGATTGGACGGAGAAGAGAAAAGAGAATGAAAGAACTAGATGGGTAAAAACTGGAGAGGAAGGAACTGAGATGGGGAAGAACTAGATTGAAGGGCTAGAAGAGAGTGCTAGAGGAATGAGATGGGAGATGAGGAAGAGGGGGATGGGGAAGAACAAGATGAGAAAGAAGGAGATGGGGGAGGAGCTGAGACAGGAAGGAACTAGGTGGATGAGAACCTAGATGGGGCGGAACTAAGATGAGAGAATTAAGATAGAACTTAGAGGACAGCAGATAAATGTAGAGAAACATCAGGCGAGAAAGAAGCTGGGCACAAGAGCAAAACTGAAGCTGTGGAGACAGAATTTTATCTCAGAGGAATGAAGTAGACGGATAAAAGAGCTCGGTGTACTTAGATTATTTTCCCGAAAATAATTCATGCCATTCATAGATTCTCTACTGGGCCCCTGGGAAGAAGATTATTAAGGCTGTTCATTTGAGAAATCTCAGTACTTATGAGGCAGAGGCAGGCGAATCTCTGAGATCGAGGTGAGCCTGGTCTGCAGAGTGAGTCCCAGAACAGCCAGGATTACACAGAGAAAATCTGTCTCAAAATAAACAAACAAAAAACAAATCCACTACTCTATAGTGTACTGTGCAGTGAAGCTAGGCTGTTCAGAAACTTATGTGTACCCAATACCTATTCTACTTAGAATAAATTTTCAGTTTATAGTGAGGGAGTGACCTCGTCCTAACAGAGTGGCATCTTTGCTGTGAACAACAGTAGACACTATTTCATCTTTCTCTAAGAAGCAAGGAGAAAGCCACGATGCCTCTTCTGACTTAGTCTAGAAGGCATAAGCTGTCGTATTGCCAGCCACTAAGAACAACCAACATTTAAGGGGAGGAGCTGTCCTTTGCTTGGAAGAATAAGAATATTTATGTATAGATTGAAAAATTTTAAATTTATTCTTATTTGTGCTTACCTGCTTGTCTGTATGTATACACAGAGGCTAGAAGAAGGTGTCAGAACCCCTGGAACTAGAGTTACAGATGGTTGTGAGCCTCTATGTGTGTGTCAAAAACCAAAGCTGGGTCCTCTGCCAGAGCACCAAGTGCTCTTAGCCACTAAGCCATCTCTCCAGCAGCCCCCACTTATGGGAGATTTTAAAAATCACCAGGGGACCAGATGGTGGTGGCACACACCTTTGAATCCCAGCACTCAGGGGGCAGATGCAGGTGGATGCTCTGTGAGTTTGAGGTCAGCCTGGTCTACAGAGTGAGTTCCAGAACAGCTAGGGGTACATAGAGAAACCCTGTCTCAGAAAACAAACAACAAAAACCAACACAAAACAAGCTCCCCTCAAATAACCAAAAAAAAAAAAAAAAAAAAAAAAAATCACTACTGGGATTATTTTAAGTAAAAAGAGGCCACAGAGCTAATGTAATATGCTCCAGGTTCCCAGCTTTTGTGAGCTGTCATTCGTGCTGGGGTGGGCTTTGGTGATGCAGCTGGCCTTGAGTCATTTCTGCTCCTGTTAGTAGCCCCAATAAAATCCATCAGTTGACCAAGTTGGACTTTGGTAGTATCCATACTTCAGTCTGTCATGGGCTCCCTGTATCTAAGGTGAATGAATGTGTGTGTAGCAGCTCCCCAAAAAAGCTTTGTCACACAATGTCCATGAACATGGGAGGTCTTTCCATCTTCTAGTGTTTTTGATTTCTTCAGTGTTTTCATTTTTCCACTGTAGAAATATTTCATTTCCTGATTTAGGTTTATTTCAAAGTCGGTTTTGTTGTTATTTTGAAATGATTGTGAATGGGAATGTTGTGCTGATTTTATTTATTATTTATTTTTAAATCACATTTATTTGTGTGGGCGTGTGTGCGTGCGTGCGTGCGTGCGTGTGTGTGTGTGTGTGTGTGTGTGTGTGTGTACAAGTGCACACAAGCACATGTATGGGCACAGCTGTCACAATGTGTATATAAAGACCACAGGACAACTTTCTAGAGTCAGTTCCATTCTCTATTAACACCACGTAAGTCCTGGGGATTGAACTCAGGCTATCTGGGGTCTTTAGGGTCTCTTATGTGTCATCTGCACATAAAGACTTTTCCTTTTTCATTTGTATGTGTCTCCCTTTTGTTCCCCTCTGGGATTGTTGCTCTAGCTAAGACTTCAAGTACTGTACTGGTTATGAGTGGAGAAAGTGGCCACCACTGTCTAGTCCTGTCTGGAAATGCTTTGATTTTTCCCGTCTAGTATAATTGCAGGGTGGGCTCATCATTATTAGTCATTATTAGTCCTTATTATGTTGAGGTATGGTCCTTCTGTTCCTGATTTTTTTTCAGGGCTTTTGCTGAAGAGATTTGGGGCTTTGTCAAAAGTTCTTTTTGCATCTTTGAGATGATAGTGTGATTTATTTATTTATTATTAGGTTTTCTGAGACAGGGTTTCTGTGTAGCTTTGGAGCCTGTCCTGGAACTCAAACTGTAGACCAGGCTAGCCTCAAACTCACAGAGATCCGCCTGCCTCTGCCTCCCGAGTGCTGGGATCAAAGGTGTGTGCACCACCACCACCCAGCCTGACAGTTGATTTCTGTCTTGAGTTTATTCATGGAATGTATAACATTATTGATTTGCATATATTAAGCCATCTCTATATCACTGGAATGAAGTCACCTTGAACATGATGAATGATCTTTTTTATGTGTTCTTGAAACCAGTTTGCAAGTATTTTACTGAGAATGTTTGCATCTGTGTTCACCAGGGAGGATTGCCTATAACTCTCTCTCTCTCTCTCTCTCTCTCTCTCTCTCTCTCTCTCTCTCTCTCTCTCTCTCTGTGTGTGTGTGTGTGTGTGTGTGTTTTGTATTTCGTTTTGGTGTTAGGGTAAATCTGGCCTTGTGTGGAGTCTTCTTTCTGTTTCTATTTTATGGAGTAGTTTGAGAAACATTTGGTATTACTTCTTTTTTTTTTTTTTTGTTTTTTTTGAGACAGGGTTTCTCTGTGTAGCTTTGCGCCTTTCCTGGAACTCACTTGGTAGCCCAGGCTGGCCTTGAACTCACAAAGATCCACCTGGCTCTGCCTCCTGAGTGCTGGGATTAAAGGCGTGCGCCACCACTGCCCGGCTGGTATTACTTCTTTAAATGTCTGGTAGAATTGAGCAGTCAACCCTCCAAAGTCTGGGCTTTTTTTAGCTGAGATAATTTTTATTACTGTTCTAATCTCATTGCTTGTCATAAAACTGTCTGAGTTGTTTGTCTCATATGGTTTGATTTAGGTAGGTTGTGTGAACCTAGAAAATTGTGCATTTTTAAAAAATTTTTCCAGTTTAGTGGAATATAAGTTATTAAGGTATATCTTACTGACTTTCTGAATGTCCTTGGTATCTGATATAATGTCCCCTTGAAGAAAGCCTTTTTTGTAGTTCCCATGGGAAGAAGTGGGTAAGGCAGGGTGAGACTGGCCAATCTGAGTGATGTCAGAGAGTTCCAGGCATAATTGTTGTTCGAATCTTAGGTGGTCTTTTAATAAAAACCCAGAGCCAGATCTCAGGGTGAAAGCTGAAAGAAAGATCAGAGAAGCAGAGCAGCCAGCCACTAGTTCTCACCTTTACTAAATCTCTTTAGAGAGTGCATTCCTTTTCCTTATGTACCTTTCTCTGCCCTGCTGTATTACTTCCTGAGAAAAAGGCGTGTGTGCTTCCCACGCAAAGGCATGAGATCTCAAGTGTTGGGATTAAAGGTGTGTGCCACCACTGCCTGACCTCTATGTCTTATCTAGTGACTGGCTCTCTCCTCTGATCAGGCAAGTTTATTAGGGTACACAATATATCACCATACATAAGGGCTCTCTCTAGGTGTCTAGCATGAAGAGCTGATGGTCAGTGTTCTGAGTTTGAGAGCCCAGTAGCACTTGATAAAGGAGCATTGAGATCTGATTCAGGATTGGTTAGTTTACCGATGAAAGGTATATTATCTCTAGGAATCAGCCAGCCCTAGAGGGCTATGTCCAGATTGGCAAGGACCCAGCTGCCAAAGCATCAGAAACACACAATTTAACACAAATACTGCCAGGCATGATGATACATGACTGTGGTCAGCCCTCAGGAGGGTGAGGCAGGAAGATTGTAAGTTCGAGGTCAGCATGGGCTGCCGAGGGACAGATCTTGTTCTCAACAAATAAATGCTACTTACCAACATTTAATAGTTCACATACCTTCTAAGTGTCAGGACTCTGAGCTTAGTGGTTTAGTGCCTCTTGCTCAGAGTTTCTCAGGAAGTTAGTTTCATTAGATATCCAGGGGTACCATCATCTGGTGATTTATTGGGCTTCAAGGATCTCTTTCCCAAATGGACAGCCACGTGGCAAATTGGAGAGAATCCTTAGTTATGTGCTGGCCTTTGCTAATAGCTTCAGTTCTTCACTATGGGTGGACGGACAGAGGAGGAAAAGCAAGATGGGGGAGGGGAAATGGGCACCTGAGCATCAAGGTGAAAGTCACCTTTACAAAAATTAAATGACTGTTAGGAGTACCGCCCCCCTGCCTCCCCTAGTTGGGTTCCATTTCTGGAACAGTTGCGGGCTGAGCATGGCATCAGCCCTGAGGGCATTGTGGAGGATTTCCCACCAAAGGCACTGGCTGCTTAGTCTGTGAGGTGTGCTCTTAATCTCAGTGAAGGACCCCTTGTTTGAATAAGGTCATCTGAGGTGATGCCTTCTCTGTTTCTGAAGTGTGTGTGTGTATGTGTGTGTGTGTGTGTGTGTGTGTGCACTCATGTGTGTGCAGGTGTGCATGTATGTATGTGCATATGCATGTGGGAGCCCAATGTCAATGTGTCTTATCTTGATTGTGCTCTACCTTTGTTGTTTTTTGTTTGTCTGTTTTGTTTTGTTTGAGAAAGGGTCTTTCACAGAACCAGATACTCATCAGTTCAGCTATGCTGGCTCTGCTCCCCTTCCCTCAAGGCTGGAGTTACAGGCTGGCTCTTGTCATGCCCAGATTTCTGTCTGGGTGTTTTAGATCTGCACTCAGGTCTTTGGATTGCAGAGCAGGCACGTTATCTACTGACCTATCTCCCCTGCTCCTGAAATCCCACAAATACATGTTTTCTGGCCATGCCTCCAGAACTCTGGGTGACAGCTTTCCTGGCAGACCCCTGCATCCAGTTCATACTTATATAGTTTGCTTCTGAGAAAGCTGACCATTTCCAAAGCCACCCAGTACCAGCTCCTGCTATGTATCAGTTTCCTCTGTTAAAACCCAGTGACTTCTAAAGAAGGCTCTTCAGATTCAAGTAAGCAACTCAGAACTCCCAGGAAGTCCCTGAAACTGACCATATCAAAAGCTCATCAGACCCCAAGGTCAGATAAGCAGGAGGGACTGCTGAAGTGACCAGACCAGACTAGCTGCCTGGAAGAGGCAACTTTCCAACCTGTTGAGCTGTCTATAAGTGGTGCAGTGAGCTGTCTGCAAGTGGTATGGTGAGGTCAGCTTTTATGAGCTGTTACTCATGCTGGGGTGAACTTTAATGATGCAGCTGCCTTTGCATTCTTTCTGATCCTATAAATAACCTCTCACCCAATAAACTCATTGGCTTACCAGGTTGGACTTTGATGGTATCCTTATTTTGGTCTGTCACTGGGTCTCTATCTGGGGTGAAGAGACACTTGTCCATGTCTTCCCAGATACAGTGTCAGCTGCTTTTTCTGCTCAAGTGTCTCCATCAGTGTAAACAGAGCCTTCTTTTCCACTGCCTGTTCCCAAATACCCGTAGCCACTTCCCAAATTACCACACAGAGGCTTATATTAATTATAAATGTTTGACCGATTGCTCAGGCTTATTACTACCTAGCTCTTACATTTAAATTAACCCATTTCTATTAATCTAAGTATTGCCATGTAGGATATTATTTTAATATTATTCTGCCAAAGCCTAGGGCAGAGGTCCATGCCACTTAGCAGTTTAAAGTGTGTTCATGCAATCAAAAAGGCTAAAAGATGTAGCTTGAGTTTTCCTGCCTTGCCCACAGTCAGCACAAATCTTTGTCACCCGCCAGTCCCACAGCCGCTCAGACCCAACCAAGTAAACACAAAGACTTATATTGCTTTCAAACTGTATGGCCGTGGCAGGCTTCTTGCTAACTGTTCTTTTATCTTAAATTAATCCATTTCCATAAATCTATACCTTGCCACGTGGCTTGTGGCTTACCGGCACCTTCACATGCTTCTTGTCATGGCGGCAGCTGCAGTGTCTCTCTGCCTCAGCCTTCTTTTATTTCTCCTCTCTGTTAGTCCCGCCTATACTTCTTGCCTAGCCACGACCAATCAGGTTTTATTTATTAACCAATCAGAGCAACTTGACATACAGACCATCCCCCAGTACAGCCAAGTGCAGACCATCTCAGACACCTGCACTCAGGCCCATGGTCCTAATCATCCTCTATGCGGACCTGCTGGGTAAAGCCATGAGGAACCCAAGAACAGGCTCCCACAGGACATACAGAACATCCCACAGCAAAAAGATATGCAATAAAAGAGGTCCAGGTTGGAAAAAAAACTTCTAAATGAATAATTTAAAAATAAAGTCCTTTAAAGAGAGAAGTAAAACAATAATTAAAAAAAAAAGCCATGTAGAAATGGGAATTACACAGGGAGTCTGGATCCTGTATGTTATTGTATTGATTTTGAATTTTTTTGATGGCTGGTGGGCAAGAGACAGCTGCTGGCAGACATGGGCTTGTGAACAGGACTGCAAAATTGAACCAACCTAGATACTTTAGGGCTACCTTAACTTTAAAAAAGAAATAAAAAATATATTTATTAATGGAAATAAAAAATGCTTTGGAGTTTTGTTTTCACAGGAGATAAGAGGTTATGGATTCATTCGGGGTTAATATGGATCAGGTTTGATCAGGGGAGACCTCCTGACCCTTAACAGGTAATATCTATCAACAAAAATTATAGCTGGTCTTCCCAGGACTTGGCTATTATCTCAAATTTTCTCTCTGGGACCCTAATGATACTTCGCCTACAGACAGCTGGAAGCAGTATGGAGAAAACTATGCCCACATTCCCAAGAGTTGGGGGTATGGGTGGTCTTTGGTTATTTGATGGGTTATGGATGTTTGTTATCACTTAGGAGAATATAAGAATGATAGGATGGGGGGCTGAAGAGATGGCTCAGTGGTTAAGAGTGTTCTTCCAAAGGTCCTGAGTTCAATTCCCAGCAACCACATGGTAGCTCACAACCACTTGTAATGATATCTGGTGCCCTCTTCTGGCCTGCAGGGACACATGCAGACAGAACACTGTATACATAATAAATAAATATTTTTTAAAAAAGAATAATAGGAGAGAAGAGTAGATTGTTGAATCTACTTTAAATAATAAGGTAGATTATTGAAATGACTATAAACTAAGGAACAACTATTGATCTCAAATATTTTGTATTTGTAAGGACTTTTGTATACTGATATAAATTTAAAGTAATTTTTGTTACAACACACACATACACAATATATATATATATATATAGTGTTTAAAGGATTTTTGTGTATTGATATAAATTTAAAGTTACTTTTATTACACTGTACATATGTTTCTACTCTTGTCTAAAGGGTTTTTGTATATTGATACAAATTTAAGGTTGTTTTGTTACCATGTATTATATAAATGTTTCTACTCTTGTTTAAGGTATTGTACCTATGCAGTTCATTTAAAAAAGTAAGGTAAAGTTCTGGTTTTTGAAAGCTATTATTATAAACTACATAGGACAATCAAGAAACATAGGTCAGTAGTTAGTCATTTATAACAACCAAATTTTTAGATAGGTATATTTTCTAGGTTAAATAGATAGATGGTCTTCAAATACTTCAAAGGCCTATAGAATATGGCATTTAAAAATGTTTTGTTAACTGAAAGTTTTCATGACAATGAGCTGCACCTGCTCCTGGCAGCACCAGTTTACTTCAGAGAAGATGATGGACACTGAAGAAACTCCTTAGGGAGTTTGCTTTCTTTGTGGCAAGGTTAGCCACTAGGCAAAGAAACTGTTCTTGCCTTTGACTGCTAACAATGTGATGTGCAGACTGGACATGAGGGACACACAGGAAAAAGACTATTGAGCTTTGCCAAAACAAGTGCTTCAAAATTTCTGCTTCACAGAAGAGTCTGCCAGATATTCTGCAGGATACAGAGGAAAGTGACTGATGAACTTTGCCAATACAAAGCTGAATAGTCCTTCAAATTTCCTGTTTCACTAAAAAGTCTGCCAGATATTCTGGGCCTGTAGGTTGAAGATGGATGCCACAATGTTGCAGAGAAACTTTAGGTGACTGTTCAGGCAGCCAACTGTGTTTGTTGTTAAATAATATTATATCCTTCTGGGTCTTTGATGGAGTTGAAGACTAGATAGTTACAGTTGCAGGTTTCCTTAGTTATCTTAGAAAGTAAATTAGGTGTAAAATTTTGGATTCATTAAGATAGGATAGATAATGCATTATTTTCTCTCAATATGCTAACTACAAATGGACAGAATATTGTGAATGTAATCCTTACTTAATAAATGTTATTTTATATAGTCTTACTATATTAAGTTAAAACCTTTTCTTTTTATTTAGACAAAAAGCGGGAAATGTATAATATTTTAAGTTGTGTTACTTTTGTTTATGTTGCATTTGTTTAACTCTGTGAAGCTGCGTTACTGTGTCTGTCTAAAACACCTGATGGTCTAATAAAGAACTGAACGGCCACTAGCAAGGCAGGATAGAGAAATAGACTGTGGGGCTGGCAGGCAGGGAGAATATATAGAAGGAGAAAGCTGGGAGGAGGAAGAATGAAGAAGTATCTAGAGAAAAAATAGTCAGAGAAGGAGGAGGACTCCAGGGGCCAGCCACCCAGCGACACAGCAAGCCATGGAGTAAGAGTAAGATTTACAGAATCTCGAGAACAGGGAAAGCCCAGAGGCAAAAGACAGATAATTAAAATTAAGGAAAGCTGGCAAGAAACAAGCCAAGCTAAGGCCAGACATTTATAATTAAGTATAAGCTTCTATGTGTGATTTATTTCGGAGCTGGGTGGGAGGCCCCCAAAAGAGCAAAAACAACAGCACTGTAGCTTTA
The DNA here is from genome assembly GCF_004664715.2 of Peromyscus leucopus. Lineage (NCBI taxonomy): Eukaryota > Metazoa > Chordata > Mammalia > Rodentia > Cricetidae > Peromyscus > Peromyscus leucopus. The sequence goes on along the minus strand of NC_051072.1, from coordinate 2,429,281 downwards.
CTGGTCCTCTGGCAGCTGGCTCTGCCTCTCTCCCTCTCCCTCTCTCTTTCCCTCTCTCTGTCTCTCTCTCTTTCTTTCTGCCCTCCTTCTTTCCCTCCTTAGTTTGTTTTTTCTGCCCAACCTTATCCTGCCTGGCTACTGGCTCAAAAGCTTCTTTATTGACCAATGGGAGTAATACATATTGAGAGTTTACAGAAGGATCATCCCACAGCACATCAGCATCCTACTTGATGCAACTGGAGGAAACTGGCAAACCCTAACATTCTGATTTGAGACATCCTCACTAAGGCACCCAGTACATCCACTTCAGTCCCCATGGCTGAGGATAGCACTGCTCAGCATTCTGGCGTGCTTCAGAAGATCCCATCCCTGCATTTCTAACAGCCTCAGCTTTGCTTTCCTGCAAGCACCGGAAGCCTATTGAAGCTGTCCAAGCCTCTCAGCCGCTCTCAACAAAGCCTCGTGCCCAGTTCCAAAGCCACTTCCACATGTGAGGTTTTATAAAAGCAGCACCTAATTCGGATACCAAAAATGGCTAAATTTAGCCACGATCTTAGCGGGGTGAGACAGTAAACCTTGTTGCATAGTTTGTGACTGTCAGGTTTCTGGGAGTGAAGCTGGCCTAGCATCTGTCATGAGGGTGTAAACTGGGGTTGTAGTGAGACCCATGCTGTGTCATATAAGCCCTTCAAAGAAAGCATGGCAGCTACTTACCTAGTATAGATACGTGACAAGTGAGGTGGAGAGAGAGAGAGAGAGGGCAATAAGCGCCCCCATGCCTGGCCTGCACATTAGGGAGGGGCGCTTCCTAGCTGCCTCTCTTCAGCGGCAGCCTGTAAGTGGGAACAGATGAGATGGTGGGGTGCTCTCCTTGGGTACCTTTCCCTGATACCCTGAAGCACAAAGGCGCCGCTTCTGACTTGTTTCAGTTTTCTTTGGAGAGGCGGTTCGGAGGGAATTCTTTTCCTAACCTTGTGATCAAGGGCAGCGTCCTTCACAGGGGCTGTCACGGTCAGCAGTTTTGTTTGACTTTGCCCTTGTTCCTTTGTTAACTCAGCTTGGACTCATCGGTCCCTGGAATTTGGTTCATCGTTTCCTAATGAAAAATCAAAACAACCCGGCAAGAGTAACTTGCAGCAGCTGCTGGGTCGGACCCTGAAGCTTGGGGCTCCCTCGGCTGGGAGAGCTCATCAGGAAACCCCCGCACCGACTTTAACAGCCTTTGTTAAATATTCGCTGTGGGGATGGGTTTCCAGTGGCGTCCGAAATGAAGCAGCTGATGCCAGAAAGCTGCCACTTCGGGTGTCACAACCCCCACCCCACCCCCCGCTGCCAGACCGGCCCCATGGAAAGAATTTGTGACTGCCGTTGGTCCTCAATTCATTCTAGGTGGTAACACCTTGGTGGCTTCTCTTCATTGTTCAGATGTTTAAAAATAAGACGTCAGGTTTGGAGAGATGACCCAGTGTGGTTAAAGGCATTTGCCACTCCTCCAGAGGACCTGTGTTCTAATCCCAGCACCCACTCCGGTGGCTCCCAACTGCCTGTAAATCCACCTCCAGGAGATCCGATGCTCTTTTCTCTGTGGGCATCCACACATTCATGGCACACACTCGCTCAGATACATAAATAAAAGTAAATCTTTTAAAAAATACCCCAAATAGGTCAGGTGTGCTGGCACACACCTTGAGTCCCAGCACTCAGGAGGCAGCGGCAGGCAGATCTCTGTGAGTTTGAGGCCAGCTTGGTCTACTTTAGTGAGTTCCAGGACAGCCAGGGATGCTACATAGTGAGAACCTGTCTCAAAACCACAAACAAACACACAAAAGAAAACAAAATGAACAACAATAGACAAAAAAAAAAAAAAAAAAAAAAAGCCCTTAAAATATGCCTATCCTCCATTTCAGGCAAGTCTCAGGGCAGTATGTCATTCAGCTACAGACACATCAGACTAGAATCTGAAGGATTCTGTTTGCAGGTGAACCAGTGGCACGGGAGAACATTTGTGCATGTGTGATTTGTCTCCAGGCACAGAATCAGACGGTCGTAACCAAACCACGCTAAGTTCAGTCAGTCACACAACAAACATCCCTCAAGCAGCGCCGCGCCTGAGGTAAGACAGTATAGTGGAGGGCGTGGCCTTTTTGTAGTTCCTACTCCGGTCCCTTCTGCTCCGGCAGGCTAACTCTGTGCTGAGTTCCTCCCTAAGACTCCACCTCCTAATCCCATCACTGTGGAAGTTAGGATCAGCATCTGAATGGGCTGTGTCGATAGAAGTCTGGTAAGGCATCTGCCATGGTGTAGCAGTTTGGCAATGTGTCTGTCCCCTGCCGTAGATCGAACCGTATTTCCTAGGATTCCCTTCGCTTGTGTTTCCAGGTTGGGTGAGCTGGAAGGACTGTGCTCTCCAGAGAGGCGGAGCGAGGAAGTCTTCCCGTGGCGCTCCCTGCTGAGATACCTCTCTGCGGGCTAACGCAGCAGCAGGGCCAGCCCTCGGCTGGCTTTCTCCTCGAGTGCTTCATCCCTGCCCAAGCATGTGAGTTTAGTTTCATGAAGAACAGCTCTGCGTTTTTGCAGGGCCCCCTCGCCATCCCGGTGAGAAGCAGGAGGAAGGACGGACGCGGGCTTTGGATCAGCAGGTGTTGCTGAGTCACGATCTTCTCTCACCACCTCCCCGCCTCGTGTGTCAACTTTGGCCTTTAACACTGGATGTGGTTACTTAGCAACACTTCGCAGCCAGCTTGTGTAAATAAGCCGAACCCTTGCAGTGACAGCGTGTGGTGTGTGCGTGCGCGCATGTGCCTGGCTCCAGGGGCTCAGTTTCTGAGGTCCACCTGGCCCCCCCTGGATGAGAAACTCTCCGGTCAGGGTTTATCCCTGCCGTTTAGCCAGCCTCCCCTGGGAAGGGACCAAATCCGGTGTCACCCCCTGACTTTGCAGTTAACGTTGGGACAGATGCAAAGGGCAGAGGCGTTTCTTTGGGTTGCTCAGAGTGGGAGCCGGAGAATCATCGGGGCTGACTCATGTGAAGAGCAGGCCTTCTTCAATCAGAAGATGGTCTCTGATCCTGTGGCCCAGTTATAACCGTACCCCTTCTCTCCATTACCACGCTTCTACTCAGCCCCTCAAACTGGGCTCACCACAGGCTTGTGGTGATGTATTGTGCGTCCCAGTAAAGCTTACCTGGGGATCAGAGGACAGAGCCAGCCACTAAATTAGACATAGGTCAGGTAGTGATGGCACACACCTTTAATCCTAGCACTCAGGAGGCAGAGATCTGTTTGGATCTCTGTGAGTTCAAGGCCACACTGGAAACAGAGCCAGGTGTGGCGGCACACACCTTTAATCCCAGGAAGTAATATGGCAGGACACAGAAAGGTATATAAGGCGTGAGGAAACCGGAACTTGCTCTCTTGAGGCTGAGGATTTCACAGAGGTAAGCTAATGGCTGGCTATTCTGCTTCCCTGATCTTTCAGCTTTCACCCCACTATCTGGCTCTGTTTTTTTTTTTTTTTTTTTTTTTTTAATTATAAGACCTTTTAAGATTTGTGTTACAAGGCTAGCAAATTGTGACAAGGCAGAATCCTTAGAATATAAAATCCCATCTATTAATAACAGTGTTATTAAATCAGAGACTAGAACTGACGCTTGAGGAGCTAAATTTAGCAAATAGAGAAAAATGATATGTAATTAGTCATATCTATTATTTCCATGTCTACAGAGTTTCAAAGATGTTGAACAATACTTGAAAACAGGTTTTTTGTTTTTTTGTTTTTCTTAGACAGGGTTTCTTTGTGTAGCCTTAGCTGTCCTGGAACTTGCTCTGTATCCCAGGCTGGCCTCAGCTCACAGAGATCCACCTGCCTCTGGCTCCCGAGTGCTGCGATTAAAAGCTAGTTGTTTGTTTTTTTTTTTTTTTTTTTTTTTTTTTTTGCTTACAAACTGTATGGCCGTGGCAGGCTTCTTGCTAACTGTGCTTATAGCTTAAGTTAGTCCATTTCCATAAATCTATACCTTGCCACGTGGCTGGTGGCTTACCGGCATCTTCACATGCTGCTGATCATGGCGGCAGCTGCAGTGTCTCTCCGCGTCAGCCTTCCACTTCCCAGAATTCTCCTCTCTCCTTGTCCACCTACTTCCTGCCTGACCACTGGCCAACCAGTGTTTTTATTTATTGACCAATCAGAGCAATTTGACATACAGACCGTCCCACAGCACTTCCCCTTTCTTTTTTTTTAAAAGGAAGGTTTTAACTTTTACACATCTCCAAAGTCAGCTTGGTATATTTGGGAATTTGGGCGTAGCTTTTCTTACTACTTCCTGCTGGAAGGGGGCGCTGTATCTTATGGGGACACAAAGAAAATTTTAGGATCATGGAGTAGTCCGTGACTTGAAACGATTCTGGATGTTGGATCATCTGGGCCATGGTGTCATCGGAGACCTTTCAGGTGGTCTTGGCTGGGTCAAACCTGATGTATCTTAATCTGGAACAAATCCATAGCCTCTGGCTTTCTGTAGAAACAAAAGCAGAGCCTCCTTTCCAAAGCAACATATCCTTACATCCACATTTTGAAGTCAAGGTACCTTTAAAATATACATTTTGGCATAACTCAACAGCTTTTGCAATCAAATGTTTTTCTTCAGTTACGAATATCAAAGAGAACATAATCCAGATTCTCTGTGTGGTAGCCATCTTTATGTGGCTTATTTTTTATATTACCTTAAGCCTATTGCTTTAAACTGCAGCCTTTTAAGCCTGAAACGGCGCTGTGGCTGCTGGCTCCGCCTACTTCAGCTTTCCAACATGGCAGTGGTACGTTTTCCGCCAGCTCTGGGAGCCATTAATTCTCAGAAATAGTGGGTCTATGCTTCTATCAAAGCAGCGTGTAGCCCAGAAACCTCTTTTTGTTTTGTACTAGCAAAGGCTAAATCCACCACGCAGCTTAATGTGCCACTTGAAGAGGCCTCATTCCCGCCATACTGCAGATCAAGCACACACGCTAGGAACCCGCCAGTAGCTCAAACCGGCAGCTGCTGCTCATTTGAGAGAGACAATTAGGAAGCTGTTTTTAGTTCCGTTTTAGAATCTTTTCTCAGGTTTTAGGTGGAAACTCTTGCCAACACGTTGGGCGCCATTTGTAGCTAGAGTTTTCTGCCTTGCCCACAGTCAGGACAAATCTTTGTCACCCGCCAGTCCCATAGCCTCTCAGACCCAACCAAGTAAACACAGAGACTTATATTGCTTACAAACTGTATGGCCGTGGCAGGCTTCTTGCTAACTGTGCTTATAGCTTAAGTTAGTCCATTTCCATAAATCTATACCTTGCCACGTGGCTGGTGGCTTACCGGCATCTTCACATGCTGCTGATCATGGCGGCAGCTGCAGTGTCTCTCTAGTTGTTTGTTTTTAATGCTACAGCGTCTCATGTAACCCAGGCAGGCCTCAGCTCCACCACGTAGCCAAGGGAGACTTGGAACTTTTTCTTGGCCTCTGCCCCGAGTGCCGGGATCGAGACAGTATACCAGCATTCCTGATTTTATTATGCAGTGCTGGGAAATCCAACCCAGGCTTTGTGCATGTCAGGCAAGCACTCTACCAACTGGGCTACAATCCCAGTCCCTTACAACATTCTCACAGCTTTTGAGTCCGTTCTGTTCCCCGAATCCTTGTCCACTCCCTTCTTATGGGTGCGCTCCTCTTATTTTATATTTATTTATTTACTTACTTATTTAAAGACAGGGACACACTATGTCGCTCTGGCTGCACTAGAACTCACTCTGTAGACCAGGCTGGCCTCGAACTTACAAAGATCTGCCTGCCTCTGCCTCCGGGGTGCTGGGATTGAAGACCTGTGCCACCACATCCGGCCTGCTTTCCTCTTCTTAACATACTGTCTCTATTTCTATTTCTTAAAAAAGAAAATCGAAGAGCTGGAACGTGGTTCAGTGGTGAAGAGTCCTTGCTGCTCTTCCAGAGGACCCAGGTTTGGTCCCCGACACCCACATAGTGGCTCACAACTGGAGTCTGTAATTGCAGTTCCAGGGGATCCGCCATCCTCTTTGTGCCTTGAAGGGTATCAGGCAAACACATGGTGCACATGCATACATACATACAAAATATATACATACATGCATACATACATACATGCATGCATATATACACGCATGCATGCATACATACATGCATGCATATATACATACACACATTCATACATATATGCATGTGTGTCAGATCCCAAAGAAACTCAGGACAAATGGTTAACTGTGTTGCCTATCAAAGCAAACACAGGTCTCCAGGCTCACTCAGTACCCATGGCACCTCTCAGGTCTTCTCACCATGCCCCTGCCAGGGACCTTCCCCTCCCCTCCCCCTCCTCCCCTCCCCCTCCTCTTCCCCTCCCCTCCCCCTCTTTCCCCTCCCCTCCCCCTCCCCCTCCCTCCCTCCCCCTCCCCTCCCCCTCCCCTCCTTCCCTCCCTCCTCTTTCCCCTCCCCTCCCCCTCCTTCCCTGCCCCCTTTCCCCTCCCCTCCCCTCCCCCTCCTTCCCTTCCCCCTCTTTCCCCTCCCCTCCCCTCCCCCTTCTTCCCCTTCCCTCCCCTCCTTCCCTGCCCCCTCTTTCCCCTCCCCTCCCCTCCCCCAGCTCCTCTTTCGTACCTAACCCCCCACTTCAGCCACTCTTGGCTGTTCTCTCTCTCTTGGCTCCTGCCCCTCCTCTGCCCCCTCTCTCTTCCTTTCTTATGCTCCCCCTTTCTCTCTCCTCTCATGGCCTGGTCTATTCTGCTGGCCATGTTCAGTCTGGACTCTTCCAGATGCCTCTGGATGTACTCTCCCTCATATCCACAATAAAACCTTCTCCTCGACCATACCATGGAGTGGTCGTGCTCTCATTTCATTCAACATGCAGGCAAAACACTCTACATACATACATACATACATACATACATACATACACACATACACACGTACACACGTACACACATAGAAAAGGGAGGGGGAAAGTGGCATCGTGTGTGTGGTGACACACACACATAGCCCAGCACTTGGGAGGCAGTGACAGGAACATCAAGAGTTCAAAGCCAGCCTGGATCACATGGGGAGACTCCATCTCAAAAACAAACAAACAAACAAACAAACAGAGTCTGGAAAGATGGCTCGCAGTCAGGAGCAGTCAAGGTTCTTCCCAGGCTTGGTTCTGAGTACTCACTCACTCACACAGGGCCTCACGACTGGCTGTTATTCCAATCCCAGGGGTCCACTGCGCTCTTCTGATCTCTAGGGGCACCAGGCATGCAGACACACATGCTGGCAAAATACCCACACAGAAAATTAAAAATAAATAAATAAAAAAACAAAAAAAAAAAAACCCCAGGTTAACCCCCCCCCGCCCCGCCCCCGAAAACTGAAGAAGGGCACCCTGCCCCTCCGTTGTACCTCTTTTGACAGTTCCATAACAGAGGAGCACTCCTGTCCCACATGAGGTGTTCAGTGGAGCTCATAGGCCTCTGATGCAGTCCACCTCTCTTAGCAGAGACACACCTGCTCCCCGGGGTCGTTCTGTAGTATTGTCTGGATTGTCGTGAAGACAAGAGCTACCCGGAGGAAGGCCATGAACCAGCCCCTGTATCTATCTTCTACATCTTCGTGACGGTACAGGACGATCAACCCCGTTTCAGCCCTTGCCTGGGGGTGTTGGGGAAGGTTAGGGCAGCGGGAAGCCGCTACCCACTCCATCTTCTTTCACTTTCCTTCCTCTGTGGACAACGAACTCGGGTTGCATGAGGTGAACATGGGCGTGGGGGATAAGTACAGAAATGCAGTAGCTCGTTCCTTGAAATAGCCTGATTGTGATTGACAACAGAGAAGTACAGGTCCCAGCAGATAGGCACCGGGCAGTGTCCCAGGCTCCCCCCGCTGCCTCCTCAGACCTCTGCTTCCCTCCTATCACTTCTCTTCCCACCCTGCCCTCTTGCCTCCATCCCAGAGAGAGCCCCTTCGCGATCCCTGCAGACCCCCTGATTTCAGTTCTCCTCCTCCTCCTCCTCCCCTGCTCCCTGGCTCAGGCTTTTCCAGGGAATACAGGTCACCCGGCCACCGCCGTCACCGTCAGCCAGCGCGTCCACTTCCCGTGCTGGACCAGGCTCCTCCCTCCTTCTGCACGGCTCTCCACTGGCAGTAAGCTCCAGGGCGTCTGCTCCCGCGGCTTGCCTGCCTGTCTGCCTTGCCCTCTTCACCCCTCCACCGGACAAGGTAGGTGCAGGTCGCTGGGGACGGTCAAGCCTGCTGAACCTGTGCGTGGGTTTGCAGTAAAGCAAAAGGGCTTTTGCTGATGTAGAGGTGAGGCACTTCCAAGTCCGTCTTCCCAAATGAACTTTCATGACAGTTTATACCGTCCTTGCAAAACAAAAAAGGCAAGGACCACACCCTGATCCAGACCTAGGCAGCCACCCTTTACTTCGGAGTATATTTTCTTGTAGGTGTTCAGAGGTTAACTTTTAAAACAGCTGAGAGCTTGTAGACCAACTCGTGGTCCCAAGGAACCTTTCTCCCTTGCCCTTAAATACTATTTTTAGACTGGGCATTTTAATTGTATGATTTTTTTGTGAACATGGAACCATGGACAAACAGCATATTTGCATCAAAATCAGTACCCATGTCTGGCAGGTCTTCTGTGCTGGGAAGAGGTGCTGTCATATAAGAATATGACATCCTAGATGGCAGGTCAGCCTTCCCGAGAGAGACAGTGCGGTTTTACAGTCCACGGCTATGGGGTCTGGCCCAGGCTCTGCAGAGACTGGCCGATGCAGTTTATATCCACTTGCTGACAGAAAAGGCCACCTGTTGTTTTCAGAGCCCGTTTAAAACAAGATAGTTAGAAAGGAGCCCTGTGCACACCCGGGACAGCCTGCTGGGCCTCCAACGGCCAGAGAGCAGGCCAAAGGCAGGGTTGGGATTGGCGCGTTTAAAGAGGTTGCTATGTGCCTCTTTAGCTTTCTATCTAACGCTATCCAAACAAGAGATATGCACATGGCAAGCATGGTCAAGAAAACTCAGTACGTGGAGGGGCGGCAGAATCACCCAAGGCTAAGAGCTGGCTCTGCCTTTCCCAGGGCAGGACTCAAAATCAGGAGCAGTGAAGCTTCGGCAACATTTCACCTGGCAGACCGCCAGTCCCTCCCGTTGAATGCCAGCTTTCTGCAGAATGAAATGCATCCTTGCACCCTGAGCCCTGTCCATGATTCCTAGCTGCAGACTTTCCTGTTGCAATCCTGTTTGCGCCTTGAGCTTGCTGAACTTATTGCCCCATTTCTTTTGGGCAGCTTCATTGTGTGATCTGACTTCTGAGCTACACAAATCCTGAAAGCATGAAACCAGGGAAACTACGTTCCCACATGCTTTCCTGACCTGTCTGACTTCGGGGGTGGGGGGGTGGGGTTGATACTGAGTTCTGCTACTAAAAGACTGTTTTCCACAAAAGGTTTCTGTAACAGAAATTGCTAAATGGTCTTAATAATAATAATAATAATAATAATAATAATAATAATAAACCTGGAGCCAGATATTGGGGTTAAAACTGAGAGATCAGAGGAATAGGACAAGCCACAGCCAACCTCACCTTACTGACGTCTCAGTCTCCAAAAAGACCTACTTCCTGTATACCCATGCCTATATGCCTTTCTGTTCTACAATCTCACTTGCTCTCTCCACCCAGCTACACCACTTCTTGTCTGTCAGTACAGACCTCCAGGCCTCTATGGTTAGTGCTGGGATTAAAGTTGTGTGTCACCATGCCTGGCTCTGGTCCCCAGTGTGGCCTTAAACGCACAGAGATCCAGATAGATCTCTGCCTCCCAAATGCTAGGATTAAAGGCATGTGCTACTACTGCCTGACTTCTGTGTTTAATATAGTGGCTGGCTTTTTTCTCAGATAAGCTTTATTAGGGTGCACAATATTGGGGGACACAATGTATCACCACAGGTTTCTCCAGGCAGGTGTAAAGGTGTTGTGTTTGTCATGACAGAGGAGACAGATGTCTTAGTTGACTCAGAGAAGTCAGAAAGCGCAAACTTATGTCCAGTGAAGGAAGGCCCCAGAGAGGTGCCTGTGAGAAAGGAGACATGGGAAGCCCTTGGAGGAGATATAGGAGTCCTTGGAAGGGATGAAGGAGCCGTTGGAGGAGATGAGGGAGTCCTTGGAGGGGTTGAAGGAGCCCTTTGGGGTGTCAGGGAGCTCTTGGATGGGGTGAAGGTGCCTTTGAAATTTGTACATCACACCTACAACAGGAACCCTCTTGGAGTTTTTATGTCTATCTGTCTATCTGTCTGTCTATCTGTCTATCTATCTATCTATCTATCTATCTATCTATCTATCTATCTATCTATCTACCTATCTACCTATCTATCTGTCTTGTTTTTCAAGACAGGGTTTCTCTGTGTAGCCCATGCTGTCCTGGAACTCAATCTGTAGACCAGGATGGTCTCGGACTCACAGAGATCTGCCTGTCCCCGCCTCCAGAGTGCTGGGATTAAAGGCACGTGCCACAATTGCCCAGACAAATGTGTAGCCCAGGCTGGCCTCAAACTCCTGTTTCTGCCTCCTTCAGCAAATCCTACTGGCATTTGAAACCACAACTTGCTTGTTTTTATTTTTAAAGACAGGGTCACTAGCCAAGGCTGGCCTCATGTTCCGTATGTAGCCAAGGGCAACCCTGAACTTCTCACTCTCCATCTCCACAGTGCTCAGATTACAGATCTGGGCTACCATGCTGTATTTTGGGAGATGTGGTGATTGGATCCAGGGCTTCATGCCTGCCAGACAAGCACTCTGTCTGCTAAGTGATCCACCCAGTCCACCTTGTCTTTCGACTTACAGTTTACAGAGGAATTTGCCTGTGGGAGGCAATAAATGTCCTACTACAAGAACTTTATACATTTGCAGTGTCTTCCACGAATGTGTTTGGAGAACCCAGCACTTTCTGCTGCTAGCCACTGTGGCTCTGGCCAGAGACACAATCATCAGGATGCCCTCCATAGGGGAATGTCCCACTATTTCCTGGTGGCACCAAGAGGTCCCTGAGTTCTGGAGGCTCTGCCAGTGGAGACCCCAGGCTTGGTCTGAGGGTATGGCCTCAAAATCACAGTTAATGAGCCTACCCTACACAGGAGGGACAGGACCCTGCCTTCACTCCTGTGAAGGACCTGGTAATGTGCAGAAGAAACCATGCTTCAGGGCAAAGTGTCCGTCCTCTTTGGCCCACTCTCTGGCTCTTGGAGTCCAGCCCTGTTCCGTGTATCTGAGTCATTTTGCAATTCTTTGTAGGTCACGGGTAACTAACTGGTAGACTGATAGATTTCTAAATTACGTCATGCCTGTTACACATTCAATCTCCTTCCTCCTTTCCTTGGGAAGAAAGCTTGTATCCATGTGAACTTCATCCCACCTTCCTGGGGGAATGCGCTCCAGCCAGTTAGAGCATCTCCCCCTTTCTCTCCCGTCACCCCAGGTGTGAACTTACTGTGACCTATGGATGGGACAGAGTACAGAATGCTCTTCTCATAAGGTAGCCTTCTAGAAAGAACTGCATAAACTATCATACATGAATGCACCCAAAAGCAAGGACGTGAAGGAATGCCCTGGCATGTCCACGTGGGGAAAGGCAAAGGCCTTGGGGGGATACTCACTCTTGGCTGTTTTCACATGGTGCTAAGGTCTAACACCAGGTACACTCCCTCACTGTTCTTACATTTGCTTAAGCTAACTGTAAATGTCACCTCATGCTCTGTTTGCTTTAGCAATACAACTGAGAAGTGCTTTGTGCTACTCTTGAGCCTAGAAGCCTCGAGTCCCGTGGTTTGTTCCCACCCAGATCCTGTGATTTTTCAGACTTAGTCTCACTGGTCATGAGGCGGGCTATCATTTTTATGTCTGCATGAAAGTGACGCCTTTGCTTTATCCTGCAATCTGTCTTTTAGAAAATGTGTCATGGGGAAAAGCAAAAATCCTGAAGACAGACGCAGAAAACATGGGCTGCCAAGGGTTAAGCATGTGTTCCCGATTCTTAGCCTGGACCCCAGCAGGCCAATCCGTGGGTAGAAACTGGCTGCCCTGTGCCTGCCCTGTCCAGAGTACACTTGGCTCCTGCTCTCCAGGCTGGGCTCGGCAGTTGAGACCTTGTGAAAGAGCTTGGCCGAACTCCAGCCCTCCACACGTGGCACTGTGTTGGCTCTGCCCCATTCTGTGGCAGAAAAAAAAAACTTGGCGCTCCTAGATGTAAAAATTCCTTTTGTAATTGGAGCTCAAGTCAAAAGAGCCTGTTATGGGTGGCCTTGGGGGAGAGGCCAGGCTCCCCTGGGTCCTCACAGCAGGAGAGCAGCTCACGGGGCTACTTTCCTTCTTTCCTTTTTTTTTTTAGAGAAAGGGTCTCTGACCCAGGCTGGCTTCCAAGCCAACTTGTATTCCTCCTGGGTCCTAGTTAGCGCTGTGATTAAACACCATGACCAAAAGGTAGTTGGAGAGCAAAGGGTTTATTTGGCTTATCACAGTCCATCGCCGAGGGAAGTTGAGGCAGAAACTCAGTGTGGGAACCCGGAAGCAAGACCTGAAGGAGAAGGCGTGGAGGAGCGCTGCTTACTGGCCCGCTCCCCTTGCCTGGCTCAGCCAGCTCGCTTGCTTCCTTTGTTCTTTTTCGGGAGATTCACTTTCCTCCTCTGCCCAGAGCAGTGTTCAGGGTGGACTTTCCCTGACTCCTGAGGAAGGTTGAGAACCGCTGATAGAGCCCAATGTCACCCCACCCCTGCCCCTGCCACCTCTCTTCTGTGTGTGTCTGTGTTTTAAGACAGGGTCTCACTATGTAGCTCTGCTGGACCTAGATCTCACTGTGTAGACCAGGTTGGCCTCGAACTCACAGGGATCTGGTCTACAGAGCGAGTTCCAGGACAACCAGAGCTGTTACACAGAGAAACTTTATCTCAAAAAACAAACAACAACAAAAAAATGTTGCTCTTCACTAACGTGTGGTAGTGTGTGCACACCTCCCTGTGACTTTCTCCAGGACACACGTCTCGTCTGTGTGTTTCTTCTCTTTGTATGAATATCTGAGTTTTTAATTGAGCCTTACATGTTTTTAGGCAGCATCTCAGTATATCTTCCAGTCTGGCCTAGAACTTGCTATGTAGACCAGGCTGGCCTCATACTCAAGGAATCTGCTCGCTTGTGCCTCCTGAGTGCTGGAATTAAAGGTGGCATTACGACACCCTTTGCCTTTCAATCTTATTCATCCTAATTACTTCCTAGTAACTTTATTGGCTTCTCTATAGTGAACATCTGAAAACTTGTGAACAATCTCAAGGATATCTAAGTAGAGAGACTAGGGCAACCTTGGACTCACAACTCACTGGAGACTCTGAGAAACACAGGGAAACAAGTCCCAAACATCTTCATCTGTACAGATGTCATTTGTCTAGGAAAGACAGGACTGTGCAACCCAGCGACAGTACCCCCCCTCGCCATCATAGCAGCAGTCTTCTGCATCTGTAAACATCTACTCAACATTCAGGTGTCTGTAGTTTCCTTTCCTTATTTTTCTTGAGACAGGGTTTCTCTGTGTGTAGCCCTGACTGTTCGGGAACTCACTTTGTAGAGAGACCAGGCTGCCCTCAGATTCATGGAGATCCACCTGCCTCTGCCTTCCAAGTCCTGGGATTAAGGTGTGCACTCAGCTTGTTTTTTTCTTTTAAAAAATTGCCCATTGTATCTGTGTGTGTGTGTGTGTGTGTGTGTGTGTGCGTGTGTGTAGTTTACATGCACTGCATGCGTGTTGGTGTCCCGAGGGTCAGAGGGCTTCAGATCCCCTGGAAATGGAGTTACAGGCCACCTAATGTGAGTGCTGGGAACTGAACTGGGGTCCTCTGCAAGGACAGTAAGTGCTTTTAGCCACTGTGTCATCTCTCCAGTCCCAGCTGGTTTTTTATTCCTCAACAGTTAGTTAAAGTAGATTGAAATTCACTAATCTTTTCCTTGGTGATGGGATGATTCTGGAGTCTCCTTTAAGAAATCAGGCCGCAGTCCCACGTTAAAGAGAGCTGTTTGCACGGAGCAGGCGAATTCCGCATTCTCTGCTTGGGTTTGGAGTCTTGGGATGTGATCTCTGCTGCGCTTCGAGGGGCCCTGTGTGACTTGTTTTCTCAGCTGGGCCACTCCGTGTGGCGTCTGTTGTTCCGTCCCTGGCCAGTCTGTCTTTCCCATGTGTATCGACTGTGTCTTGTTGGCCTCTGGGATGACCACACAGAACTCTGCTGTGCCTTTCTGTGCACCTGACACCTAACTGTGTAAACAAGGCCGGGGTGTCTAGGACAGTGTTCCCCACCCACCCACCCCATTTTAGGCTCCCACCTCTCTGGTTCTTAGTCTTTAGCTCTGTGAGCAAATGAAGCGACTCTGGCCCCACAGTCGACCTTGGGACACTGTCCTCTCCTGTGTTTTTTTACCCCTCCTTGGTTTCGTGGAATTTCACCACTAATTACAGATGGTTTTTGTTTTACTTTATTTCTCTGTGCGCGTGTGTGTCTCTGTTCAGGTGTGCTCGTGTATGTGTGTGTGCATAAAGAGGCCAGAAGACAGCCTTGGATAATGTTCTTCAGGTGAGGACACCTTTCACATTTTAGTTCTGTCTTCCTTCCCACTGCTTTCCTGGGTGCCACCCTGCTTCCTTTCCTGTGCTTGTTTCTCTCTCTCCCTCGTGTCTCTCTCTCTCCCCCTCGTTCTCTCTCTCTCTCTCTCTCTCTCTCTCTCTCTCTCTCTCTCTCTCTCTCTCTCTCTCTCTCATCAGTCACATCTTGGCTGTGTGTTAGCCTGGTTTAGAACTCTTCCAAGAGTCAGAATTTAATGTTTCCAGGGTCTTCTATTGTTCGTCTCTTTGAAGGATTTGTTCGATCTGAACGTACATGTACTTCCGAAGTAATCACACAGAAATGTAATCCTGCAGACGATGCTATCTGGAGGTGGGGCCTGTGGGAGAGGAGAGGGTCACAAAGGCCCAGCCCCTCTTCGGATTTTATGAGCACTCTCCTAAGAGACTCCAGAGAACTGTCCGTCTGCTCCTACCACGTGAGGACACCGGGAGGAGGTGACATCTGTGGTTCAGAAAGATGCCTGCTCCAGACAGCAGAGCGACTGTCACTTTGACCAGGGGCTCCTGGGTCCCACAGTCCTTAGGACCATGCCGTTGCTTCCGAGCTGCTGTGTTTTGTTACAGCAGCCTGAGTGGACTGACTCACTTCCGACGTCTCCTTGAGGCGGAGCTCACTTTCACTCTGCCCCCCTGAACACTTGCCGCGTAGACTGGAGGGTTCTCTGCAGTGCGCTGTACTCACTTACTACACAGGCTCCATCGTCACTGATTTCTAAACCTTGTGAGTTTGTAGTATGATCTTGTTGTGTTTAGCTAGTTAGTCCCGAGGTGTGCTCTCTCTCACATAGTCTGCTATGTAGCTGAGGAGAACATTAAACTCACTTCTCATCCTCCTGCCTCGACCTCCTAAATGCTGATTGACTTACCAACCAGGGCAACTGTTCAGGGTCAACCAGGCATTTTCAGGCTCTCTGTCTCTTGTTCAAAGAATTGAAAATACAGGCTCACACGAATCTGCAAGTATCGGGCAATGTTATTTAAAACAAAGCATTAGAACAGGTCACTGACAGCAAAACACAGAGTTGAAAAAGTACCCAGCAGCCCTGACCACGGCGGGCCTTCTTTTGTAGAGTTTGAGAGGAGGGAGAACTTAGTCAGTAGGGGAGGATTTGGGTGGGTTTGTGTTTGTTTTATTTTAAGACAGGGTCTTACTGTGTTACTCTGGCTGTTCTGGAACTATGCAGGTCAGGCTGGCCTTGAACTAGAAGATCCTCCTGCATCTACCTCCCAAGTGCTGGGGTTAAAGGCATGTACCACTGTGCCTGGACTACTTCTTTCTTTTTCTTTCTTTCTTTTTTTTTTTTGTGGTTCTCCATTTCAGTTTTTAAGCTATATAATCTTTTTTTTTTTAATTGTGCACATCCCTTCCCACAATGCACCTGGTTTTAATCATATTTATATTCAATTATGAATAGGCACAAGATACCAAATAGAGAATTTTCCCTAAAAGTTCAGTTAGAGGACAGAGTTTGCCTTGCTGCAAAGGCCCACCAAACCAGCTGAAACCAGATCAGCCCCTCCTACTGTCACACAACTGGAGCATGATTGCATAGAATCTGAGTTTGAAGATTGTTAAGGAGAGGAGAAACTTATTCCACTGTTTGAGGGGTTGTGCACACGGTTGATGCCCGGAGTCCTAGGTTGCTATGTGCATTGTTCAGAGTGTGTGTGTGTGTGTGCATGGCATGTGCAGGCAGGCTTCCTAGGCCACTAGGTGTGTTACTAGAGGAGAGGCGTGGGCATATCTCAACTCGACTGGAGTCCTAAGCTGGTATTCCCCAAGCTCGCCCGACTTCACCGGTTTCCCAGGTGTGCACCACCACACCTGGTTTGTGAAGTGCTAGGCTCTAACTCTGGGCTTCATGAATACAAGGTGAATGCTCTAGCAACTGAGCTAATTTCCAGTTTTTTTTTTTTAATCACACTTATTACATTTATGTAAAATATTTGTTGAGATTTACACCAAAGTTACCATATGGAGAGTTTGTTCATATCTGTTTGAAAAGACTGTCCTGGCCAATGCTTTGTGAAGGAATTACCTGTATCCCCCCTGATATAAAACCATCAAAGGACTCATCTATTGAACACGTCCTAATGCTATGATCTAATTGTCTCTGGAAACAACAGGTTCACTAAATACCTAGTTGTCTCTTAATCCAGTCAAGGTCACAGTCAACACTGGCCAGTACAACACTGAGTTATTTCCGAATAAATGTCATAGGTGGAGTTAGATGTTTTTTCCAGTAATTTTGATGATAATTTATTTAGTGTAGATTATCTTTAGATCTGTACTAGTCAGCATGTAATGAATATTTCATTTCTTCTCTAGCCTGACATCAAGACCCCAATGGCTAATGAAGCTAACCCTTGCCCATGTGACATTGGTCACAAGCTAGAGTACGGTGGCATGGGCCAGGAAGTCCAGGTTGAGCACATCAAGGCATATGTCACCCGGTCCCCTGTGGACGCAGGCAAAGCTGTGATCGTTGTCCAGGATATATTTGGCTGGCGGCTGCCCAACACTAGGTATATGGCTGACATGATTGCTGGAAATGGATACACGTACGTATGAAGTTCTGTGCTTAAATTCATGCGAATTTCTGTTGTTCATTTTGTTCCCTTCTGAAAGACAAAACCTAACAGCCTGAGCTGTATTCTCACTTACATTATCTATTTCCTTATCTCAGTGATGGGAACTGGGAACTGCCCTTTGAAATTTAACACTGACCTGGTGGAGCCAACTCTTCCCAACAGAATCCCTGGGCATCAGGTCCCCAGCAGTACCCGGCCCTACAGTCATGCTGGACAGAGGGTCCTCTCCCCACAAAGGGTCCCATCCAGGCATAGGCCAGCACACCTGTGCACCCTCAAGCATCTCAGCCTCAGGGTGGGTTTCACAGATCTTCTTGGAAGATGGCTCAGAACAAAAGAAAGTCACACGTCAAGGGTCCTTTAGAGTAAATCAGTGGAAATTTCAGGTGAGTTCCAGCAAAACCTTCCACTGTGGATGTCACAGGATATCTGATGATGTTCTTAGCTCTTGTGCTGGTGGCTGCTACTGCACTCCATATGACTTAGCTGAAAGTCACAGGGATGTTAGGTCAGACACAGAGATGGTAATGAATAGATTATGAGGGCTGAAGACAACCCAAGAGAATTGGGCTCTGGTCCTGCAGCATTCCAAATCCTCCACAGTGGTGAAGTTCCCATCAGTTTATGGGCCTAGCGCCATCTTTTGCACGGGCAAGGTGGCTTATTTTCTGGGGACTTGGGTTCACAGTGCACAGAAAGCTGCAAGTCCAGGGTGAGCCTTTCTTCTCTCCCCCACTGCTGACGCAGACCTAGCAGGCCTATCGAGGGATGAGAAGACGACCTTGAGGAGAGTGGGGCCATTTCCTGGGGAAGCCTCTAAATAAGCCTATGATAGCCGATGTGGACAGCCTCTCAAGCTTCCAACAGCCCTGGGAGGGAGGGATATTACCTTCCCCATATTGAAGACTGGGAAGTCAAGGCCAAAGACAGAGGCTCTTGGTTGCTCTGCCTTGAATCACAGCCACAGCTAACCCGATCCTTTGGGAGACTGTGGCCCTGGCTCCATCCCTCCTGAGTTGGCTTCTAGGAGAATGGCATGGAGTCCAATGTGCAGTCCTGCCTCTGCCCTCCCAAGTACTAGGATTAGTAATGTCCATGATTTCCAAACTGTGCCAGTTGTCTGTGCTGGGTCCTCTATCATTTGATCATACGATTTGTGCGTGTGTACAATATATAGATGTGTGTGTGTGTGAGTGAGGGTTCGTGCTTACTGTAGTGAGACATAGAGGGCAGAGGTCAATCTCTGTTGTTTTCACTTTGCTTGTTTACTCTTTCTCTGGCCTGTTCTAGAACGTGCTGTGGACCTTACTCTTGGGGCAGGAAACTGGTAGGCTGTGCAGAGGTTGGGATGGGGCATTACCTTGTCACAGTGACTATTCACATTCTTCAGGGGTGACCTTTGACCAAAGCCAGTGCTCTGGGTCTGGTTGAGAGGAACAACTAACTCCATGGAGGAAGGAAGGACATTTCAGGGTCCGTACCAGGTCTGTCTCCTTCTGCATTGGAATAGCTCTTGAGAAGCAGAGTCACACCCAAGCTGCTGGATGCTGTGTAGCTGCAGTTGTGGGATCTGAGGCAAAGTGGCTTGGTTCCAGATAACCTTTGATGTAATCAAGGGTGGCCTTCATGGCCCAGGTTCTTCCTTCCCTCTGCCAAGAATTGGCAACCTAATAAGGCGTTTAATAAACCTGGACAAACATTGAGTCAAAGCGATCAAAAGCTTATTCATGTCCGTATTTTACAGAGCCATCGTCCCAGACTTCTTTGTGGGGCAAGAGCCATGGGACCCAGCTGGTGACTGGTCTACCTTCCCTGAGTGGATAAAATCAAAAAATCCCAGAAATATCAATCGGTAAGCTATCAACAGGCTTGGTTTTGTATGTGACGCAGACCACAGAGCAGCAGGCTTCACCACAGATTTCCTCTCCCCGCTCCTTCCTGTGGGGTAGAGCCTCATTTGGCCTTAGTCAAAGTCCTTCCAACAGCATGATGGGAAAGTTTTGCTCCAGCACACTGTGAGCTGTGGATGGAGGCTGACACACTTTGTCCCACTGCCCCAGCAAGCATAGCTGCTCACCTCTCTTACAAGTGAGGAGTTCAAAGTCCTGTGTCCACATAGGTGCTTGTTTGCAAGTGTTAGGAGACCTATCCCAAGTGGATCAGCAGTTCAAAGAGCTATTGGGTTGTAGAACCATGGAAATTAGCTCAGGGTTCAAGTAGGAATTGGCCCGTAGCTTAAAGGTATCCCCCAACTCTCATTCTTCCGTCGCTGCTCAGCCTCACTTCTTGTGTGCTGGCTTCATCCTCAAGAAGCCCCACCTCAGAGGCAGCCCATTCTTCCATGGCCTCTCTCCCAGCAACCTGGAGAGCATCATATTTCCTGCTCCCCTCCGGTTATGATGGCCTCTGCAATCCACCCTGGAAAACCATCATTCAGACCAGGAGATTGTTCTCTGATTGGTCAGGTATGAGCCACAGACTACTGCAACCACAGAGATTTAGTTTACTTCAAATTCCACTATGGAAACAGTGTCATGAAGGTTTCATAGTAACAGAATAAAGATACATTCTATGTCAAGACACTTGGAATACATTGGTGGAAACATTAGGTGGTTACAGTAGAATAGAGAAATCTCAGCTGCAGGCCCCAGACGCTAGCTGATAGCATTCTGAGCTCTGTGATTGGTGAAGTTCTATTGAGTTGATGCACTCCAAAGGCTTTTTATCTGTTTATCAGGATGTTAGGTTCAGCTTTATCTGCTAATTACATGAGTTAGAGCCAATAGAGGTGGGCAAGGAATGGCTCGTTAGTGGGTTAGAGACAGAGATGCATTGTAATTAGGCTCTGGACCTGTAACCGTCCAAGCTCCCCACAGCTGCTCAGGTTTTCGTTTCTAGCAGTCCCGCAGCCACAGCTTCTTTCTAGGAATTCTGGTTCTCACCACCAGACAAGTAAAAAAACCTTCAAGTAATGTCCACGGAGACATCCAGGTCACCGTAACCTTGGAGGCTCACGAATCAGCCCCCTCTTTCCATCGCCTTTTCTTTCTGTTCTAGAGAGGTCGAGGCTGTCATGAGGTATCTGACACAACGGTGCCATGCCCACAAGATTGGCATTGTAGGCTTCTGCTGGGGAGGCGCTGTTGTGCACCATGTGATGATGACATACCCAGAAGTCAGGGCAGGGGTGTCCGTTTACGGTAAGTGCCCAGTGCATTTCCCTCCAGAGAAAGGGGGGTGGGGGAGTGACAGGCCTCTCCCGATGCTGCAATACAAAACCTGATGGCGTGAGAGGAACCAGCTTAGCATGGTTTTCTGAATCTGAAAACAGAACTGGGGAGATGGCTCGGTCACACACACAGACACAGAAAAAAGCAAAGTCTATAGTACAAACAGCAACTTTCACCTTTAAAAAAAAAATTAGATTTTAAAAATTTGTATGGGTGTGTTACCTACACGTACGTCTGTGCACCATGTGTATGCCTGATACCCACGGAGGCAGAAGACATTTGTCAGATCCCCTCCCTAGCTACAGATGGTTGTGAGCCACCATGGGGATGCTGGGAATTGAATCTGGGTCCCCTGGAAGAGCAGCCAGTAACTGCTGAGCCATCTCTCCATCCCCAACGTTTACATTTAGCCAAATGGAAACAAAGTTACTCTAAGCGTGAGATAAGAACTCTGTACCTGTTAGCAGCAGCAGCACAGGGAATTTAAAAGCATCCAGACTGAAATGTCAAAAATGATGCAAGAAAACTGACTGCTACTTCAAAAAGCTACACATGCACAAGCAGTTCTCATATGGCTTATGAGCTCTTTGACGTGGCACTTCATCTGCTATTAGCACTAAAAAAAACCCAACATATTTCCTAACACAAAAGGAAATATCGTTAGGCACAGCACACACACTTGCAATCCTAGTACTTGGGAGACTGAAGCAGGATTGGGATTTTCTGGCCAGCATGAGCTACATAGTGAGAGCCAGTCTCAAACAACAAAACAAATTCAATAAATCACCAGTTGGCCTCAGACATCAGGCCAGGGGGTCTTATCGGTGAATTAAAAGGTTGCTCCTGGCGTGCATGTGTCTCTGGCGCCACCTGCTGGCTGCTGTCGTGCAGCCTGTGAGCGGAAGGCAATTGCAGGAGTTGGGCACGACACATACACCCACCATGCGGCTCTGCTGGAGGTGGGCAGGGAGCACTGCCATCCTTCCTGATGCTTGCTGCCTTCTGGAGAGGAGTAATGGGAAGAGATGCTGTGTGCTACTTAGCTTTGTTATCACACTGGCAGGAAGCAGGGAAGATTGTTTTTCTCATCTTTTTATGTCATCATGATCATGTCTGTGTGCACAGTGTGTGTGTGTGTGTGTGTGTGTGTGTGTGTGTGTGTGTGTGTGTGTGTACCTGCATGCAACAATGCCTGTGTGGAAGTCAGAGAACAACTTTATATGGGTTCCGGGTTCAAACTCAGGTCCTTAGGCTTGTTTGCAAGTGAGTCCTCTGACTCACTTTCTGTCCAGTCTTCCAACAGTACACGACTTGCTTTTTTCCCAAGCAAACACACCTCGGGTTGCCTGGGCCTGGCAGGGCAATACTTTTCACTAAAGGATGGACACTGAATTTCATACAGTGACTTGCAGAGCAGACACTGTACCTTTAGGGTCTTGTTGGATTAATATCCTGGTCCAACCGCTGCTGTTCTTATGAATAAAACTGTCTAGTTCATTGAAACCGGAACAAGTGGGGCCTGCATAGAAACTTCTAGAGCAGTGGTTTAAAAATTACGACCTGATGCAACAGCCATCTCAAGAGCGAGCACCTCTCAGACTGCTGTCCTCACACACCAAGCAGCACACAGCACTAGGTGCAGAGGAAAATTTGGCTAACTCAGTTGCACTTCTGTGGTCAGGCTTCTGTGGAATTGCTCAAAATGAAAATAAACCAAGGGCTGGGGAGATGGGTTAAGGCAGTGAAGTATTGATTGCACATCCATGAAGACCTGAGTTCAGATCCCTGGCATCTGTGTAAGAGTCTGCGGGGAGAAGGTTGCATGTCTCTCACCCCTGCACCGAATGGGGGAGACAGAAGGGTCCGTCAAGTTCACTCATTAGCCAGTCTAGAGAAACCTTTGAGCTCTAGGTTCAATGCGACCCTATAGCAGAAGGTAAGATGTTGAGTGACTGAGAAAGACACTGGATGTGGACATCTGGCCTCCACACTTCTATACCTCACGTGCACAAGACCCCACGTGGTCAGTACATCAACACATGCACATACCCCTCCACCTCACGGGAATCTCTTAATACTTGCTTTACTTTGTAAAACCACACCAAATTCAGGCAGTTTTCTGTGGAAGTCAATCTCCCTCAACTCTTTCCAGGCATCATCAGAGAGTCCGAAGGTATTTATAATTTGAAGAACCCAACGTTGTTCATTTTTGCAGAAAATGATACCGTGATCCACTTGAGCAGGTGAGTGGGCAGCCTAATAGCATATCCTGACATTTTTGGAGTAAGTTCCAAAGAGCTGATTTATCACTGTAACTGTTTCCAATGATGAAAATGTACTAAGAATGGAACTTAAGCCCAGAATGAGAGCTGAAGGAAATGTTCCCAACAGCCCATTCAGTGAGAAGGAATGGTCTCCACAGTAACCCACTACTGGTTACCATAAAGTCAGATTTATTAAGACCAGGAAGTTGAAAAGGAAAAAGTCTAAGTTAAAAGCAGTCATTTGTAAATTAGCCTTTTCAACAGTCCTCAGCTTAAGAAATTTGGTTTAATTTTACTATAATGCAAAAGCATTACACAGTAGACCAATTTTGAATTCGGTTCTTTTCCTGGCCTAGCCACATCTGCATGTGGTCTCATGTTGACAGCTGGGATGAATTACGCCTGTCCCCATCAGCCCTATGGTCACTAGGGAAGCAGCAATGGTCTCCCTGTGCTCTGCTGGGGTGGGATGGTCAGCAGGGCAGCTGTGCTCAAGGTCCCCTGCCTGGTGCTGGGGGACTGAACCCAGCAGGCTCACACATGCTGAGTATGTGCTCCTCCACTGAGCACCCTTACACAAAGGACTGGTTACACAGACCAGGCTGGTCGCAGAGACCTGCCTGCCTGTCTCTGCGAGGGCAAAAATGTCCACCACCATGCTCAGTGTACTTTGGACCTATCGTATTTTTAACTTAGAATGGATCTGTTGGGTCTCAGGTCTAGGGTAAACGTAGGAGCTTCTGTAATTGGTGTAGCATCATCCTTACGCTGCTCTGCAACCCCTGACAGGGGCCAGGAACTGTTGAAGTCAATTCAGAAGCTGTGAAGCCTGTTCTCTAGGTAAAGCATGATGTCAGCTCAGGGTTAAAGTCACAACACCTCACTTTATTTCTCTGTGCACTAGGTCTCTGTGCTGACCCAGAAACTGAAGGAACACTGCAAAGTTAATTACCAAGTTAAAACATTTTCTGGGCAAACTCATGGCTTTGTGCATCGGAAGAGAGAAGACTGCTCCCCTGCTGACAAGCCCTACATTGAGGAGGCGAGGAGGAATCTCATTGAGTGGCTGAACAAGTTCATTTAACAGCACTCAAGCACACAACAGCTGTCAATCACGTCTGCCTGGACACAATTAACCATCTGATGTCTTACTTTACATAAAATATAGAAATGTTAAAATTTTTCTGAAACATAGCAGAAACTAAGCGAAAAATACTTAACGCACAATAGAAACTTTTAATAAATGCTCGTTACCTGAAGACTTCAAATGATAGTGTAACTGTAATTATTAGGGGAATCTAGGGCCATTCAGGGACCAGCTGGGTTCTCAGACGTGGCTTTACATTGTTAACTGAAGACTGTTAAAACAAGTCATGTGCAAAGCCAGGAAGATCACAAGTTGTCAACTAGGTAGGTTAAACCTCCCCAGATGTTTATGGGCTTTGGTGAAGCTCAATGCCGCCCATATGCACTTTGGTGTGAGTAGTGTTGGAATTCAGCTCCAGCTCCCACAGACCCAATTATTCAATCTAATAAACTGACTTTTTTAATTTATGAATTTGTAGCTTCTCTTTTAAACAAGCGTCTGTGTCTGTATGTGCCACCACAGGTGGAGGTCAGAGGACAGCTAACGGCAGTCTTTACCACGTGGGTCCAAGGTTCAGTCTGAAGCACCTGCAGGCCTTTTTCTCTGACAGCAACGCTAAGACTAGCTATCCTCCTGCTGTGTCACACACTCTCAAGCACTGGCACTGTGTCCAAGACTGGGCTCCAAAGGGCCGTTAAACTGGGGGAGGTGGAGGTGGTGGTGGTGGAGGAGGAGGAGGAGGAGGAGAGAGCCCATAGCCTACCTCTGCAAGGAATGAGGTTCCAGATGTCATCAACAATGTCCTGCTTTTCCTGGGATCCCCCCTGAAACAGGGAATGCCAGGTTGCCTGGGTAGGCCTTGACCCCCCAGGCTTAAGCAGTTATGTTACATAAGCCAAGAAGGCACCTGTGCCTCAACTGCCCTCTAAGCACATGCTACAGGCACAGTGCTGCCCATGCCAGTTCTGACTGGCACATGAGCTAACTGGCCACTGTCCAGCAAGCCTGGGGGCATGTGAGGGAGGATTCGGTCTCTGGCACTGGTGTCATCAGTCCTGAAGTGTTTGTACAACCCAGGAGCACCCTCATGGACCTTTATAGTCAGGACCGCTCTGCTTCCTGACGGGGAGCTCCTGTCCCGTCAACTGCAGAACAAACCCTGACAACAGGACCGCTAAGCTGTGAAAACAGTATCTGTCGTCTGTATCTGCTTCCTTACACGGTTAGCTGCAGATGCAGGATGCTTACAGACATCTACTAACACAGAGGCCGTGAGAAGGTATCCCGCACTGAGCTCTGAACAAGGGGCACGGTTACCAAAGAGCCGCTTTTATTCCAGCATCACAGGCTGAGAGGACCAGTGGTCACTGCAGATGCGCACAACACACCCTTTATTAGTCAAGTGGTGGATGGTACATTTTATTCTTCAGACTCTCCAGGCTTACGGATGTCATCAATCTTCAGAATCATTCTAACCATCTGTGTGGCAAGAGAGATCTGCTGCTTTTTGCCAATCAAGGTTTCTATGACATGCTGGTGCTGCATATCTGAAAAACAAATACAGGAACCAGTGGTCTCAGAGCAGGCAAATTTACTGTCAACAAGCAGTTCAACTCATGTAGTCATCACAAAGCTACATGTAGCAAGCTGTAGTGTGTTTATCTGTGCTCCTAGTTACTGGGGAGGCTGAGGTTCAAGGTCAGCATGGGCAACATAGCAAAACTCCACTTCAAAAGCAAACACGGTTTAAGATTGCGCCATTTGTCAGTCACGGACAGAGAGAGGCTCACGGGGCCCTATCTCTCCCTGCTAACTACTGGGCCCTGGTGGACTCTGGGTGATCTATGTCTTCAGTTGGGAGAGAGCCCACTGGGCTCCAATGGACAGTTTTACAAACCTATGGTCATAGAGACAGTCCTGGTTAAACTCTAATAGAACTAAAGGCAGGAATGTGGGAAAAAGATTTATAGGAAGGAAAACAGGGTCTGGGGGCAAGAATTCATCATATCTGCATCTATATCCATCTATATCAATATCAAAGTGTCAAACAATGAAGTAAATAAAAACTGTATCTGTAAAAAGAAGGGCTGGAGATGGCTCAGTGATTAAGAGCATCAAGTGCTCTTAGAAAGAACCGGAGTTCCCAGCACCCACACAGCAGCTTACACCCATCCAGTTAACTCCAGGTCCAGGGGATCCCAGTGCCCTCTTCGGGTCTCCAAGAGTAGCAGACACACAAGTAGTGCACTTAAATTCATCCAGGCAAAACACTCATGCACACTAAAGAAAAATTTCTGAAACAGGGTTTCTCTGTGTAGCTCTGGCTGTTCTGGAACTCACTCTGTAGACTAGGCTGGCCTCGAACTCAAGAGATCTGCCTGCCTCTGCCTCCTGAATCTGGGATTAAAGGTGTGTGCCACCACCACACTGCTAATAAATTTCAACAGATAAACAAAATCCAAAACCAAAAATCCCAGCTGTAGCAGTCAATTGGTTCCAATTTTCCCCATGTCATCTTCAGATGAATTTCCTTAGTACTGAGGGCATGCTGACATTGGAAAATGGTAGCAGAACTGCAATGGCTCATGGGTCAGTGACATGACATCTCCAAGCACCCAGAGGCACAGCAGTGAATCATGTCTCTGCAACGTTCAATCAGTAGACACTTCATGTCAGAATATCAACACAAGTTACTTTAAGAGTTGTTATTTGTTTTGGATGCTGGAGTTGCTATTTCATAAACTGTCAAGTCCTGTGGTTGAATTCATTGCAGGAATGTAGGCATGGTCTATTAGTAAAGTAATGTAACGAAGTTCCACCAAGTTAAATGATCTGCCACTTTTTCAACAGCTGAACTGCCAAGCTGCTCGTTATAAATCTACCAAACTCCACAGCCACAGAACAGCCAGTGGCATGCTGTGAACAGAACTACCCTGTACGGAATCTGACAGCCATCTGTGTGAAGGAAGACCGTCCTGTATTGTAGTAAAATGAGTGTAGTATGTCACTAAGACTAGGTCCCACAGCAATCAACTCAAATACTCAAACCAAGAACTTAACTAGCCACGTGCATTCAAGAACTCACACCAGACAGCCTTGTGGTATGTACTACTCCACACAGTAAGAGCACACGCCTTCCAAGTCAGTGGAAACCTGGGTCATTCACAGAACCCCAGAAGACAACTCACCATTTGTGCCCTTGTGCAAACAGTCAATTCCAAGGGCAGGGTTGGACTCCTTCACTTGTTTGGCGCGGACTTCAGTCATGGTCTGGATGGGATTCATGCCACTGTTTTCTGAAAGAGCCATGGGGATGACCTCCAAGGCATCTGCAAAAGCTCTCATGGCATACTGCTCCAAAGTCGGGCACTGGAAGGGCACAGGGGCAGTGAGTGCACTTGGCAAGAGCCAACCTGACCCAACCACAATTCCCTAAGTATGCACCGGAACACTTAGGACATGCTTAATAAACCACGGTTCCTTTATCTACAGGATGAAGGTGGTGGGATATAAAACATGCCCGAACAACAGACATAGTAGTTCTCACTGCGATTCTGCCCGTTACCTTATCTGCTTCTTTACTGACTGCCAGAGCGCAGGATATTTCAGCAGCCCCTCCTCCATATACAACCCGATTGTCTCGGATGAGGTTCCGGATGACACACAAGGCATCGTGGAGGGATCGTTTTGCTTCTTCAATGATCTGGGGAGAAGGTCATGTCTCAGCACCTCATGCAGTTGGAGCAAGACCCTGGACCAACTGAGCCACCTCCCAGCTCAAGGACGGATTCTTACCATCTTGTTTCCTCCTCTGATGAAAATGGTCACAGCTCTAGAGTTCTTACACTGTTCAATTACCAGCATTTTGTCTTTTGTAGTGCCAAAGGAGATCTCTCGCACCACACCGGCAAAGCCCAGCTTCTCAGGGGTAAGCTCTGAGAACCTGGGGACGATCCGCCCTCCTGTTGCAATGGCGATCAGCTATTAGAGGACAGACAGATGCGATCAATGCTAGTGAACTTCCAGAAGCAGACCACAAATGAACCACATGCAACCTAGGACCACCTTGTTCTGGGATGGGCAAAGTTTCAAGGTTCCTGCAAATTGTCTTGCAGCCCAACAGGCTCTGAGGGGCTGGTGCTACCCAGCTCTTATCATAGTCAACCTCCAACTCAGTCCCTTACAGTCTGGGTGGCCCGGTCTGCAAACCCAGCTCACACGCCCCCACAGCACAGCAGGCTGCAGAAGGAGAAGGGAAGCAAAGCTTGTTCAGCTCAGGGCTTAGGAGAGCTCTTCCTATTCTGCTGCCACTGAAGGCACAGTACCAGGTTTTCCTGCCCTGAAAGTCAACAGGGAAGCCCAGAGAGCTCACTCTACAACACACTGTCATTCAAATAAAGATGATTCTAGAATGTTCTTCCACAGTTACTCTTTCTCTAAGTTGTTGCTTTTTGGTGTGCGATGGTTATTTCAGGCAAGCTGTCAAAGTGGCACCCTAATACAGACATACATTGCAGGTTCACCCCACACTCAGCAAGGGCTCTGAATGCCAGCCTCCTACCTCAATCTCAGGTCCTCCTACCCAGCGAACTGCAGGGAGGGCATTCTGAAGAAGTAAATGATTGGCTTCATCATCAAAGCCCCACTGGCAAATAGCCAGGTTAGCACCAGTTTCTTTAATCTGGGAAAAGAAAAGCCACAACTCTTATCAATAACAAGCAGTTATTTGTTCCTCATTACATGACCTGAAAAAAACAAAGGGGGAGACGCAAAGCAGTGTGTGTGAAGTCCATGCACTGAAAAGGAAGAGGAAAGCACAAGTGTGCATCTTCATCTGCTCCTTCCAGTACTAAAACATGCACCAACAGAAACCACTCTGCTTGCCAACTGTGCTTTAAATTCCTCTTACTCACAGCTCTCGCTTGCTCCACTCAAGCCCAGGAGAGCTGCTAACCAAAGGCACAGCTAAGACGCCAAACTCTCAAGGAAGTTCAGGGCAAACCAGCTGCTTTCCTATTATGCCATTTGGTTTTTCTTACAGTACTTATTTTTACAACTGACGCTGAACACAGGCTGCACGCATGTTATTTGTAGCTCCGTGACAAAGTCCCCAGATGCTAATTCAGTTACTCCTGAGGAGTTGGTTCAGGGAGCAGCACAGGACTGACCTGCTCAATCATCTCTTCGAACTTCTCCTTTTCGTATTTCTGCAGGGCTTTGTAGTCCTCCACAGAGGTCACATCCAGCTTGTGCTTTGTCTTTGGTTTAGGTGGCTCAAATGGACACGTGAGAATTGCAATCTTAGCATTCTCCACTCTCTATGGGAAAGCAACAACACTGTAAGTAGAGGGTTTTAGTTCCGAGCAGTGGGAAAGTGCAGGAGCACTAACTTACTTTTGGCATCTGTGGGTGACTGAAGTCCTTATCAACGATCACACCCTTTATAAGTTTCGTGTCCTCCAGCCTCCCACCCACTTTGCCTTCCACTTTGATGAGCTCAAAGTCGACGTCTCTTCGCTCCATGTCTGCCACAGTGAGGACGGCATTCACAGCAATTTCAGCCATTTGTCGATGGCAGCTGTTCACCCTGAGAAAACATACACCTTCTCACATTCCTTACACAACTGCAGTAACCAATCCAGCACGTCATGCAACTCAACGGGTCTAGGAAAACCAGTGCTCCCCTCCAAGTTCAAAGCAGACCGGGGACAGTAACGGCCTAGGCAAAGCAATACATCTGAGCTGTGCAAACCCCTTATGATTTGAACCAACTCTACTTGCAAGTCTTGACACCTACATGTACTTTGATTTTCCTCTAAAAAGGCATGAATCATCTGGTGGTGGCCAGGTCCACCTTAGAGCAGGATGCTCAGTTATCTACTCAGATACTAACTACATTCTAGCCTTGTTTCTGTTCTGGTTTTCTGGTCCTTTGCTGCAGGTGCTCAGCTTTCCTGGGTCTTCTCAGACACCGAATGAGCAGTCCTTAGGAACTTCACAGCTCAAATTTATTGCATTTGCCTTTTATTGAGACCATTTCTTCTGCTAAAATTACCAGTTACATAAAAACTTCAACAGCTCTGCATTTAAATACTGCTCACACCATTAGGTGATTTCACAAAGAGTTCTAAGGCTGGCGAGGTAGCTCTATGGGTCAAAGCGCTTGCTGCCAAGCCTGCTGACCAACCTGGTAGGAGAGAACAGACTCCCACAAGTTGTACACGCACACACAAATATAAAGAGTAATAACGGGGAAATGAGAGGACAAAAAGGAGGAAATAAAGACAATTACCCCATTTTTCTCTCACATGTGGAATATTTACATTTAAAAAAGTGGTATCAAGCAGGAGGGGACAAACAGGAGCAAAGTACAAGGAAACACTTATGAAACGTCATAACTCTGTGTGTAGTTATGCTTTCGCTGGGTTTTAATGCCATATTTCGGCAGCAGACTGGAGTTTCAGCCACTGTAGAGAGGAGCACCCCTAGGCTGAGACCACTTAACTTTCAGGGGCAGGAGCAGACGTTAGGAAATAGTGACAAAAACTGTAATACAGGAAGGAAGGTCAATGTTAGGGCCATCCTCCTACTGACATGACATTAAAACTTTAGAGCAGTCCATCTGCTTATTGAATAAAAGCACAAATGCTCCCCCAGAGTGACTTCCTAGTGAAGAGGGGATGGGAAAAAGTGTTAGAAGAACTTTATAGGCAGAGTGATTTACTACCTGGCAATCCCACTTCCAACAAAAACAGGAAAGCAAGCAAAACCAACCCAAACAGCAGCAAACCACACTGCTCTACTGATAGGACACGTACACTTTGGAGCCCAGCGTGGTTTTTGCAGTCTGAATTAGGGGTTCAGGGTCGTTTATGTCAACAAGCACATGATCACTGATCTTGTCCAGGTGATCTATAGCAATTCGGGCAGCCTGTTCATAGCCGTCGGCAATTCTGATCGGGTGGATGCCTCGGTCCAGCAGCTGCTCAGCTTCTTCCAACAAGGCACCAGCCAGGACTGCAAGCAAGACAGCAGACCACCAGTTTAAGTTACAAAACTAAGAAAGTTCTAGAATTGGGCTGGATGTAACCTTAGAAGCTAGGGCTATGATGGAAAGAGAGGAGCCTCCCCCTCTTAGTTTTGATCATAGTCAAGGTCTAGTAAGCTGCCCCTTAAAGATGAATTTGATAATAAAAACTTAGGCAAGCTGGGGCAGTGAGATTGGTCTGTGGTTTAAGACACTTCCTGACAATACTGACAGCACTGGAATTCACATAATAGAACGGACTCCCAAAAGTTGTCTTCTGATTGTCCTATGACCCTCCTCACAATAAATGTACAAACAGAAAGACGTAGGCCACATGCAAGAACAATACTTTAAATGGATAGTAGCAAACTGTTTTTCTGTGGCCAGGGACTTCTGCTTGGTGAGAGTATCCTGGCTTGTGGAGGGCTGCTGAGTGCCTGGTCCCTAAGCAGCAACCCGTCTCCCTTCCCCTCTTGGTGACAGAAATGAGTTTGGTTTTGCTAATTTAAAACCTGCTGCATTCCATGTACACCTACAGCAGTGCTTGGGAAATTAGGGCAATTCCAAGAGTGTTGAATAAATGACTTTAAATTGGTTGCAGCAAAGCTAACTCTGCATATATTAATGAGTTTCATCTCCTTTGATCTGTAAAGCAATTACAATTAGAATTTATTTTTGTATATATACACAAGCATGCATGGGTGTGGAGGTGAGGGATGACCAGCTGGAGTCAGCTCTCTCCTGTTACCATGCAGATCCCAAGGATCAAACTTAGGCTGGCTAGACGAGCCATCTTGCTGGCCCTCAAACTTTGGATCATTTTGAAGATTCCCAATCTCAGGGGAAAGAATGCTAAAAACAGTAAAACAAACAGGATACTCCCTGTTTTCTCTTCAGATGCAGACACCTTTTCCAGTTAACTCTTTGAAAACTAGGAGCAGGAGTCAAGGCAGGCCATTCCCCTTCTATGACCGTGATAGATAGAGCCGTCAGCTCAAGGACAATGAACACTGATACGACATAATGCAACCCACAATCCAATTTTACCTCCTCCACATTTATCTTAACAACCTTTAGTTTAAAAACCCAAATGGATCAAAAGCACCCATCAGCTGTCCTATCTCCCTGCTAACTCTCCCTGCCTCCTCCTGTTCTTCTCCCAACGCTTACTTCTCCAAGTCTGGCCCACTTGTGCTGTGTTCCCTACTCCAGTCTGCCCCACTGTCCTCAGGATCTGACACAGAAACATTAGCTCATGTGCTGCTTCTAAACAACCTCTGAAGTTAGAAAGGCTGTTTCTGGGGCTGGAGAGATGGCTCAGAGGTTAAGAGCGCCAGCTGCTCTTCCAGAGGTCCTGAGTTCAATTCCCAGTGACCACATGGTGACCCACAACCACCTGTAATGAGATCTGGTGCTCTCTTTTGGCATGCAGGTGTACATGCAGACAAAACACTGTATACATAATAAATAAATAAATCTTAAAAAAAAAAAAAAAAAAAAAAAAGAAAGGCTGTTTCTTTTCTTACCAACCACTCCCGTGGTTCCATCTCCAATTTCATCATCTGGGATTTGGACAGTTCGACCATTAGCTTGGCAATCTGATGATCAACATCCATCATGCTTAAAATGGTGGCACCATCATTTGTTACAGTTACATCGCCATCCTTATCTACCATCATCTTATCCAGCCCTAAAAGACAAACGTTCAGAAGGAAGTTGGACAAAATAATGGGTAACCAGTATTGTCAACTACTACAGGGGTTAGAGAGAGCATATCAAACAATTCTTACCATAAAATTCATTAGAAACAAATAATTCAACACATATAAAACATCCACCAAAGACATCTTTCCATCAGCTAATTGAAACTCCACACTGGAAACAGTCTAAGTGTCTCAAACCAAAGAAATGCAGATTAACCACCATATACAGAACACTGTTACATACAGTACTAACTCAAGACACAGGTGTGCTCTGGAACATGCTAAGGAAGTGAAGAAAGGCCTATCTAAAGTTGTGAGCACACTGTAACTATAAGCCCGGACACTCAGAGCGGCTTGGCTGAACAGAGCTGAACTAAGCTGGAAGACTGCTCCACTGCATTTCTGAAGGTGTTACTGACTGTACAATGACTTCAAACCTTTATTATTAAAAATATCCATGGTTCTCTCACCGTTTGGTCCCAGTGACGTCCTCATTGTGTTTGCTACAGCTTTTGCAGCCATGATGTGAGACTAAATGAAACAGAAAAAGCAAATTCACAGTTACATGTCACTTCAAGTTGATGTTAATGGAGGAGGGAGGCCTTGGGATGTAATTTCTAAAATCTAGAAATGTCCACACCAACAGCGAGGTCTGACTTGAGCAGTAACACAGCTATAAGCTTTAGTGTCAAGAGCTTTGTGTCTCGCATTTTCAGCGTGGGAAGGAGGCAGGCTGTCTCCATTACTGAAACGTCCAACTGTAAACACAGAACACCTTCCGTTTTCACTAAAGCTCACTGTAGAGATATACGGCACTAACCCCACCCACACAGGAGAGCCACCCTTGCTAACATTCTTAGCAAACACTATTTTTAAGTCAAGTTCTGAATGATGGCTAAGAATTTCTATCAGTGACCCCATGGGGCACGGAACCTGGAGACTGCTCTAAAATTAAAATTCATCTTCCACCTGAAGTCCTCGAACAATGACAGACCACACTTGGCTGTGAGAGACACCAGAGTAAGGCTGGAGTGTAGCTCCCTGACAGAGTACTGCCCAGCATGCACAGGACAGGGCTCAGTGGTCAACAGCACTTGCTCCTGCAGCAGACCCAGGTTCAGTTTCCAGCACCCACACGGCAGCTCCCAACCGCCTGGACTCCAGTTCCTCTTCTGACCTCCAGAGGCACTAGAGCGCACCATACATACATGAAGGTACTCACACATACACATAAAATAAATAAATCTAAAAAAACCCAAAACCAACACACAGACATCTCATTATTACACAAATTTGCCCTTTGTCTTTAATCAACAGCAAAGTTACATGCATAACATTGTTTAAAAGTAATGTCTTTTCTGATTTATTTTCAGTCAATGTTTGATCTGTATACCTATTTTATATACACCTAGACCCTGGGTCATGTAGAACTTCACAGGAGAAAAGTGTATGTGACCCATACCCACATATGCATTATGGTCATGTGACCTTCACCCACAGCAAGCATATGGTACTTTCTGTCACCTTGGCTCGCTCAGAGCGTCAGAAGTTCTACAAGATCAAGGGCCAGCTACATGCCCCTAAACAGAGGAACCTCAATATTCAAAGGGGCTAACCCAGAACACCCAATCTTACAGCACCCATACCACTATCCTCATAGGCTGAGATCTTGATCCCTACACTCTAGGAATACACCCTGCAGCTTCACTGCAACATCTGGTCTGGTTCCTTAGTCTTCACTGAAATTCTTCTACCTCAGGTGTTAACGACAGCAATCTGCCCACACCAGAATTCACATCAATGTCACTAAAATATTAACTGTACAAGTCTGAAAGGACCCTTCCCTGTTCCCAGACGTGCCTGGCTCTCATTCCCTTCAATGTCATGATCTTTTATTCTTGCCACCACCAACTCAGGTCAACATCACCCTACAGAATTCCAAAGCCATATCCCCTCCACTTCCTATTTGCTAATTAACTCATTTTCTAAAGAGTCCTTTAGAAACAATTCCAAAGGTTTAAAAGGACTCTTGTGCCTTCATACTGAAGTTCAAAGGCAAAGCACTCCAGAGCACTCCTCAGAGTTTCTCTAACTCATCTTATCCCCAAGGTGCAGGTGGATACAAACTTCTCTAACCACAGAAATCTTGGGTATTTTCAGAGCTGTGCAAGTACACAAGTTCATGAACTTCTGTCACCCTCAATGGCTGACTACAAAACACCAAGTTCATTTTTGTCTTTGCAAACTCTGGTGACTCTTGAAATGCACTCTGACAGTATGTATTCATAATGGGCCTTTTGAATATCCACCACAGGGAAATGTCTCTCTGGGTGCTCAAGGTTGGCCAAACGGGTATGTATTGAGCAGAGACCAACAGTTCAACACCACACACAGAACAAGCTTCTACTACAAATAATCTGGTCCTGAATGCCAAGGCTAAGCTCACTGCTTTACACCACTGGCTTTGACTCAGGCAGACTGAAGTCATACCTTCTCTATCATAGTAGCTGTGAATTTTTTGGCAATTTCCCTATGACAGTGTCCCTAAGTGCCTAATTCTGTAAACAGACCTATCCAGAGTGAGAACCACCTACAACAGTCCATGCAGTTAGCAAACGGCTGACACACTGTTAACATTAATGACATTGGCGAAATTTCTGCCTGTTGGAATGTTACTTCATCTGCAAGTCCCCTGTGGTGTGTGGGTTGGAATTGAATGCATAATGCATACTACCTGAAAAAAAAATTCCTCTTGAAAGGAAACAGAACCAAGCATCTACAATTGCTCTGTCCACTTCATCAGCCACTTCAATACACTGTCAAGTCCTTGGCACGACAGAAAATCTCCACTGAGAAACCAGGTCCACAGAGGCTGTGTAACTGGAGTCAGTGAGGAGGTGCATTATTTCTAAATCTGTTTAAATAAAACCCTAACACTGGGTGAACAAAGACACCTCAAACCTGGAGGCATGACTGGTACTCGTCAAACCTAAGACAGGGGCTCCCTCCTTCTGCATTTTCTGTGGCAATGCTGGTCAATGACATTCCTTTCTCATCTGGGTTCTAAGCTCTGGCTGGGTCTTGGCCTTCTTCATTCCTTCCTACCCGACAATTTGGCTCTGCCTTCCCTCAGGATAACTGCTTTGTGTCCCTGTGACGGGGGTACAAGAGCGCCAACTTTGGGGAAACACCCTAATTTGCAGCCAACCGTGCTCCACAGAAGCTGTCTCCTTCCATTCCCAAAATAGGTGTTTTCTGGCCCAAGAGAATTTACCGTCTCCTCCGAACACAAACAATGCCCTGGCCCTTCCAAACACGTGCGTGCGCACCGGGGAGTTCCTTCTATCCCCAGTTGGCAGACATCCTTCCTGCCAGCGGCCACGCAGAGGAGCACACGGCCTGTCGCTTGCCCCCCTTTCTGACGCTTTTCCCATTTCCTACCACTGCGGACCGGGCGGCACCTGTCCGAAGGACGTGCCGTTTGCAGCCGCGCGGCGAGGGGCCACACCTTCCTCCCGTCCCGGGGGCCGCAGGCCGGCTCCCCAGGTGAGCTGGGGGATGATGCGGCCCCACCCGGCTCGGAGGGGCCCGGCGGGCCCTCCCCACCCCGCCCTTCGGGTAAGGCCTCCTCCCCGCGCCCAGAGGGTGGCTGTGCACCGGAAGCCCGGAGCGGCCCCCACGGAGCCGGGGACTCTCGGGCCAGCACATGGCCGAAGTGCTCCCCGGTCAGCGCAGGCGCACAGGAGCGCTCGGAGCGGCCGCCTCCCTTCATCATCCCGCGGCCTCGCGTTCCGGGCCGTTACCTTGAGGGCCTCAAGCCCCATGAGACGGGACTTGCGGTCCTGATCCTTGATGATGAGGAAGGGGCGCCCATACTCATCGAAGGCGAGGGTCCCCACGGACGCCATGGTGGGCGAGGGAGCACAGGCGCTTCCCAACAACCGGCAGGGACCACTCCGGAATAGAGAAGGCACCTCCCTCTCGCGAGAGGACCCAAAACCTCGCGCGCGTGCGCAGTACTGGCCGCGCGAGACTTTTCTTTCCCCTCCTGTGACTTTTTTTTTTTTTTAACGCCAGAGAGTACCTTCTGGAATCCGCCGCTCTTGGAAACTTCTATTACCCAGGAAGCTAGGGGGGTTATTCCAAAACTCGGAAGGCAACTTCTAGAGCCCAAATACTAGTGCTAATACTAGATCCAGTTCAGCCACTTATTCAAGGTGTTGGTTTCGGAGAGTTTTCGGATACAGAGTCGCAGCGGGGAACTCATTTCCTTAGGACATTTTCTCCTCGATTCCCACCCCGGCTCAGGGAAGATGGTAGATCCCACTTCCGGCCTCCCCGGAAGTTTCGCGATGGAGAGAGGAGGTGAGAGTTGGCCGGCAGGGCGGCGGGTTCCTTGGCGGGCTGTGGTCGCGGGCGCGCGTGGGTGCCGCGCTCTCCGCCCGCGCCGTCCTTCACGCCCCTGCCCGGTGCTCTCCTGGCTGGGTGGGTGGCGGCGTCCACGGTGCTTGCTGGGGACTCCTCGGGCTCCCGTGCACTCGACTCACTGCTCAGCCCGATCTTAAGCCCTGGGGCCGCTGGAGTCCCAGCCCTGTCGTGGAGGAGCCGCTGCTTTGAAGTGACTGAGCCTGCGGCTTTATTTTCTTGTCTGCAAAAAAAAAAAAAAAAAAAAAGAATTGCAGTAATAATTGATTGACAGGGTTGCTTGAGCGTTCGGGGAGAAGAGCGCCTGGTCGCCAGCACGAACGCAGTGTTGGTTCTTAACTCCCCAGGTTGCACAGATCCTGTGACTTGATCACCGGGGTCTGTGCTGGGTGGAGACAGAGTAGCACGGCCTTGGCTTCGGAGTCTTTTAACCCCAGCGTTTTGCTTTTAGAAAGATACCAGAACGCTAATTGCGTCGTCCGCCGGCCCGAGATCACGATCCAGTTTGTAAGCTTAGACTGATCACGAATTTCCAGTCTCTCCCCCCGTACTCCGCAGAACAGAAACTGTCTCTGCTGTGCTGTTATCGGGTTTTACCAAGTACTCAAAATTAGAATGCTCGCACCAGCACAGACCTGACAGCCAGCCTGCTGTCTGTCATACGGTTGCTGATGTCTTAATCTTGCCTAATGCCTAGCCCTCTTGTCTCCTCTACTCGGTGATGCACCTAGTGTCTTTTGTGTTTTGTAGTAGTCTTATTTCCTTTCAATTTTGTTGAGTTGGTGTTTTTAAATATTCAAGTGGTGGATTCTGCAATCCATTTTGCTGTTGATTTGAGATTAGAAAATATCCAACGGTGTCTTCTGCACCCTATTTCCTGTCAGAACCCTGTCTAGGATGACTTCTAGTATCCATAGGGGATGTATAGCAAAAGCACACAGATGACATTAGGGCAGTACAAGAAAGGGTTAAAAAATACAAAATAAGGTCTCATGATAACATTTTCATCCGTATAAAATTACATCATTGCACCTTGTGTTAAGCATCTCTCACTGTCCCCTCCCCTCCCACTCATCTCATTTGAATTTCCTCATTGTTCCCCACATAGTTATTTATCACGTATGTGCATACATTATATATCATCAAATCTAGGTTCCACATAGGAGAAAACAGGTAGTATTGTTGCCCTGTTATTTCCTTTCCCCTTCTCCCTTTAGACCTCTTCCGCCTCCCTCAGAAACACACACACACACTATCACACTATTAAGATTTTTACATCTAGCCGGAGTGGTGGCGCACCCTTTAATCCAGCACTCGGAGCAGAGCCAGCGGATCTCTGTGAGTTGAGGCCAGCCTGGGTACCAAGTGAGTTCAGAAAGCGCAAAGCTACACAGAGAAACCCTGTCTCGAAAAACCAAAAAAAAAAAAAAGATTTTTACATCTGATAGAAACCATATTTTCCTTTGTGAGTCATTCTTTACAATTGAATAAAACTCCGTTGTATGTATGTGCTGACCTGCAGCCATTCATCTGTTGGTAGCATCAAGGCTGGCTTCACAAAGACTTCAAGGACCACTTCTGTTCAAAGACTTGCCCTTCTGTAGGCTCCTTTCCTTCTGTCCTGCCTCCATGCCCTGGTCCCCAGGCTGGCTTCTTTTGCCCTCAGTTCAAGTTTTCTGCTTATAGTTTCCCTCCATTTCCCCCATATTCAGTATAATATTTCTTGCATCCTTTGCCTTGGTTGGTCCCCACTACTTACACAGGCCAGCTGGGAGACCCTAGAGACCGGGACCTTGTTACTGTATGCTGGGTTTATGCATGGGTACATGTATGTACAGGTGAGGTAGAATTTGGGCCACCAGACACGTGTTTAATTAACTATTGCTCAACTTGATAAACAGTGTGATCTATTTATGTTAGGGAATTATGTTCAGCTGTAAAAAGGAATCAAGCACTGATAAGGAATAGCAGGAAGGATTCTAGAGTACATTATTTTAAATGCCAGAAGTTGGTTAGAAAACCACAGACTGTAGTGTGTGTGTGTGTGTGTGTGTGTGTGTGTGTGCGCGCGCGCCCGCGCGCGTGTGTGCGTGTGCAGAAGTTCCATATGTGTACCCATGGAGGCCAAAGCTTGACAAAAGGTATTTCTGAGGTAC
Source organism: Peromyscus leucopus (assembly GCF_004664715.2). Lineage (NCBI taxonomy): Eukaryota > Metazoa > Chordata > Mammalia > Rodentia > Cricetidae > Peromyscus > Peromyscus leucopus. The sequence continues at coordinate 2,390,111 of NC_051072.1, read as the reverse complement.
TCCACTTTTTTTTTTAGTTTTTCAAGACAGTTTCTCTGTGTAACAGTCCTGGCTGTCCTGGAACTCACTCTGTAGACCAGACTGGCCTTGAACTCACAGAGATCCGCCTACCTCTGCCTCTCGAGTGCTGGGATTAAAGGTGGGCTCCATCACCGCTTGGTCACTTCCTTCTTTTGAGACAGGGTTGCCCGCTGAACCTGGAGCCTGGCCGTTTTGGCTGGGCTGGCTGGCCAGCCAGTGCCTGGGATCTACCTGTCTCCCCCTTCCAGTGCTGTGGTGGGGCCTGGCTTTTGCGTGGGTGCTGGGATCTGAGCTCAGGTTTGAACACCAGCACCACCCACTGAGCCATCATCTCCCTGCAGCGCCCCCACTGAGCCACCTCTCTGGCCTTTGCAGGCTGTTAGATCTAAGTCCAAAGTAGAGGCTATGGAGACTAAGGTGGTGGTCACTTGGGGCAGGTAGCAGAGGGCGGGTGGGGAGACGACCCTAAAGGGTTAAGGGGCTCGCAGGCACTCATGTTCTGAAACTGACTGATGAGGACCGCATGCACCTCCTAAAACCCAGGGAATTGTACACGTTTACTGGACAAGGTGTGTTAATCCTGTCCCAGGAAACCCTAAAAAAGCTGGGTTTCTAAGCTGAGTGTGGTGGTGGATGCCTGTAATCCTAGAACTTGGGAGGCTGAGGCAAGACAATCGATGCATGTTCAAGGCCAGCATAGCAAGACTGTCTCAAAAAGAAAAACGGTGGCCCCTCCATTCCTCCCAATGGTGGTCTTCAAGGTGGCAGTTAACCGTTGTTACAGTCTTCCGGTTTATACCTTATACACGTTCATTTAAATGTGGTAATCAAGGATAGTGGTGTTACTAAACTCTTTTTCTTAAGTTTTGAGTTGTGCAGAAGAAAAAAAAATGAAAATTCTCCAGATTAGCAAGCCATCGTGCAGGAGCAGCAGCAGCAGCAGCAGCAGCAGCAGCAGCAGCAGCAGCAGCTTAGTATCAGATGTTAAACAGCTAGCTTAGGTTCTGAGACACCAGGACTGAATCTTAAATGTGTTTACAGCCTGTGCTGTGCTCCACGGGAACGCCAGTAGGAAGGCTCTCCATGAAGGCAGCCAGTGAGCCTCGACGTCCCCGAATGAGCAAACGTGCGACGACGATAGCATATTCCTCCACAGTGTCCAAGGGTGACTGAAATCACTGAAGGTTCCTGTTACCATAACACCTAGGGGGGACTTTATACACGACCACAGCATCGGCAGCAGACTGCCCGCCCGCCCCCCACGATCACTGCCCAGCAGCAGGCTTACTTCCATGTTGGCTGTCTACTACAAAAGCAGCTTTCAAACTCACTTTAAGGGGGTGTCGGAAGCAAAGGAGAGGAGAGTGAAGTTATGCTGAGCTGAGGAAGCGGTGTCGAGAGCTGCCCTGGACTGTGACCTAGTGCTGTTTGGCAGCTCTGTTGTGTGCTGTGTTCAGAGTTGTAACTCAGTAGAATAGCTCGTCCCCACTGATGGGTGTAGTGTGTAGAATGCCCCCCCCCCCAGTGTATCTGCATTCTGACTGATGGAGCTTGTGCAAATGGGATTGAAGACCAGAGATTATCTTGGACTAACTAGATGTGCACACTGTTGTCAAAAAGGAGGACAGGAATGGGAGAAAGGAGATATCCGGATGGAAGCAGGGATTGGAAAATGCAAAGGGATTGATTCCCAGTCTAAAGGCCTTAGGAGGAATGCAGCCTTGCCAGCCCACTGCAGACTCCTGACCTCCAGCAGATGGTGAGAAAGGTGGTGTAAGCCAGTAAGGCTGTGCTCACTTCTTACAGCAGCTTGAAGTAAGCACTGCAGCCCTTTTGAATGGCTTCCTGACGGCTATGAGCAGCCATACTGTCATATGCAGAGGCAAGCATCTACTGTCCCTCCTCGACCTTTTCCTGCTTCCTGTGGATTTGTGTGTTTTCAGTCTTACCCACAGAAGTGGTCTGTTTGCTGGCATGGGGCTGGGGTGGTGGGGTGGTGGTGGTGGTGTCCCACAGTGTCCCAGTAATGTGAAATAGTTGACACTGGGTGCCTCTGCTTGCTGTGTGCCTGAGCCTTGTGATCGATCGCCTTTCCAGAGTCCAGCAGTTGGGGGCCCATGGTTTACGGAGGTGGAGTTCATCAGGAGGGCTGTGAGGTCACGGTGTTAATACTGTGACAGAGCTGGCACCTTGTCTGGCTCTTAGCCGGGATTTGCTTGTCATTAATCAACTTCCCCTCCCTCAGTTTTCATCTTACTAAGGACGCATTTTAAAGGGTGAATGCAAAAGGAGGAACATTAAGGGGCCTCGCACTTCTCCGCAGTCATAGATTAGAGTTTGTTTGCTTTCTTCTGTGCTAGGAATAATGCAATGACCCCCCATGTGTTTTAAACTTTTTTATTACCATATTTATTAAAGACTTAAACAAAATCTGATTTTCATCTCTGGTTGCCTCAAAATTATAGCTATACAACTAGATTATAGATGCTATAATGCATTCAGCCCATTTCAAATGGTCAATAACTGGACATTTTCATGCTTGTTTTTTCTTGAAGCTTTCTTTGTTCAGATTGTAAAAATGTGAAGTTTATGATTAAAACTTGCAATAATGGGTATTGAGATAACACATTACTTGAGTCCTAGACACATACCAAACCAGTACATTGGAAAGAAAAGATTTTAGATCTTTCATTAGTATTGAAGAATTTTCCCAAAATCACTTTAATTTTGTTGGTGACGTTTAGAAGTCACTATAGAATTTTATACTTGTAAATTAGGTTGTATCCAGTGAATGTATCCTTTAAGAAGATGAGCTGGGCTGGAGAGGCTGCCGGTGTTGAGAGCATTTGCTGCTCTTGCCGAGGACCCAAGCTTGGTTCCCATCACCCATGTCAGGCAGCCACAACCACCTATAACTGCAGCTTCAGGGATCAGACACCTCTGCTGGCCTATGTGTGTGTGCGTGCGCGTGCGTGCGTGCGTGCGTGCGTGTGTGTCAGAAGAGTTGTCAGTTTTCTGATGTGCACTGTGTGTGTTTCTGCTCTCATTCAACAATGGCGCATGCCTAGAAACGCCTGAGGAAGAAGGGCAGCCGGGACCTGTTCTGCCTCCCAGTTTGGATCCCAACCGTCTGAAGAAGAGCAATTGGGGGCTCTTGTTTCCCGGGCTCATTGGTGGGGCATTGGTGACATTGTATGCCGTGGCTACACCGTTTGTCACACCAGCCCTCCGGAAAGTTTGTTTGCCGTTCGTGCCTGCCACTTCGAAGCAGATCGAAAACGTGGTGAAGATGCTGCAGCACAGAAGAGGACCCCTGGTGGACATCGGCAGTGGCGATGGACGCATTGTGAGTCATGTCCAAACAGTGAAGGTTTGGAACCAAAACTGTAGAATTTCTGCTTTATGTTTCTTATGAGGCGTCTGCAAAGTCGTGCCAAATGTGACAGTTTGGAAAGTGTGTGTTTCACTTTGTGTTTGGCTAAAACTCTCAGACCACCAGCATGTGTTTAGAGTTCATTTTTCTCTGATTGATTTTTTTTCCTCCTAGAGGAAAAGTACTCTGTAAACATGCCAGATAGAAAGGAGCAATTAATTGCTAATTACCAAATAGTCTATTAGAATTTTTGATTCAGTAAATGTGGCATGATTACAAGAAACGTGGAGCTGTGGAGCTAAATTACCTTGACTTTTATGCACTTTATGCTTCTCTGTATTGATACATGGGTAAGTGATGATTCCTAGGAGCTGATAGAAAGTTAAAATTTTTAAGAAAGGCCATTGGGGAAGCCCTGCTTGAGTAAAGATAGGAATTCAGGGTGGGCACAGTTACATGTGCTGACATCCCAGGACTTGGGAGGTGGAGGCAGGAGGATCAACCTCTACTAGATACAGAATCTGAGCTACATGAGGCCTTGTCCAAAAAAAAAAAAAAAAAAAAAAATCAGAATTTCAGTGACTTTACCATGTTGTGAACCAGCCTGAATCTCTGAGTAAAGAAAAGGCCACTGACTAGCAGGCGAGTGAGCCTGCGTGAGGAGGGGGCCGCATCCGTGGGCCTCACCCTGATGATGTGGAGACAGCAGGGAAAGCTCGTGTTCTGTCAGCGCGTGCTGTGCCGACCAGCAGGACCGCACCGTGTTCTCTGGTCCTGTGGACGCTGGCTTTGTGGGGGAGACCTGAAATCATGATGGGGACACTGGAAGGTGACTCAGGCTTTCTACCTAAGCTTAAAATCATTTCTTGTGCTGTGGCAAATTTTTTGTTTTGTTTTTTTTCGAGACAGGGTTTCTCTGTCTAGTTTTGGTGCCTGTCCTAGATCTCGTTCTGTAGACCAGGCTGGCCTCGAACTCAGAGATCCACCTGGCTCTGCCTCCTGAGTGCTAGGATTAAAGGTGTGCGCCACCACCACCTGTCCGGCAAATTATTATGAACCATAATACTTAGCATCTTAACGATTTTCAGTTTTGTGACATGAAGTGATTCCCATTGTGACTTGTCGTCACTGCCCACCACTGAGTGCTTTCATCTGGCTAGGGATGGGGCTTGTGAGCTAAGCCAGAACCAGGGATGCATTTGTCCAAAACAAGCCTGAGTGTCTCTTGATAGTCAAGGCAAAATCTTTGACAAAATGCAGAAATCTTTGGGTTAGTCATGTGTTGTCCATCAACTATAGAACTGTAGATGTAACATTTTTACGTGAGATCTTCATCAAAAGTATTTTTTAAGCCTGTATTAATTATACAAAGTAATGGGTTTCATTGTGAAATTTTGTCCATGTACTTAGTGCACGTTGATCCTGCCCATTCCACTTACCATCTCTTAGCTCCTGCTTTAGTTACTTTTCTATTGCTGTGAGAAGACACTATGACCAAGGCAGCTTGGAGAAGAAAGAGTGTTTTGGACTTACAGAGGGTTGGAGTCCATCACCATCATGGTGGGGGTCATGGCAGCAGGCAGGGTGCCGGAACAACAGCTGAGAGCTCACATCTGATCTATATGCAAAAGGCAGACAGAAAGCTAGCTGGGGATGGCATGCTTCAAAGGCCCACTCCCAGCCACGTAGCTCCTTAACTAAAGCCACTGTTTTTTTTTTTTTTTGAGACAGGGTTTCTCTGTGTAGCCCTGGCTGTCTTGGAACCCTCTCTGTAGATGAGGCTGGCCTCAAACTCAAAGATGTGCCTCCCAAGTGCTGGTGTGCACCACCACCACCGGCAAGGCCACTCTTACCAATCCTTCCCAAACAGCTTCACTCCTATAAGAGCCTACGGGGGCCATTGTCACTAAAACTACCATATTTCCCCTCTCCCTGGTCCCTTCCTCTTTCCCAGTAGCTCTCAAGAAGTACCTTTTAATGGAATATTACAAACTCTAAATAGGGAACTCTCATGCAAGATGACATTTTTCTTTTGCTAACCCCCTGCTTCTGTCTAGGTGATTGCGGCTGCAAAGGAAGGATTTCCAGCGGTGGGCTACGAACTGAACCCGTGGCTGGTTTGGTACTCCCGATACCGTGCCTGGAGAGAGGGTGTGCATGGCTCTGCCAGGTTTTATATTTCAGATCTGTGGAAGGTACGTGATGTGGAGGACGGTGTTAGAAAAGCTGATGGGGCTTCTTCATTCATAATGAGTGTGGCTGACGAGGAAGATTGTTGAAAGAAAAAGAAAGTCCAAATGAATATTTGGGACAACAAAGTGCAAATGCATTTTAACCTCATAGATTTATACTAGCCTGTACTTAAGTATAGAAGCTTCAAGTTTTGATAAAAGTCATATGAAAGCTAAGAATTTAGTGACTAAATTAAAGCATTTTCTTTTCTTTTGTGAAATAATGAGCTATTTCATTTCACTTAGAAATCAGATGATTCTTGATAAACATTTGGCTTTTCTGTGTGTGTGCTTGCGTGTTAAGAGAGAGACAAAGACAGATGATAGAAGGAAGTCTATGAACCTGCTATGGTGGCTCCTTTTCATAATCATAAAAGGAAGGATTTTCTAATATATTTGGACTCTTTATTCTTCTATTTTTATTCTCTCATATTTCATCCCGACTGCAGTTTCCCCTCCTTCTCTCCCAGCCTTTCACCCCACCTTCCCTGTCTCTCAGATCCTCCCTCCTTCCATCTCCCCTCAGAAAAGAGCAGGCCTCCCAGGGACATCAACCAAACATAGCATATTATGCTCTACTGTATGACTGGGCACATACTATCACATCAAGACAGGCAACCCAGCAGGAGGAGAAGGGTCCCATAAGTAGACAAAAGAGTCTGTCACCCGCATTCCCACTGTTAGGAATCTCACAAGAACACCAAGCCACTCAGCTATACATATGTACAGAGGACCTAGGTCAGACCCCTACAGGCTTCCTGATGTCTGCTAGCTCCCATGAGTCCTAGCCAATTGATTCTGTGGGCTGTGTTCTCATGGTATCCTTGTTACCTCTGGTTCCTCCTGTCCTTCCTCCCCCTCCTCTGCAGGACTCCTCGAGCTCTGCATAATGTTTGGCTGTGGGACTCTGTATCTGTTCCCATCAGCTGCTGGATCAAGTCTCTCTGGTCTCTCTGATGAGGATTCTGCTGGGCACCAGTCCCAGAATGCTCTGCAGGCAGGACGAGCTGTAGGTTTGTGGCTGGGTTGGTGTCCAGTCCCTCCACTCGAGGCCTTGCCTGGTTACAGAAGATGGCTCCTTATCCTCCATCACTAGGAATTGTTGCTAGGGTTACTCTTGTAATGTCCCTTGTACTAGGCATCTGCATCGCCCCTGAAATGGGTCTGTGCACGATTATCTTTTACTTTCAGCTGACATCCACTTGTGAGTGAGAGTATACTAGGTTTGTCTTTCTGGGTCTGGGTCACCTCACTCAGGATGATTTTTTTCAAGTTCCATCCATTTGCTTGCAAATTTCATGATGTTTTCATGATGTCATTGTTTTTAACAGCTGAGTAATACTCCAGTGTGTAAATGTACCACATTTTCTTTATCCATTCTTCAGTTGAGGGACATCTAGGTTATTTTCAGTTTCTGACTATTATGAATAAAGCTTATACGAACATAGTTGAGCATGTGTCCTTGTGGTAGGATGAAGCTTCCTTTGGGTATATGCCCAGGAATGGTATAGCCGGGTCTTTAGGTAGATCAATTCCCAATTTTCTAAGGAACTGCCATGTTGGGGAATACTACTGTAAGGTGTGTTACTTTTGTTTAGGTTGCATTTGTTTAACTCTGTGAGCTGTGTTACTGTGCCTGTCTAAAACACCTGATGGTCTAATAAAGAACTGAACAGCCAATAGCTAGGCAGGAGATAGGATAGGTGGGGCTGGCAGGCAGAGAGAATAAACAGAAATCTGGGAGGAGAGATCTAGGAACCAGATAAGGAAGAGGACTTCAGGGGCCAGCCACCCAGCTACACAGCAAGCCAGGGAGTAAGAGTAAGATTTACAGAAGTAAGAGAACGGGAAAAGCCCAGAGGCAAAAGGTAGATGGGATGGTTTAAGTTAAGGAAAGCTGGCAAGAAACAAGCCAAGCTAAGGCCAGGCATTCATAATTAGGAAATGCTCTGTATATTTATTTGGGAGCTGGGTGGTAGGCCCCCAAAAGGCCAGAGACCAACCAACAACACTGCCATATTGATTTCCAAAGTGGCTGAACAAGTTTGCATTCTCACCAGCAGTGGAGGAGAGTTCCCCTTGCCTCACATCCTTGCCAGCATGAGCTGTCACTTGTGCTTTTGATCTCAGCCATTCTGACAGGTGTGAGAAGGAGTCTCAGAGTGGTCTTGATTGCATTCTCTGATGGCTGAGGATGTTGACCATTTCTTTGTTTCTTGCCCATTTGAGTTTTCTCTGTTGAGGACTCTCTGTTTTGATCTGTACCCTGTTTTTTAATTGGATTATTTAGTTTGTTAGTGTCTAGTTTCTTGAGTTCTTTATATATTTTGGAGATCGGCCCTCTGTCAGATGTGGGATTGGTGAAAATCTTTTCCCATTCTGTGGGCTGCCTTTTTGTCCTGTTGACGGTGTCCTTTGCCTTACAGAAGCTTTTCAGTTTCATGAGGTCCCATTTATTAACTGTTGATCTCAATGTCTGCATTATTGGTGTAAAAAAAAAAAAAAAAAAAAAAAAAAAAAAAAAAAAAACCCAAACAACAAAACCCTGCGTTTTGTGTTAGGAAGCTTCACGGAGTGCTTTGTCTTAAGTAAGAATTTCCCACTGTAACACTGTCCTCAGCAGCTTATAAAAACGCACTTAGATTTTGCTTGCGTTGTTTTCAGGCTGTATATAACTAAACGGTCTCCATAGAGCAAATACGGTTTTATTGGGCAATAAGAATTTTGACTGGCAAAGCACTTTTACCCCATTTTTCAACTGCTGCAAAAAATCATTTTATTGAACTTTCAATGCAGTGTTTTAGGGAAGAGGAGAAGATTAGAAGTCTGATGATGCCGCAGCCTGAAACAGGTGGCTTTAGGAGATCTGACTGGCAGCAGGACACAGTTCTGTCTCGATGGAGTCCCTGTGAGGATGGGGAGATGAGGCCCAGGATGCATCCCGAAAGCTGATGCATTTGACTGGCGTGCATCAAAGGGTGGGCAATGTGTTCTTTTTGCTGGGCCTCTTAAGGAGGCTCTTCTTTGGGGGAGTGTGTGAAAACTTGCTGCCTGGCCATGTGGGCTCCAGTGAGGCAGATTTATTGTGATGCTTGTCTGCTTAGAATTAACCCACCATTCTTTCTCCATCCTGTTTAGGTCACCTTCGCACAGTACTCCAATGTTGTCATTTTTGGTGTGCCCCAGATGGTGAGTATGCAGCCCCGTTTTCTGGGGTGCGTAACGTCGCCGGCCTATCAGCTGCATGCAGTTTATCACCTCTCACACGTGCAGTGACAGTTTCCCAGTGACTTGAGGGAAACATTGGATTTCAGTTCATTGGTTTAGTAAAATACTAAGGACCTTAAAAATTTAATCATTAAAGATTCAGACACATTTTAAAATTTTAGTTTCAGAGAAAAAAAAATCTCAATGATCCTCTAAAGCCTTAACAATCCCAGTTTGAAAACTGCTTTATGAGGTCCCAGCGTTGAGTATAGTTGATGATTTTCACGGCTGTTCACTCGCACCCCACTGCAATCACTTGGGGAAGTTAATGGGATGTTCCCTTTGAATTGATCATTCTTTAGTTTTGCTGGAAGATAATTTTAAGGGTGGATGAGCATTGACTGGTTTCAATTTCCTCCAATTCACAGATTTGCCAAAGAGCTGAGTATTGAACTTTGATTATGTACTTGGAAAGTGAAAATGCCACACTATTGTTCTGAAAATGGTGTCTCTAGCCTTTGCAGAGATAGTCAGGGTAGGATGCTTCACTGTCATTGCTGGTTTAGAGACCAGAGAAATCAATTCCTTTTTACTTCTCAAAGTCTGTAATTGTAGCCATAATAATCTTGGTAGAATTGGATGTTTGCTGAAATGGCACAATATAACGGATAGGGTTTTTAATTTAAAATAAAAAGGAAATTTCATTTTTGTTGTTTCATTTTCTTATTTATGCCTTAGATTTTGTTGTTTTTTGAGCTTGAGTATCATATCACTGTGTAGCCCTGGCTGGCCTGGAAACTGTTATGTAGCTCAGGCTGGCTTTCAACTTGCAGCCTCCGGTTGCCAAGTGTGGAGGTTATGGGGATATGCCGCCATGCCCAGCTATGCTTGGACTTTTACACACAGTGTTTAACTGCTTGAGAAATTGATCCTCACATTGGAACTTCCAGTGCGATGGCACATTTTTTTGCTTTTTACAAACCAGAGATGATGGTATTACCAAAGTGACTGTATCCGTGTTTTTGCCATGGGACCTGTGAGTAACTGCTTTGTCTAAAAGCGAAGGCAGGTGAGAGGGCTTGGTCCTTGATCATTGAAAACTTGCTTGGGTCAGGCCTCGGCTCATGCCTGCAATCCCAGCATAACCCCAGCACTCCGGAGACCGAGGGAGGAGGGTTATTGTAAATTTGAGGCCAGCCTAGGTTACAGAGTAAGGTCCTGTTTCAACTCCCCTCACCTCACAAATAAAAATAATTTGGGATCATAGACTAGATAGGGAATTTTGATGGTGGCTTACTACTTAAGATGTTTGGCTTCTGCCTTCTAAGATGTAATAATTAGTATATTGGAGACAAGTAACTTTAATGTTGAAAGTAGAAAAGCAGATTTACTGGGAATCCTATGTTGCCTGGAGAGAGGAAGTTAAGCTGAGATGTGGGTTTGTTCTGAAGCCCTGCTGCCGTGTCCCAGCTGGGGGCAGCAGTGGCCTTTGTAATGCTGAGTGGAGGCTGCCCTGCTGCCTGAGTCTGGGTTGGTTTGCACAGTGTTGGGGGATGTTTCCTCGGGCAGTGTGAGTTTTGTTATTTTGAAAAATACATGCAATTATTGCTTCTTCTCCTGTACACAGATGAATCTTAACCAAGGAATTTCAGCATTTTACTGTTCCTTGTTTCTAGGGAAAAAGAGGAACAGTGGGAATCCAAAGGGCATTCATATCTCTTAAAAAAGACTCAGCCAGCCAGGGCTCTGCACATGGTGGGTGGGGAGGAGCCCATTTGGCATCTGTTGAACTGAGTGTCACGTGTGGGATCCCCACTTGCAGCCCATGTCAGACTTTGGTCAAGAGGAAGTAGCCAGGGGTAGGAGAAAATGCTGGCTGGGAAGTTGGAGATCAGCTTTGCCCTCTCATAGTTGTGTGGCCCTGGGAAAGTGTTACCTGGCTGTGTAAGGATGCTGTTGAATTTACCTGGCTGTGTAAGGATGATGTTGAATTTACCTGGCTGTGTAAGGGTGCTGTTGAATTTACCTGGCTGTGTAAGGATGCTGTTGAATTTACCTGGCTGTGTAAGGGTGCTGTTGAATTGCATCTCATTCTCTTGAGCATGGATCAGCCGGCCCTCCAAAATGAGCATGTCAAGGCAAGTATCTAAGGACAGCTGAGGCACTGATGGGCACTTGTGGAGCCAGGAGGAGCCTTAGGGAAGTGTGGAGGAGGAGAGCTGACATTGTAATGCCTCAGTCCTCTTTTAATACCAACTGGATTATTCCTGAAGGCACAGTGCAGTTTGAGGTGGAAATTGGAGCTGACAATTCAGAATGAAGTATGTATCAGAGTACTCTGAGGAGTCCCATTTGGACCTGGTGAACACACTACTAAGGTTGTACATTTTTATATTTAGCCTGAATTTATGCACTAAGAGGCTCTTTTCAAAATGTGGAGCAGGTTAACTGGGGCTTTGTTTAAAACCCTCTGTGAGGCTGGAGATGTAGCTCAGGTGGTGTTTGTCTATCATGCGTGAAGCCCAGGGTTCAGTCCCCAGCACCACATAAACCAGCCGTTCTGGTGCACTCCTGTAGTCCCAGCACTTGGGAGGCAGAGGCACAGTATCAGGAGTTCAAGACCATCCTTGGCTACATAGCCTGTTTTGAGGTCAGCCTGGATTATCTGAGACCTTGTCTCACAAACACCCCCCCCCCAAAGCCAAAACACCGAACCCTAAACCCTCTGTGACCTCTTGCCAACTTAGGGAAAAGGTCCAAACATGCCACGGGACTCAGATTGGCATGGAGTTGCTTAGTCATTTTTTAATGAGTTCTCTGCACAGTTCTTCATCTGGTCAGTCCCTGGCCTTGGCTGTGCTGCTCCTCAGAGCCTGTACCGCCATTCTTGGTGAGCTCAGACCCACTCTGCACAGGTTTGGTGAGGGAACTCCTACCCTTTCCTCCATGAAGCTGTCCTCAGTGGTCCCGTGAAGTGCCCCTTACCTTCCACGCTGTTGAATTCAGTGAGCATCATACACTGTGCGCTTCTATGCCTGCAGGCTTTGTTCGTGTAGTAAGTGTGGCTGCTGCACAGGAGACAGGGTCTCCTGACCACTTGACTGCGAAAGTGAGTTACAAAACATGTATACCCTGAGGTACCTTATCACAGTCTAGAGGTGGTGGGACCTGCGAGGATGGAGCCAGTGAATGAGGCAGACTAACGTCTCACGCAATAGCTAACTTTATTCAGAGCCTCAGACAGTTTATACTCCAAGGGTTAAGAAAGGTCACAGGAGTAAAGTTCTCATGAGCACAAGCTGTATACAATCACGAGGACAAGCCACATGTGGCAAAGACATGTTTTCCCTAGAGTCATATAAAGGGTAGTTTAAACATTTAATTCCATAACAACAGCAAGCAATAATGAGTAAACTGAAGTAAACTCACTCCTAGCAACTACACCTGGGAAGAACATGAAAACAATCTGAGAATAATTCTGTGTTTTAGAGAAACTGAGGTCACAAGACCCTTGTGTTGTTTTCTTGTAGTGTTCTCGTAAAAGCACTCCAACTTCTCATACTGCTCTACTCTTGGACCATGTTCCCACAGTACCTCTTACTAGTGTGAAGATTATATATTAAACGAGGCATCTCCATAGATGCCATATACTAGATGAGAATATGTTCTGTGGGGTCATCGAGAACAGGGAAGGAGCAGGTCAGGATCCCTGGAAGGGTACTATCCACGAACGGTCATTCATGCTAAGGACCTGCAGTTGCACAGTGCTGAGTGGTGTGAGTGCCTGTTGGCTGGAAGGCAGTGAGCAAATGCAGGTGAAGAGGGTGATGTGAATTTGAGGTGAGCCAGAGAATAGGACCAGCACATGAAGGATGCTGGTCCTTTTAAGGGAAGGAGCTGTTGAGGGTAAGCAGGGGCAGGGAAACTGGATAGGACAGAAGAAGATCACCACCACTGCATGGAGGTCAGACCCAGGACATTAGAAATTGGGAGACACTTATGTGCTCTTTTGGGTGTCGAGGTGACAGACTAAGGCTCGTTCTGGGGTGGGTTAGCTGGTGAGAAGACATCCAATTCCAGCTGCACTGCAAAGAGAAACTCAGTAGAAGTAGTGGGCATCTCCAGCATTGGTGAGAGACAGAGGAGTTCAGGCCGGCTACTTCTTGTCTTCTGCTCCTGATATTTGGGTCACCAGGAGCTGAGCCGTGAGAGGTACAGGCAGAGCCATCTGTAGCAGCTCTGTGTGGGCTCCTGAAGTCACACTGGCGGTGTTAGGTAAGGGGGAGTCTGGGAGATCTGGAGCTCAGGTGCACATGCCTGAGTGTGCACAACCATAGGCCAGTCCAGGAGGCAGGCAGATCTCAGGGAGGACCTGCCCAAGGCCTGAGCTTTGTCTGGGGAGTGGGGCATAACAGCCAAGGCTTCTGGAGATCTTGGTAAGGATGTCTTCACCCTTGGAGCCAGGTGGAGGAAGAAGGAGGCCGCCAGGTCTCGGTCAGCACCGTCAGCCATAGGTCTGCCGTATGCCTGTAGCGGATACAAGGCGTGCTTCACATTTTGAAGATATGATTAGAATCTGATGAGTTTGTGTCACTGTGAAACCCATAATTATATGAATAATTTTGAATTCTATTAGACAGGCATGACACATCACTACTTCTCTCTGTGTGTGATATCAGGACAGATTTGATGCATATTTATGTGTAATTTAGTCAGTTAATTTCTTATGATTGAAATAGCTTCTTTCATTTTTAGGTTTATCTTGACTTAGCATATGACAGTCACTCTGAAATAAAAGAAACTATAAAAGAAAAAGAATAGGAATGTGAATACATTTACAATTATCTTTTTATGAACAAAATTACCATAAGAAACCTGATATTTTGAAAAATGCGTGTTGTCTCATTTTTTGCTTATTTAATTTTTCCCTCAAGGAATAATTTTTTCTTCTTTCTTTTTTTAGTTCTTTGCTGGCCGTTAGAAGAATAGAAATCTTTTCTCCTTAATGGAATTTTTTTCTCCATTATCAATTCTAATGATGCGTTAGGATTTTGGCTTATTCCATCTGTATCTTGTTTTTTTTTTTCCCCAAGTCATTTTTGTAAGATGCTGGTCAAGAATAAAACCTTCACAAGAGCCCTGCTGATTTCTCTGTCTGGCTGTAGTTACCTTTAGAGGGAGTAGTTTTTGCTTAGATCTTCATTTCTAAGTATCATTTTTCACTACAGGGAACTAGGAATCCTTGAGAGTAGCTGATCTAGGGTTACAGGAGGGAGGGTACAAAAGCTTGGAACATGTTTTTAGCCCAAACATGAGGAAGTACTCAAAATATTTAATGGGAGTATGTCCAAGAATGGAGCAGCCAGATGCAGGAGGTGCTCCATGACCAAATTAGGACAGTTTGAACATTAGCATAATGACATTAGAATATGGAGATGTATATTTACAACCCCCCATAAAATTATTTTTTTTTTTGCTATTTCATTGTTGGGGGGCACAAGCACAGAGGTCCTTGTACTCACAGAGACGCACTGAAAGAACCAGGAATGTTAATGATGTAGGGCTGTCTCCTCAATGGAGGAGATAACAATCAAATACTTGCATTCCATCCAGAAAGCTCAGAGTAGATTTTGTTAACAACCTAGTGACCGTTTTACTATTTGTGGAGGCAGACCTCACCCTAGTTCCCCAGAATGGTTATTCCAGACTCTTCCCTCCCTAGACCATTACCCATCCCTGTAGCTGGAGTTTTCTCTAGTCCACCTGGTTCCTGCAGCCGCTCAGACCCAAGTAAACACACAGAGACTTATCTTACTTATAAACAGTATAGTCATGGCGGGCTTCTTGCTAGCTAGATCTTACATCTTAAGTTAACCCATTTCTATAAATCTATACCTTGCCACATGGCTGGTGGTTTACTGATATCTTTACATCTTACTTCTCATGGCGGTGGCAGCTGGCAGTGTCCCCTGACTCAGCCTTCCACTTCCCAGCATTCTCTTTCTGCTTACCCTGCCTATACTATACTTCCTGCCTGGCTACTGGCCAATCAGCATTTTATTTATCAATCAGAGCAACACATTCACAGCATACAGAAAGACATCCCCAGCACATCCCTGAGGGGGAGGTCACAAGTACTTTATGGCCTGCTGACCTCCATGCTGTTGGTCAGAGATCCCACTAGATTCTTTGTTTTAGCTTTAGAATGCACCCTCATGGTCACATGTACTTTGTAAAGAGTCTCCATGTGGTCATAAGATACTTTTAAGCTTTATTGTGCACCTGATTGGACTAATTGGACTGATGGTTGCCTGGAAACTTTTCTCAAATTGTACTGTGTTTTAATTGTGCTAACAATGAACCACCTGGTATTAGGTTCCCCAAACTCTGGTCCAAGTTGATGAAGTCAATCATTCTTCTCTCTTTGCAGATCACGGTCTGTATTGACACCTACCCGGACTGCCACACTTCATAACTGTAATTTTGTTACTGTTATGAATCATAGTGTAGATATATGTGTTTTCTGATGGTCTTGGGGGATCCTTGTGGAAGGGTTGTTTGATCCCAAAGGGATCTTGGCTCACAGGTTGAGAAGTGCTGATCTAGAGGACAGATGGATCAGCCTGTTGCTACTTTGCAGCCTTTAGAATAAAAATTGATTGCAGTCAGAATCCTTAATATATGCTGCTTCTAGGGCAGAGACAGTCTGTGAGTAAAGGTGCTTACAGTTTCTTCCAGCGGGTCGCTAAGGATAAAGGGAAGGCAGTAAATACATTACAGAGATGCCAGATTCACCCGGACAGTGGTTGACGGCACCATCGGGAGCAGCAGGGCCTTCTGGGCTTCTGGAGCTCTGATAAGGTCACAGGCTTACAGCAGAGCCATTGCCAGAGACCCACTGAGCCATCGGGAGCAAATAGCAGAGGAACCCGAGGGTCACTGGTCTGTTGTCATGAAAGACTAGAAAGATAGGGCTCTCCCAGGTCAGAAGAGACAGAAGTGGGGTAGAGCCCTGGGTCAGCATGCACAAGGCTGATCATCCCCTAGTACCACAAAACAAAACAAACAACAACAACAACAACAAACCAAACTGGGAGACCAGAGGAACCATACGGCTAAGCATGGAGCTGCTTCCTGGGCGGTACAGGACACTACTGGGAGAAAAAGATTGAATTGTTCTGGGTTACTGTGGGCAGAGTAAGTTTCCTGGTGTGAGCCTCATGTGGAGTGTGTAAGAAACAGGAGTGTTGTATGCAGCCTCTTCTCAAAAGTTTAGAGTCAGTTCATGGGGGAGGAGGGCTGTAGGGAACAATGAGGCAGCGCTGGAACTCGGCTGGGTGGACTGCGCATGCGCCAGAGCTCAGCCAGGGTGGACTGCGCATGCGCCAGAACTCAGCCAGGGTGGACTGCGCATGGGTCCTGTGTTCAGTTCTGGCAGCTTGTCTACAAACTGACACCATCTCAAAATCAGTTAAAAGTAGAAAGTGAAGCATATTTTTAAACATGAGGATATTCATACATTTTTACAAACTGCAGATAATTTTAAATAGTTGTTTGTTGATGTAATTAAAATGTCAATACTTTCAGCAAATACTAAAAACACTATTGGTAGGTTGGGTAATAAAATCATATGAGATTGACATAATATCTATATTGTTTAGAAACTCACTAAAGTTGTGGCTGCAGGTGTAGCTGAGTGGGAGAGGGGTGCGTAGTGTGTCAGGTCCTGGCTATACTTCGTAGAACTAAACACCCCTAAGGGGGAAATGCATCATTAGTACATTATACACACATTTAAAATTCTTTCTTCCTTTTTTTTTTCATCTTTTGGTTTTTCGAGACAGGGTTTCTCTGTGTAGCCCTGCCTGTCCCGGAGCTACTTTGTAGACCAGGCTGGCCTCGAACTCACTGAGATCCTCCTGCCTCTGCCTCCTCAGTGCTACGATTAAAGGTATGCTCCACCACTGCCCGGCTTAAAATTATTTCTAAATGGTAGAATATGTGCTTTTTCACGGTCTAATTAGACAATATTTCACCGACTCTAAATGTTGATGCTACAGTATACTGTTATTATAGAGAAAAAAAATAACAGCGATTATAATTCTAGGATAATGTCAGTTGTTTGATGTGTCCCAATTCAGAGATGTTAAAAGTATAGAAAAATTTGTCTTAAATACATGAAATACATGCTGTGTTGAAGTGCTTTAGTAGATAAATCATTTAAAATAATTAGTATTTTAATTATTGCCGTATCATGATTTTTGTCAGAAAACCAAGGATTTATTATACATATCTGCTAAGATAGGTTACTTTAGAATTGGTACTAGAAGATGTCCCTGTAACGGCTGTTCATGTGTCTTCTTGTGTTGATAGATTGCATGATAACTGTTTGTGCCTGAAGTGATGTGTTTGTAAATATTTCCAGGGACTTTGAAGTGCAGAAAGGCATTTTGAAGTTGTCTCCTTTGTTACTATTCAGGGAACCTGATGGCTGTTGTTCTCCACAGATGTCACAGCTGGAGAAGAAACTTGAGCTTGAACTTGAGGACGATGCTAGAGTTATTGCCTGCCGGTTCCCTTTCCCACACTGGACTCCAGACCACACTACTGGAGAGGGGATCGACACCGTGTGGGCGTACAACATGAGCACTTTCAGAGGACGGGAAAAGAGGTCCTGACCATGAGCATCCAGTGTGTCATCCAGTAGACCTTCACTTTCCTTGACATGGAGTGAGAAGTCACCATTGCTGTCCTCACCTTTTGGAGAAAATGAATAGAGCTCAGAAAAACATTTAGGTTTAAAGGCAGTTTGATGTAGCCTAGGTTGGCCTTGAATTTTCTGTGTAGCTGAGGATGACTTGAACCTCTGATCCTTCCTCCTCTACCTTCCCAGTACAATTTGCTCAGTGGAATATTTTGAATGGGTTTACTGCTGTCTCATACACTAGGGTACTCAAAGATATAAACAACTGAGTCATGTTTATGGATTGGAAGGCTGTCATCTTGAAACAGCGTAGTTTAATGCCGCATAAAGAGGAAGGGGCACTCATGCAAATGCCTACAGTTTCCTATGGTTTTGTCCATGAGTGAGATTTATCTCCTTTCTGTAGCTTGTAGCTAAATTAATTTTCTAAAAGATAGTATTTATAAGGACTATTTTGCCCTAATGTTGGTGGCCCACTGTACTTTACCGATTGAATATGTATATGTACATGTACAACTGTATGTAAACAGACTATGTGACATGCACATGGTTTAAAATTGGGGAAATTGTGACAAATTGCACTTGGCTTTAATTAGCAGTATTGTATGTTTCCTGTCAGTTGCATTATCATGAGTAGTATCTTAGATTTGATGAGGCATTTAGAGAAGTTCCTTAGCCCAGGGAGAAGTTAGGAAGGGCTTAACAGTGAGTGATTGAGCTTTGGAATCTGACTGAGTTGCTATTGTTAGCAGGAGGCCTTGGCGTCTGCCACCAGGACAGTGACACACTGAACACGGTGTTTTTGGCCAGTCAATGGTGTTTATATTTAGACACCAAGGGAAGCTTATGCCGGGAAGTTACAGATTATTTCTGCCAGCCACTTCTCTTATTTTATGAGAACAGCCACTTGTGGAGCATTTCTCCTGAGAAGAGACTTGACTATTTAGATGGAAGACAAGTCAGGGAAAGCCTTGGATTGGGAGTAGACAGGCTTCATGGACTGAAAAATGAATGTTGAATGGTGTGCGGCCGCTCAGCTCATCTGTTCTTCCAGAGAAAAGAATGAGTTCCGCTCCTATGCCTGGGACCCAAGTCCCGAGCTGTCCTAGCAGGGATTTAATTCTAAGAGATGGCTGATAAAAGTAAGAACATTTGATACTTTTCTTGTGGGGACCGACTGGAGACAATGGGGCATTGTCAAAGGGGCATTCTGTCACTCGCCCATCACATGCATGACGTCTGTCCCAGCTCTGCTGGTTCATGATGAGAAGACATGCCTGGCTCCTGGCCTCCGAAATTTCTCCTGTAGAAGGCAGAAACAGCGAATTTCAGTGTGTGTGAACTCCTCTGAAGAAATGGAAGTGTTGTTTGTTTGAGGAGCCCATGGAAGGTGTAGGCATTAAATCATTTGTTCACTGTGGCTGTCTTTGGCTTTCCAGGTCTGATTCTTCCTTGAAGAGCGATTTCCAGGAGGGTGGGCGGGCGGTTTTGGTGGAAGCACAGACCCTGCTCTCCATCTCTTGCTCTCACCTCCTGCTCTAGCTACTGCTGTTATATTCTGGACACACACTGAGAGGGGCCACCACTGTTCCTTACCAGGCATATGTAGTGAGTAGATGTGGAGTCTTTTGTACCCTGGAGATATCCCACAGGTTTCTAGATACGTTCCTGATGGGTTTGTAAAGGATCAAACAGCAGTCATTTATAACTTACCATCTTCCCCTTTAATGTGGTAAGCATTAGCTGATGCCAGGTCGTGTGACCTCAGAGTGTCTTACAAGTGTTTTGACCAGTTTCTGTGAGGTCATGCATTAGTCTTTGAGGACTTTTCTACTAGAAGATGTGGCTCCTCTGTGGCTAGTTTGAATTGTTATCAGTTACTAGGTTAAGGACACTGGTCAGGTTTGCTCGTAAGAACTATTTGAATGTCAGGAATAGGTTCATGTCTGAACAGGTTGGAGTCAGGGACAAGTGCCAACCTGATCAAATTCAAAGCTAAAGAAGACAGAATGGTAGCCAGGGTGGAGCTCTTGCCCACCTTGTGCAAGGCCCAATGTCACTCACTGCTCATAAATGTTTTGATCCAAGGGGTCCTTGCTCATGAGCATGAACTCCTCATCTGTCCTGGTTTTAAACTGTGCTGCTTGGCATTGGAGAGCCTGAGGATCCCTGGGAAGATGTAGACAGGAAGTCCATGCCCAGTAGAAATGCACTACATGAAGTCACCTGAAGTTACGTTTGCCTTGGATCATGAAGTTCCCTCCTGTGGATGGGAAGCAGGAGCTGGACAGCCACTTGGTGGGGATGTTGCAGAAGCAATGTTTGCAGCACACATGCATCACCAAAGAGATGGGGGCCTTTCCACTCTTCGTAGGGCCCCTGAATCATTTGAACAGACCTCTAAGGCCAGTATAATAAAGTGGAGCGTAATTCCGACAGAACTTTCCATGCCCACAGATGTAAGTTGCTCATAATTGTTTGTCACTACAAGTGACAGTGGTCAGAATATTGGGATGCTGATGAACGAAGTTAAATTATACTAGAATAGCCATGAAGTGTGAGGCCTCAGGAAAGCTGGGCTCTAAACTTTCAGGACTGGTGGTTAGCTAGAATGGACGTAGCTCATTTAAAATATACCGTTTTACATTATTTTTGTGTGTGTACATGGTGTGTGTGAGGGTACAACTACACACATGTGGAGGTCAGAGGACAGCTTGTATGAATCAGTTCTCTCCTACCATGGGTGTCCTAGGGATCAAACCCAGTTCATCAGGCTTGGTGGCCAGGGCCTCTACTCACTGAGCCTCTTGCTGGCCCATGGACCTAGTTCCTGAAGCCTCTTGTCAGCATCGGTCACTAATGGTTCCCCATTCTCCCTTAAGGGACTCTGTCTACTCCCAATCTTGTTAAGAGAGCAACCACATGGGGCCCTAACATCCTTCCAAACCTTCCCCAAATCAGCTGGAACAGGGTTGAGAATCTGAGTTGAGTCCTGCACACTGTTGGGTGGACTCTCTGCTGGCAGGAACTATGTGGACTCTGTTAGACTAGGGAACATGAAGACTGGGTATGGACATCCCTTAATGGAGGCCAGAGAAACTTTAGGGCTCACCGGAAGGACGAGTTAACAGACTCTGGAGCATGTCATAGTCCCAAGTGGGAGGGGCCAGTCCACAGGACCAGAGACCCTTGGGAACAGAGCCCAGTCTGCCCTTATGTACTCAGATGGAATGAACTGTTCCTGGAAGGATTCCATTTATAAAATAGGTAATTTTTAGGACCGATGAAAATAACACTTGCCAAAACAGGTATAGGCACGGGGAACTTATCCCCAAAGACAGCGTGGACCATGTACTTAAACAGGAAGGTGGATATTTGTTTAAATTAGAGGATAGCTGAATCTGAATAACACAATACCATCTCTCAGCTTGGAAACTAGTGGTCTGAGAGTCCTCTTAGGCAGAGCACCTTCCTTTAGGTTGAGGTGCTCTGTAATAATGACACATTATGATTCTCTTGGAAGCGGCACACTTGTGACTCAATGAGCTGATGCAAATTGAACATGAACAAAAGGACCATATAACTTTTATAGGTGGGGAAATTAGATGTCTTATTTTTCTAATTTAATATTATGGTGTGAACATTATCCAGGAAGGATTGATCAAACAATGGCTCATTGATCTCCGGGTTTAATCCAAGGGTGGAAGGGAGACATGGAATTAGTTTTCTTCTCTGTCATATCGCCATGGAAAATAAGCATCAAGTCCAAGTCTTTATGAAAACAGCGCTTCAGAACAGTCAAGAACTGCACACATCTCTGCAATTCGGTAGGTGCATTTAGGTAGTGGAGTCTTAAAGGGTTTGCTGTAAATTCAACTCCTTAGTGTGTGTGTGTGAACAGAATGACAGTGTGGCAGAAAGCATTGGACTAAATCCCTGTAAGTGTAAGTGGCAAAATCACAAGCAAGAAGGCGCAGCTTCCAGGCTGTTTGTGATCTTCCCTCTGCATTCCCACTCTGACTGGTTCCTGGTGTGTTACAGATCATTTTGTTCACGTAGGTGTTCAACTTAAGAGATAGATTACCTACTGCTGTCTTCAAAGGTATTTGCATTTTGTCAAAGAATCTCTCTAACATAAGTTTGATTTTGGGAAGACTGAAAAAAGCTAATGTGTACTGGAGAAATGTCAGGTTGACTTCTACAATCCCTGCTCACCTCACTGCATACCCATGACAGCTCAGAAAGGCAAAGCTGGCCCCCATGAGTTTTCTCTTCCTGAACATGTTAGTGATGAGAAGTCTGTTGCCGAGAAACTAGGATGATGACTGCTGTTGTGTGTTAACTGTCCACCACAGGCCTTTACACACATAGGAAAATTTCTTGGCCGTGGTGGTACACAGCTGTAATTCCACACTTGGGAGATGGAGGCGGAGGGTCAGCAGTTCAAGGTCACAGTCAGCTACATAATAAACTCAAAGGCAATCTAGATGATATGAAACCTTGTTTCAGAAAAAGGGAAAGAATAAAATCCTGTGAGCTCTGCAGTGTAGACATGGCATTTCTCTGTTGGATAAACTAAGGCATGTAGTCAGTGACACACTGGGCAAGGCACATAGAGTACTTAATCTCTTAATCCTGACTGACAGTGAAGACACACATGTGTTTTCCTTATTTGCACTTCTTGGCCAGAGCATGGGGAAGGCCGTGCTGCGATGAACTCAGACATCAGCAGCGTCTGAGCAGCTCTGAAGCTTGGCTTCTGAGCCTCTTTGAATCAGGCTTGTCTTTGGTGGGCAAAGGGTGGTCCTTGATTGGAGGCATATGCTGAAGGATAACCACCCACTGTAAAGAGGGTCAGCAAAGCAGTATCTTCAAAGAACAGAACTGCTTTACAGTTTTCCCACACAGACACTCCAGTGCAAGCACATCACCCATATTAGAAAGTCAGCGTTGCATGCACATGTCTCCGTTAGTTGGAGCTGTCGTGACTATACACAGACTGGGGTTAAACAACAGAATGTATTCTTTATCTCTGGAGGCTGGAGTCTAATGTGCAAGTACTGACAGGCTGGTTTCTCTGGAGGCTTCTTTCCTAGGCTTGTGCCTCCTTGCTGTGTCTTCACATAAATTTTCCTCTGTGCCCGTCCCTGGTGTCTTGCTGTGCACCCTAGTCTGCTTCCCTAGTAAGAAAGCCAGATTGGATTAGGGTCACTCTAATAACCCCATTTAAACTTACTCATTGTGTGTGTGTGTGTGTGTGTGTGTGTGTGTTGGGGCACACATGCCTGTGTGCTGGTATGTGCACATGTATGTGCGTACTTCTGTGGAAGTCAGAGGTTGATGCTGAGTGTCCACCTCTGTGGCTCTTCACCTTATTTTTTTGAGACAAGTTTTCTCATCGACCCTGAGTTATGGATGTGGCTAAATGTGGCAGCAAGCCCCCAGTGTCCTCCTGTCTCTGACCTGCCCATCCTCCCTAGTTTACTGTCATGTATGCTAGGGGTCCAAACTCATGTCCCCAAGCTTGCCCAGCAAACACCCGTTGAGCTATATCCCCAGTCCTTACTCACCCTTTAAATACCCCATCTCCAAACAGTGTCATGCTTTGAGACACCGGGTGTCAAGAGGTCAGCACGTGCATTTGGAATATTATGGTTAAGCCTCAATGTCAACTGGATGGGCCTTAGTATCACCTAGAGAAAGACCCTCTGGCTATATCTGTGAGGATGTTTCCACAGAGTTTTAACAGAAGAGGGAAGACCCATCCTGAATGTGAGCAGAACTATTATATGAGGTGAGGTCCTGGGTTGAGAAAAGAAAGGTGAGTGAGTGGACACCAGCATTCACTTCTCTGTGCCTGCTAACTGCGAGTGTGATGTGACCAAGCTGCTTCGAGCCTTAGCTGCCCCATGTTCCCCAGAGCGATGTGCTGTGCCCTCAACTGTGAGCCATAATAAACCCTTCTCCTTGCCTCAAGTTGCTCTTGTGAGGTATTTTGGTCACAGTAGAGAAGAAAGTAGCCAGTACAGGAAATTGTTATCAGAAGTGGGGTAATTGCTGTGATAAAACCTTGTCACATAATTTGGACCCTTTAAACTAGGTTATGGGATGGATGTCTTAAGAGTTTGGAGCTTTGGGCTAGTGAAGACAGAATGCTGCAGGTGGAGCTTAATGGGCCATTCTGGGGCAGTTTTGGAAGACCAGAATGTGGTGAGATGCCGACAGTAAAGACCTGGCTTGTGAGGTTTCATAGGGGGAATAAGGACTCTACTAGAAATGAGTGACATGCCGTTTGTATTACATTCCAACAAT
This sequence comes from Peromyscus leucopus, assembly GCF_004664715.2. Lineage (NCBI taxonomy): Eukaryota > Metazoa > Chordata > Mammalia > Rodentia > Cricetidae > Peromyscus > Peromyscus leucopus. The sequence continues at coordinate 2,366,263 of NC_051072.1, read as the reverse complement.
GGCTACATTCTACCCGTGTCTCAGGAAATAGACTGAGGCTAAATTAAAAAGTGATGGACTCATTTATTTAGCGGTGGAACCTCAGGACAGGATAGCATTCAGACTTAGGAGTGGCTATTGTTCACTTCCTTATCCGAGTTGACAGAGAGGAAGCAACAACTGGAGGAGAAAGATGGCAGATGTGTAGTGTGGTGAGGAAAGGCGTTTGAGTGAGTGTGTGGCTGTACAAGGTAAGTAGGAAATATGACAGCTGTTGTAGAGATAGCACTGTGTTGGCTTGAATGAGAATGTCCCCATACTATTGGACATTTGAACACTTGATCACTTGTTGGCAATGTTTGAGAGGTTTACCAGGTGTGGCCTAGATTGGGGAAGTTGTACAGGGGTGCAGGCTTTGAGAATTCAGACTCAGTCGTCCCTGGTTTGTTCTCTCCTTCCTCCTTGCCATTCAAGATGTGAACCCTCAGAATCCTGCTCCAGCTTCCATGCCTGCCCCTTATTTACCATGATGGACTCTTGTCCTTCTGGAAGCAGAAGCTCCTATAAGCCCTTTCTTCTATAACTTGGTCATACTGTTTTCTCACAGCAACAGAAAGACGATAAATGTAAACACCATTAAAGGAGAGACCCTTCACTTTGCACTGGGCCCATATGAGAAATGCCCCGATGTCAAGACTCTACCCATCGAAGGCTTTAACCTGTGAAAATGCAAATTCATTTGATTGGAGAGGACCTGAACCACAGGATCCCTGCTCAAAAACAGCTGCCTAGGGTGGTGCTTCCCAGGGTTAGCCCTCGAAGGCATACAGAGGAGGAGGATGCCGCTCAGGCAGCCAGGGTACATCTCAAGCTGGCAGCAGGACTTGGGAGGTTTAGCCGCATGAAACTATGCTTTTTTTTTTTTTTGGTCAGACATGATAGATGCAAGATTGAGGGGGTCATGGAGACTTGTGCTGAGGTTCCAGAAAACTGCTGAGGCCAGGTAATGTGTCACAAGTTACAGTTATCTGACAGGCCATTACAGAAGGTGCTAAAGGTGAGGCCTAAGTTACAGTGGAGGCTACAGGGTGTTGGAGATGTCAGGATCGTGGGCTGTCTACTAAGGAAAACTGCGGGCATGGAGTAGAGTTGGCCAAAGAGGCTACATGTGTTGTGGATTACAGAACTGGAGGGGTGGTTCTACCCCAGGCTGTGGGAACCCAGATAACTTGATTATGAGTCCCATATGCTAAAAGTGGAGTTGGGGGTATTTGCCTGTTGGGCACTGGTGTAACCTTTGGGAGGTGTAGTCTAGCTGAAGGAAGTTAGGTCACTGGTGACATTCCCTGGAAGGAATTTGGGAGACTTGGCTTCTTTTTTTCCCTTTGGCTTCCTGGCCACCATGGGGTGAGTGGCTTTGCTATGGGTTGATCCTTTTGTACACTGTGAAGATTTGTCACTGTGATTGGTTTAATAAACAAGCTGTTCAGCTAATAGCCAGCAGGCTAAGGTTAGGTGGAAAAACCAAACTAAGGAGGGGAAGAAGAAGGGCAGAGTCAGAGAGTTGCCACCAGATGCAGAGGAAGCAAGATGAGAATGTCGTACTGAGAAAAGGTACCAAGCCATGTGGCTAAACATAGATAAGAATTGTGGGTTAATTTAAGTGTAAGAGCTAGTTAGTAATAAGCCTGAGCTACCGGCCGAGTATTTATAATTAATATAAGCCTCTGTGTGATAATTTGGGAAGTGACTTCTGGGTATTTGGGAGTTACTGGTGGGACAGAAACTTGGTTTACATGGCTTCTTCTACCATGTGTTCCTCCTCTTCCCTGTTTGATGTTAGGCTTTATTGTAGGCTGAGAACTATTGGTCTAAGCTGCCATACACTAAGAGTCTGCAAAACTATGATCCAAAACAAATATTTTTTTCTTGTAAGTCAGATATTATGTCATAGCAATATAAAGCTACCTAGCAAATTGATTTTTTTTTTTTGTTAAAGGATGAAAATTGAAGTTTACACACCCAAATAGAGGATTAGCTTTGATTTATAAAAGAGATGTGTGGTAGTTTGTAATTGGCCCCCATAATCTCATAGGGAGTGGCACTATTCGGAGGTGTGGCTTTGTTGGAGTGGGTGTGGCCTTGTTGGAGGAAGTGTGTCCCTGTGGGGGTGGGCTTTGAGGTTCCCTATGTTCAGGATATCGCTCAGTGTGTCAGTTGACTTCCTGTTGCCTGCAAGATATAGGAGCCCTGGCACCACATCTGTCTGCACGCTGCCATACTCCCTGCGTGATGATATTGGACTGAACCTCTGAGACTGTCAGTGAGCCACCTCTATTAAATGTTTTCTTTATAAGGGCTGCCATGGTTGTGGTGTCTCTTCACAGCAATGAACACCCCAGCTAAGGCAGAAGTTAGTACCAGGGACTGAGGTATTGCTATGATAGGCCTGACTATGTGTTTCTTTGGAGGAATTTGGACTTTGGTACTTAGGATTATTAAAGCAGTGGGATGCTTTAAGCACTGCTTAATGGGCCACACTAGTAGGAGCATGGAAGACAGTGGTGCTCAGAGTTGTTTGAACTATGGGGGCTCACTCAAGAGGTTTCAGAGGAGAAGAATATTAGTATGTTGCCTAGAGATCATTCTTGTGATATTTTGGTGAAGAAAATGGCTTCTTTTTGTCCTTATCTGAAGGGTCTGCCTGAGACTAAAGTGAAGAGTTTTGGATTAATTCCGATGGCAGAAGTCTCAAAACAGCCTAGTATAGACTCTGTTGTGTGGTTATTAGTGTTAAGTGAAGATTCATAATGAAAAGGAGCAAGCTGAGCAGGGAAAATTACAAAATGCAAATTTTGAGGAGAAAAAGAACACCAGGAAGTGGAATGCATCTAAGTCCCATATTCAAGGAGATCCATTTGGCCGTGTGGTTCTGGCTTTAGAGTTAGAGATAGAGGGAAGGAGTTAGGGAATAAAGCTGCTGAGGCGAGGCACGTATCAGGGGTGTCCCTGAATAGAGGCCTAGTAGAGAGGCCATTGGATGAAGCTGTGATGTTGAAGCCTGGATTTCCTTGGAGAGAGGTGCCAGAGTTGTGGGATATCTGCTGAGGAGAGCTGCTAACAAGGAGTAGAATCAGCCCAAGAGAAAGAAGTATGTTGCAGCCAAACCTGAACAGAGTTGGAGATCCGAAGAGCATTTTGACATTAGACATGGAGATGGAAAGTTTGGAGTTTACCCAGTTGGTTTTTGGTCTTGGTTTGATCCAGTATTTCCTCACTATGCTCCTTTCCCTACATTTTGGAATGGTAATGCATATCCTGTGCCATTATATGTTGGAAGTATGTGATCTGCTTTTTGATTTTGATTTCACAGGGGATTGCAGTTAAGAAATTGCAGAAGAGACTTTGGACTTTGAAACAAGTTTGAGTCTATTGACTATTGAATATTGACTATATTATTGACTATGGGAACTTCTGAAGTTGGTCTAAATGCATTTGGCATTATGATATTGTTACAAGCTTATGGGGACCAGGGAGTGGAATGTGGTAGTTTGAATGTAAACCCCCCCCCTGAATCTCATAAGGAGTGGCATTATTAGGAGGTGTGGCCTTATTGGAGGAAGTGTGTTACTGTGGGGGTGGGCTTTGAGGTTTCCTATGCTCAGGATACTACTACTCAGTGTGTCAGTTGACTTCCTGTTGCCTGCAAGATGTAAGAGTCTCGGCTCCAGCACCACATCTGCCTGTACGCCACCATGCTCCCTACCATGATGATAATGGACTGAACCTCTGAATTGTAAGGCACCTCAATTAAGTGTTTTCCTTTATAAGAATTGCTGTGGCCATGGTGTCTCTTCACAGCAATGGAAACCCTAACTAAGATGCAACTTTAAAAAGCCCATATAAATCCAGGGAAATAGTGATGGCATGGGGCTGAAATTTAAGCTGATGTGACCATTGGATTGGTCAGCAGTACTCTGGGGATTAGACGTCTGGAGTTCAGCAAGGTAAATCCATCAGCATGGGGGGCTGGAGAGATGGCTCAGTGGTTAAGAGCACTGGCTGTTCTTCCAGAGGTGCTGAGTTCAATTCCCAGCACCCACATGGTGGCTCACAACCATCTGTAATGAGATCTGGTGCCCTCTTCTGGCCTGCAGGCACACATGCAGGCAGAGCACTGTATACGTAATAAATAAATAAATCTTTAAAAAAAAAAAAAAAATCCATCAGCATGTAGGCTTTCATGAAAGATGGAGCCCTGGGTGTCTGTAATGAACGATGTGTAAATAGTGTTCACTCATCATTAAAAAATAATTTGCTGGGTGATGGTGGCACATGCCTTTAATCTCAGTACTTGGAAGGCAGAGTCAGGCAGGTTTCTGGGTTTCAGGCCAGCCTGATCTACAGAGAAAGTTCCAGGACAGCCAGATCTATACAAAGAAACCCTGTCTCAAGAAAACCAAAATAAAATAAAATAAAATAAAAATTATTTTTTTGTGTGTGTGTGTGTGTGAAGGTCAGAATATACTTTTGTGGAGTCAGTTCTCTCCACATTTCCATGGGTTTCAGGGATCAAACCCAGGTCATAGTCCTGTGCGGCTAAGTGTCTTTACCTGCTGAGACATTAGCGTGTCTCCTGATATTTTTTATGTGTTAGAGTCTTTCTTCCCCTTTGACCTGCTTTGTCTTCATAACAAATGAAAATCATAAAAGGAAGAAACTCAATTTTTGAGATTTAATCAGTAGCTCAAAGAAACAGAAAGTCTGAGTTAGGTAGCAGTCAGAGAATCTCACAGGGAGCGAGTGGAGCAGTGTTGGTAGACCACCTAGAGGGCGGCACCTTCCCAATGCCCTTCCCTGTTTCACGCTCTAGCTCCCTAGTGGTCACATCTACCCTCCAGAAGACTGTACTTTGACTTCAGTGACTGTACTTTGACTTCAGTGACTTTGCTTGCCTTCTCTGAACAGTCAGTGCTTTTGGAGCTGGTTATGACCAGTTTTGACTGGTTATGACCAGTACCAAGTGCTGAAGGACTGATAAAATGCTGATAAAAGCCAAGAGCTTCTCCGCCCCTTGTGCTGTTTAACAAAGGATCTTTCGGGCAGAAGAGCAAGTGTCATACACCAACAGTGCTGAATGGAAACTTTAGGCTATTGACTGTAAACAGCCATCAACACCTGCCTGAAGCACATCTTAGGTACCTCCCGAGGCTTGTGAAAGTGTCCAGTGCTGGGCAGTTCATTCCGAGTCTTTTCTTTTTGAGACCAAGACTCATTATGTAGCCCGAGTTGGACTGAACCGCACTGTGTACAGCGGTTTGGACTTGAACTCACAGAGACTTGCCTGCCTCTGTCTCCTGAGTGCTAGGATTAAAGGAGTGCACCACCGCACCTAACTCCTACCAATTTTTAAGGCAGCCCTTTTTAATGTAGGGCTTAACTTTTCTATACCTGGTTGAAACCTGCCACTCTGCCACTCCACCCCCCCCCCCCCCCCCCCCCCTCACTGCCCTAGTTTCATCTTCGGAGCAACCCAGAACTTACTGAACGCTTTCTTCATGAGACTGACTTCAGGCATTTAAAGGACACCCTCCCATCCCTAGTGAATCTCTATCCCCAGTTCTTCCTTAGGCTGCTATCTGTCCTTAACCTTAGGTTAGATGCCATCTGTTCAAGTGGCTTCTGATGGTGGACCTAGTCCTAGGTGTGGCCCCAAGTACAAAGAATAGACTCTCCCATATTATGTTCAATTTGTCCTCAACTAAGACCTTGATGTCAACTTTACCTGGGATTTCAGTCATGCTTCCAATAAGCTGTATTTCCCACATACTATTATTTTTTGGTTGTGTTTTTTACATAAACTGTATAAGTAGAGCTATTTTCTGACCCAAGTGTGTTTCATGTTTCTGCAGCAAGTGAAGGACCTTTAATATATATCCTCTTAAAAATTTTGACCATGTCAGATCTGCCCACTGCTGTGGACTTTAAAGGCTTTTTTTGGGGAGGCTTAAATCACTCCATCATTTGGTTGTCCCTGTGTACTTTATGCCACTGGAACGTTAATAACCTGTGCAAGGATTCTTGTCTGTGTTGTTGGAGAGAAACAATCTCAGACCGAATGAGACAGGGCTGCCATCAGATTCTGGGACTTTCCACTGCGCCATGTCTGCTTGGCTCTGTTGACGGCACTGTAGGAGATCGCTCTTCTAGTGGCTGATCTACTCTGGGTGCTCCTTGCAGGGGGTCTCAACTCTGAAGGCCATGCAGGTGAGCACGTCACCAGGATGCCAGTCCTACATGGTCAGCTTGGAGCACCACACCTGTCTGCACGTCTTAGGTGGTCTGCAGGTGTCCCTGAACTAAATATCTGGGAGAGGCTGTCTGGGGGGGCTGACCCCATAGCTTACTGCACTCTGCCCATACTCTTACTAGATTGCTCTTTTTTCTTTTGTGCTGGGGCCGAACCCCGGGAATTTGTGCGTGTTAGGTGAAGGCTCTCCCACAGAGAGAGTTACATTCCCAGATCCATTCCTTTTTTTATCCCAGACCTAGTGGTTTTGTCTCTGCCGTTTAAAACACAGAGTAGTCATGCTGACGGTGATTGGCTCCTTGTAACTCATACCTTGTCCTGTGTCCCAGCTTCCCATTGCGGTCTTCGGAACCCCTCCAAGTCCCACTGTCACCACAGGTCAACACCAGGCTCCTTTGGTCTGGGGTTTCAGAACTGATTTTGCCCATTCTTTCTTCTCACACTGCATGCCACACCCCCATCACCTCTTGTTTCACACATTTTCTCCAGCATCCTCAGTAAGAATTTATCTGCCTCCTTCACAGGAGCGCTCGGGCCTCTGGATAATACTGCATATGCTTGTATGCTCGGAGCTTGGCTGATAATACTGCATATGCTTACATGCTGGCAGGCTTGGGTCCTTCACAGCTGGTAATGGCCGCGCTGTCCCTCTGTGGGTTAAAAATCCCTAGCTGGAGTACATTTTGCTCCTTGTTTGACTTTTTTAAGTTTTTTTTTTTTTTTTTTTTTTTTTTTTTTTTTTTTTTTTTTTTTTTTTTTTTTTTAAATTTACTTTTTATGACCATGGAGTTCTAGCAGTGTTATCTTCTTCCTGGGTTAATGGATCCAAAGTTGGAAATTATATTTTTTAAATTACATTCATTTATTCATTATGTATGTAATGTACATCGCAGCAGCATGTGGAGGTCAGAGGACAACTTATGGGCGTTGGTTTTCTCCTTCCATTGTGTGGATCCTGGAGGTCAAACTCAGGCTGGCATGTTTAGCAGCAAGCATCTTTGACTCCGAGTAATCCTGCTGGCCTGAAATTTGCAATTTTTAATAAAAAAAATCCTTTTAACAAATGATTAGCTAGGAGAATATTTTTTCTACTAACCATTTTTCCTTAGCTGTGTTAATTAAAATGTGTGCTTTGAGGTAGTAGATTCCAAGAGAAGTGTGAATTTCACATTTGCTATGTTCCTGCTTTTATTACGTGTAACTAATCCTTTCCTGCTTAACAGTTCTGCATCCGGTGGAGAGTCAAGCTGCTGTTAACTTCCTCTGTCTGACACTCGCTTGGTGTTGCTTTGCTGTGTGCGTCTTAGACCTTGGGTCCTCCAGGACCCGGTTTGTGCCAGGTGCCTTTTCTGTCCTCCGTGGAGGCTTTTTCCTTCCACAATTCATTTTTTCAGAATTTAACTTTTGATTGCAAAAGTCAGGCCCCGCGAAACCTCTTTGTTGTGCTCACAGTTTGCTGGGTGGCGCCGTGTTTTTGGTGTGTGCGTTTTTGGGCGCCATGTTTTTGGTGTGTGCGTTTTCGGGCACTGTGTTTTTGGTGTGTGCGTTTTCGGTGTGTGCTGTGTTGTGGCCCGTCTGCTGATGCAGCACCTCTGCTGTCTTCAGTAAATGAAAGGCAAACATTTCCACCCATTAGTGCTTAGAAGGGAAGAGGAGGAGCCGCTCGGGCGCTCAGCACGTTGTGGGGATGAGATAAGTGTGCAGTAGTGAATTCATATTTCACTCAGCTTGGTTAAGTGACTCACATTTGGGATTTTCTATTTTCAATTGTTTGGTGATGACTTCTCCAGTTTTTTTTTTTTTTTTGTTTGTTTGTTTTTGTTTTTTTAATTTGGTGCCACTTAAGACATGAAATTTGACCCTATCCAGGGAGAGTTTCTAGGAAAACAGATGTTTCTGCTTTTTTTTTTTGGGCAGAAAGAATCACTTTGCTATCAAATACAGCAGATAATATTTAGACTGATAACAGTAAACAAAAATTTCAGATCATCCATCTGACTACTCGTCGGATCCTGAAAACTGCTAGCAAGCATGAAACAATTCAGATGAATTATGATAAAGCCTCTCCCCAAAGCGTTTGCTTTGCCAGAACTATTGCCAGAACACAGACAAAAAAGAAGGTTTGATGCTCAGCTTATATGTGAAGGAAAACAAAGGACAGTGTGATTTGCAATTTCTGAACACTCTTTTTCCCACAGCAGGGGGAAGTTTCAAAGCAAGCTTGGTGTTTTTGTGTCAGTCTTCAGTCCTTTGTTCAGAAAAACTAATAGTCTGTCCTCAGAAACTGGAACTGTCTTCTGTGCTCAGGCTGATAATGGTAACATATATATAAACACTGCAGAAATGTAACCTCATATTCAAAGGTGTCCATAATGCCATAGACTCTAACATTTAAGCTATAATTTGCATGGAAAAATTCACACCTTTTAGTTCACAGTACTGTGAGTTTTGACAATTCAGAGTCATGTGATTATCACCGAAATTAAGACATAGAATGAATCCATTATCGTAAGATTCCCTTGTGTCCTTTTGAAGATGGCTCCTGTCCCCAGCTCCTGCCTGGCAACCACTGGTCCATTTTCTGCGCCTGGGCTTTTTGTCAACTAGGATGTCGGATGAGTGACGTCACGGAGACAGCTCTTTGAACTGGTTCCTTTTACCTGGGCTCATGCATTTGCGATTCCTTCATGTTACTGAGTAGGGTCCACTGTGTGGATGTACCCCTCTTTGCTGACCTATTCATCAGTAGGAGGAGATTTCTTTTCTTTCCTTTTTTTGATGATTACAGATGAAGCCACTGGGAGTAGGGTTCCTCAGGACATGCCAGCTTTATAGGAAAGCACCAGAGTGTGCCTGCAGCTTGTGAGGGTGGCAGGTGCTCCCACCTCAGTCCTCCTCACCCCTTCTTCCTGCTGTGTTCTCCTGGCTTCTCATGATGTACACTGGGAACATCTCATAGGCTTCTGCTACCTTGACTGAAGTGTCTGTGTGAAGCTTTGGTCTCTTTCAGGATTTAGATTATGTGTTCATTTTGTATTGAGCTTTGATAGGTCTTTAGTTAGACTAGAAAGTCTTCTTTTTTAAGATTCATTTTATTGATTATGTATACAGTGTTCTGTCTGTGTGTTTGCCTGCACACCAGAAGAGGGCATCAGATCTCATTATACATGGGTGTGAGCCACCCTGTGGTTCCTGGAAATTGAACTCAGGACCTCTCAAAGAGCAGTCAATGCTCTTAACTGCTGAGCCAGCTCTCTAGCCCCCATAGAATATACATTTTTTTTTTTTTTAACCAGGCTTGTGTTTTTTCCAATATTTCTCCCAGTCTTTAGTGTTTCTTTTTATCACTTAACAATGTCTTTTGCAGAGCAGGAGTTTTGAATTTTGATAAAGTTCAATATAATTAAGTGTTTAAAATAACTGAGGTATGCTTTAGTGTGTCTTTGTTAAGAAATCTTTGTCAAGGCATAAGGCTTTTTTTCTGGTGTATTTAATTTGAGAAGTTTTATGCTTTTAGTTTTGCATTTAGGTCTGTGGTCCACTTTGGGTTAGTTTTTGTTTATAGAGTGAGGTGTGGGTTAAAGTCTGTGTCTTTGCTGCTGGCTTCTCTCTCAGCTGAGTTACTGTAATCTTACCTGTGTTGAAAACCAACTGGCGAGGTCAGGGTTGCTGGTGCATGCTGTAATCCCAGCATTTGGGAGGCAGAGGCAGGAGGATTGCCACAAGTTTTAGGCTAGTCAAAATTGTTTTCTTCGGTGTTACATGGTTTCAGCAGACAAATCTTTCACATATCAGATATGATAGTTTGTTTATGGAGTTCTCAGGATTTCTTTAGTCGCAGGAGAATGCTTCCCATTTCCAGCAGTAAATGCAGGCTTATCTGTGGGCTTTGTACAGTTTTATCCAGGTAAGGAAGCTCTCCTCTTGTCTTAGTTTGTTGAACATTGTTATCATGAAATGGTGTCAGATGCAATCAAATGCTGTGTGTGTGTGTGTGAATGTGTGTGAGTGTGTGAGTGTGTGTGAGTGTGTGTGTGAGAGTGTGTGTGAGTTGTGTGAGTGTGTGTGAGTGTGTGTGTGAGTGTGTGTGTGAATGTGTGTGAGAGTGTGTGAGTTGTGTGAGTGTGTGTGAGTGTGTGTGAGTGTGTGTGTGAATGTGTGTGTGAGTGTGTGTGAGTTGTGTGAGTGTGTGTGAGTGTGTGTGTGTGTGTGTGTGTGTGTGTGTGTGTGTATGTCTTCTGTCACTATGATGTATTACTTTGGTAGATTTTCATGTATTGAGTCAGTCTTGTGCTCCCAGGATAGATCCCACTCAGTTCTAGTGAGTAGTTTTTACACATTCCCGCATTCTAGTACTTAGCTGGGGATTTGTGGCTGTAGTCAGGAAGGATGTTGCTGTGCAGTTTTCTTTTCTCATGATGACTTTGTCTGCCTTTGGTATTAGGGTAATGCTGGGCTCAGAGGTGCTCGGAAAGGTTCCCTCTTCCTTGATATACTTTTGTTTTGTTTAATGAAATGGGTTTCGCTTTTCAACCACGTGTCCCTGGAACTTAGTATGTAGTGTGGCTGGCCTTGAATTTCCAGTAGTTCTGCTGCCTTCAGCCTCCCAAGGATTGGGATTAGAGGCATAAGGTACCCCACCTGCACCTTTGGTGTTTTTGATGTTTATTTTGTAGAATTTTTAAGGTATTTAAGTTAATTATTCTTTAAACATTTTGTAAAGTTCACTAGTGAAGCCATTTACATGTGCTTTGGACGATGTTAAAATATGCATCGTGTTAATAGTTGTGTTTTAATTTGCTTCTCACTTTAATACTTTGCTTACTTACATATCTTTAGAAACAATTCAGATCCTGAAAGATGAACTTTGTTAATAATTGACCGCCTGCAAAACTTTTAGCTTCGTCAGACCAAGGAGTTATTTTTGATGGGCTCAGTTCTCTTGATCTGATTAAATCCATTAGTTGAACAAACCCACTCATTTAGTAGACATTTATTGTGCACCCATTATAGGTTAGATTTAGGAGGGAGATTTTGACATGAGGTAATGTTCTCATTTGCTGCTGCTGGAGAGATGTTAACTGGAGTATCTATTTATTACCCATCCATCCATCCATCCATCCATCCATCCATCCATCCATCCGTCTATCTGTATATCCACTTATATGCTGATAAAAATAATAGTTTCTATCATTAAAAATATTTATGTGCTCAATGATTTACTTGATAGTCTTATTGTTTGACAATATCTAAGAAATTATGTAAATTTTCTGTTCTCTTAGAGCTTGTTACAGCCGACATTTATTCTTTCAATATTAATTAATATTAATTAAATTGTGACTTAGTAAAGAGGATTTGACCTCAGTATTCTAATTAGTAGGTATTTATTCTTGGGAGAATTATTATCACCATAGAGCAAGGAAAATTAGCAGGAAAATAAGATGCAAAGAAATTTTGGTTACTGATAATATGGTAATTTCCTTCCATACATATTATTGTTACCATCCATCCGTTAAACAAAGCCAGTGACAAAGGTATTATTCTTAGGAAGGTAAAAGGAGCCTTTTCATATGTTAAAAACAATTTAGCTGATGCCTGAACAGTTAATGGTACTGTTTCCCACTTCAGAGAATTCTGAGGTCCTTAACCTGAGTGAAGTTCTTAAGGTGGAGAGAAGGGACATTCTGCCCCTGCAAAGCAAATGAAAGTCTTAAAGTAAGAAACCTGCAGCAGGATGAATCGCTAATCACTCTTCAAGGTCCAATTCTTCTTATTGAATTTCCTTCTTTTGGCCCAGTGACACATTCAGTGAAGGATCATGATTCTATACAATTAATTCCATGACTATAAGTACTGAGAAAAGAGAGGTTATTAAAACTCAGGAGACTTCTGCGTTCCAGTAAAACCATTAAGAAGGAACTAATGTGATAATAAAGTGAAAAGCAATTCAAAACTTATCAGCCTAATAAAGAGTATAACCAAATATCTCCTAAAAATAAAAAGATAAAAATCTTTGGAAATGAAACAAAGGAAAAAAGCTCTTCTTGCTCAGACTAACAGCGTTACGATGGGTTTGGTCTTCATTAAATCAGCCACGGTATCTTGAAGAGGATATTTAATTATCAGGTGATTTGTGGCCATATTCAATGGAGAGTTATGGGTGGGGGGCAGCGTTTTGATGTCCACCCTACACATACAAAGTCCAGCCACAGCACTGTCGCCTGCCTTTTCTGTGATTCAGTTAGAAGCAATTCGTCCCACAGCGTGGGAGTGAGTTATACGTGTGCATTGAAATAACACCATCCTGCCAAGAAGCACAAAGTATTTCATCTATATGAAGGGAGCCGGATGTCAAGAAATGCTTTGTGGCAGACGGCAGGACGCACAAGCCTCTCATCTTCCGTTTTTACGGCCCTGGGGGGAGGAGAAGAGTAGGTATCCAGCATCAGGCCTCCAACCCGTTCCTGCAGATGGCTGGCTTTCCTTGAAGTGGCCGGTGCCCATTCTGTCTCCAGCCTGTGCAGGAGTTATAGAGCATGCGGAGCTTCCAAGTCACAGCCACCAGAAGCCATTAAGCAGCCGTCATGCATGATCAGAGTCACAGAGATGCCCAGCATGCTCCTGCTGTGAGCTTCCTCCTTTTAAACACCTATTGCTCCTCTTTGGCTTCTTCGTATTTCTTCTATTTCTCATCTTCCTCCTCCTCCTCTTCCTCCTCCTCCTCCTCCTCCTCTTCTTCTTTATACTTTTCTTTTGTGAGACAGGGCCTTACTATGTAGCCCTGGCTGATCTAGAACTTTTTACGTGGAATAGGCTAAGCTCAAATTCCCATAGCTCTGTCTGCCTCTGCCTCCAGAGTGCTGGGATTAGAGGCCTGCGCCACCGTGGCCCTGTTCCAGCTTTTGTTCCTTTCTTCTCCATCTCCTTCATCAGGTCTTTTGCCCTTTCACGACTCACCTTTTGTTTCTTCTCGATCCCAGTATCTCATGACATCAGGGTCCCCTCTCCCACAAAAACAATGCTGATAAGAGGTGAATCTTTCCATATTGATCTCCAAGAATTACAGATTGGAATGAGTTGTAAGAAAATTTGATCCAATTTTTTCATGTTAACTAATAGGCAAACAGAAGAAGTGCTGTGTTCCAGGTCATAGAAAGTTGTTGTGTTGGCACAGGAGAGCCTGTGGTCCCAGGGTTTGCTTCACGTCTGCCTGGCTGCTTACAGCCAGTGCCAGTGCATGGTCAAGACTCTAATTGCTTGGTGGAGAGGCCTGTAAGGCCAGGGAACGAAAGCGGTGGTCCATTTCACTAGAGCATCAACTGGAACTGCCTTGGGGCAGAGAGGTTGTGTGGCAGCTAGTCACCTGTGATCTCCCAGCTCCCTTCCTACCCTCCTCGGATGATGTTGCCCACTCTGAGACTGCAAACCGCATCTATCCTGCCAAGATGTGTGCCAGATAGGGGCTGCAAGCCTCAGGATGTGTGCTGGAGAGGGGCTGCAAGCCTGGTGTGGGAAGGCCCACCTTCTTCTTGTCTCCTCTAACTGATGCTGGAGTCCACTGGCTCCTGGAGTTATCTATGGAGGCAATACCTACTTTCATATTGCAGTTTCTCCACTTGTCTAGAACTATATTGGCTACTGACCTCCCAGTAACACGAGCAGAGAGGCCTCTGTACCAGCTCTTGGAGGCCCCTTCTCTCAGTTTTGGGTGTTTCATAAGCCTAAACTCTCCTTTGGCTGCCCAGGTCTTAGTTACTATCTGCATTTTAAAGGTAATCAATATTTGACTGTTATCTTCTCATGTTAAATTCGTAGTCAAACAATGGGCACACTTTGTTTCTGATCTGGAGGGTGCATGTCCCTAGTGATACAAACACCAGCCAGTATTACCCATCTTATTAGAACATTCTTAATTGTCTGCAGAGTGTGTACAAAATTTATTACACATGAAAGAGAACAAGAACGGAGCTGCAGACATCTTTGGCAGAGCGTCCCACCTCCCTGTGGACACCGCCAGCGGCGACTGTTAGGGGCACCGCAGTGGGAAGGTCTGAGAGAACAGACTCAAGGCTTGTTCCTGGAGGCGTATGAGGCAAGGCAGGGAACTGTCTGGGCCTTTGTTTAAGGAGATAGAGAAGGCACTTTGGCTGGGAGGATAATTTTTTAATAAAAAACTTATTAATTTTATTTTGGTGTGTGTGTGTGTGTGCCTTTGTTTAAGGAGATAGAGAAGGTACTTTGGCTGGGAAGATAATTTTTTAATAAAAAATTTATTAATTTTATTTAGTGTGTGTGTGTGTGTGCGCGCGCGCACGCGTGCACACACACATACACCTCCTGAGTGCCCCAGTGTGCACGTGGATGCCAGAGAGTTGTGGGAGCTGTTTGTTTTTCTCCTGCTGCCATGTGGGTCCCAGGAATTGAACTGAGGTCATTCAGGTTTGTTGGGCGGTGCTTCAACCCGAGTATTTAAAAACGTGTTTTCCTTATTCTCGAGAATTTCATCCGTGCATACAATGCAGTGCAATCATATCTACCTCCATTCCCCCACTACAGCTCCTCCCATATTCCCTTCCACATTCCTTTCCCAACTTTACAGTTATTTTTATTTATTTGTGTGTTTTATGTATGAGTGCTCTATCTGCATGTCAGAAGAGGACATCAGACTCCACTTTAGATGGTTGTGAGCTGCCATGTGGTTGCTGGGAATTGAACTCAGCACCTCTGGAAGAGCAGCCAGTGCTCTTAACCGCTGAGCCATCTCTCCAGCCCCGATTTTCAACTGTTTTTTTTTTAAA
The DNA here is from genome assembly GCF_004664715.2 of Peromyscus leucopus. Lineage (NCBI taxonomy): Eukaryota > Metazoa > Chordata > Mammalia > Rodentia > Cricetidae > Peromyscus > Peromyscus leucopus. The sequence goes on along the minus strand of NC_051072.1, from coordinate 2,351,176 downwards.
TGTTAATTTTTATAACCCACTAAGTCCAGTTATTGCTGCCCGTACATGCATGGGTATGAGGCCACCTACTGGGCCAGAAGAAGCCAACCAGTGGCCACATTCTCAAAATAAATAAATAAATGAATAAATAAATAAAAGAAGTGTTTCCTCCTTCCCCAACAACTATCAGTTGCCAGTGTCTCCTCAGGAAGGGATGGGGTCTGGAGATCATGTACCTCATCCATGCTAGAATTTTTGGCTGGCTTGATCTTGTCCAGCAACTCTACTGTTGTGTGTAGCTGGAGAGTTTCTCTCCGGGTCCTGCCAAGCCCCCACAGTCCTGCATCCCACTTATAAAATAATCACTCAGAGGCAGCGATCTCTTGATTCAGCACCTGCTACAAGTGACTCAGAAAGCCAAACTACAAAAAACCTGTTCGAAAAAAAAAAAAAAAAAAAAAAAAAAAAATAATCACTCAGATGCTTATATTACTTATAAACTGTATGGCCGTGGCAGGCTTCTTGCTGTCTAGTTCTTATATCTTAAATTAACCCATCTCTATAAATCTATACCTTGCCACGTGTCTCGTGGCTTACCGGTGCTTTACATCCTGCTCCTCATGGCGGTGGCTGACAGTGTCTCTCTGCCCCAGCCTTCTACTTCCCAGCATTCTCTTCTCTGCTTGTCCCGCCTGTACTTCCTGCCTGGCTACGGGCCAATCAGTGTTTTATTTATACAGAGCGACGTCCAGAGCAGTTGTGAGTTCGTGACTGAGACAGCTATGTTCTGTCCAGGAGACAACGCACTCCTCCCACCTTCCTGCTCCGCATGCTCTCTGCTGCCTCTTCTGAGATGTCATCCCACCTTTGGTGTACGTGAGAGCTAACCCGGAGCACTCAGCCCTGTGACCGGCCGCGCCCCTCTCGCCCTCTTGACTGCTGCCCCTGCAAAAAGAAGCTTCTAGGAACAAAGTTGTAAGTAGCCCAGGCCTATGGTCCAAACAGAAACATCCAGAAGGTACTCTGACGGCACGATCATTTAGCAAAAGTAGCAATAGTATGGTCTATCCAAAGGCCTGCCTGTGACTGGGAGGGTAATTTTTAACAGCTCTAACTTCCACTAAGTAAGTCAGATTGTATTTTGGAAGATTAAAAAAAAAATACGTGACTTTAAACAGAGCCGCTAACTAATCATTAGACCATGGTTGTGGATTGGTAGCAGAAGCCTGTTTTCTTGGACTTGACAAAAATTGAATAGATAGCCCCAGACCTAGCTGAGTTGCCTACCCCATATGGCCCGAGTGGTTCATGCATGAATCAGAGCTTTAACCAGCCCTTGGAGATGGCAGAAGCCACAAACTGTGATTCGAGCCAGAGCTGAACGAGCAGCTGCGGTTCATTCTGTTCACTGAGCGTGCAGCCTCTGTCTCACATTGGAATATCCGTATGCATGTGCTCCGCAGGCTGGATGAGTCTTGTTTGCAACTCCCAGAGAAGACATAACCGCCGAGCGTTACCCTTCTTGAGTGTGTGCCCAATGCTATTGAAGTAAACAAGGCAGGAACACAGAGAAGAAAGTTGTTCTTGACAGTGTAACAAGTATTCGGTTTTCATAATGCACTTAGCAACAGAGCTGAGATGGTCTTGTGCTTCTCGAGTCATGAATGTCTTATTAACTCAGGTACAAGGGCTGCCTACACTCCACAGGGAAAACCAGAACACAGTATTTACACCAAGAAGGGATCCGGTCACAGTATACAGCAATTTAGCACCAATCAAGACAGGCTCCATTGGTTGAGTTTGGGCCACCCCTGGGTGTTAAGGAATATAGATGTGATGTTCTGTTAAATGAGTAAAATCACCTCCGTGTAGACTGCAAAGGTGAGATTTGGGAGAAATGATGTCCTGAAAACCCTTAGCATTGTGCAGAAGAGAAAAAGACCAACTACACATTGTTGACTGATGGGAGTCTGGTGGAGAGTGAAGAGAGTCTAAGGTGGGATAATTATCTACATGAAAATATCAGGCATTTTTGTACCAACTGAAAACTGCCTCCTTTCATCAGACAAACACAGAATGGGTACTTTGACATGCTGAAGCAGAGCGAACCTCTCCAAATACTGATACTTCTTTAGACTCTATAGTTTATATCTTTCAAAATGACCAAGTCAAGAATTATTTCTTGAGCAATAAAAGTTAACACACTCCAGAACAAATTCACTTACCAAAGTGTAGTTTTAAAGATGAAAGCCATTTTTTTCCAATACAGTATGATTAATATAGTACATGGCTAGCTCCATGAGATGCTCCTGAGTGGATCTGTGGTGATGAAAACCATTCTGCTTCATACCCATCTTTGTCAACATTGCTACAACACACATTTATTTTTACACATAGCCTCTCCTAAAATCCAGTGGGACTTGCAAGTTGAGATCATGCTGGATTGGCCTGAGGTATTCTCACACATGTAGCAGCATGGATGAAGATAGGTGTGTCTTTGTAGATGTAGGCTTGTGGCAAGTTAGTTTGGAGTTCATCCCAAGCACCCTGATCTAACACAAACAACCAAAAAGAATGCTAGACACATGGGCCGTTTATTACTGTCCTGATGCTGTAATTTCCAGGACAAGGTAAGACTGGACTCCCTCTCACAAATTAGACATGGTCATGTGACTTGAGTTGGCCAGTAGAATGTCATCAGAAGCCTGAAAGATCTAATGCACCAATTACAGTCACATTTTCTTGCCATAACAGTCCCAATGGCAGGGGCTTTGTCAGATCGCACCCCTAAGTGAAGATGGCATGGAGCCCTCTGCTCCTCCCCACCTCCAGCTAACTCATCACAGAGGTTGTCACTTGAGAAAGAAATCATTATGCATTTTCCCAGAATTTACTTTTATTCTGGCCAGTTCATAAATTGCTAGCAGGAGCAGGGTAGTAAGATAATTAGAGAATCGTAACTTGTCATTGGTTTGAAGGACAAGTTGCAGGCGGTGGAGAGAGCATTGCAAAGTCTTGGAGGGTGACGGGTGACCCGGCAGTGAGAGCCTTGGTTAAACTGCTGCCCCCTGTGACTCAGAAGGCAGATTATATATGACCTGACAGCTACAGGGAAAGAGGAGGGAAACACAATGGTAGTAATGTGTTTTGGTTTCTATTGGTCGACTTTGACAAGGTGTTTGTAAGAAACAAGGTCACAAAGGAATTAACTGGGTTCCAAGCAGGAATTAATGGAAAGTGTGAAGCTCCACAGTGTCAGAAAGGCTGACTGATTTCAGGTGCCGGACAGTAGGGGATAAAATTGGGAGAGCCTCTTGGCAATAAAAATATATTATGTACATCTACCTTCAAAAACCACTCACCTGATTATATTTCATTTGCCATCACATCGTTATCAAAGCCTATGAAGGGACTGAAGTGTACCAGAGTAAAGGCCAAGGGAGTCTTTGAAGAAAATTGTAGGTGTGGCTGTTAGCACAGGAACTGTCATCAGGCAGATACAAAGCAGATGAAGTCATGGCAAGAGCTGTCCTACAAAGGAACCACCAGACAGCATGAGAAGGTGTAAGAGACTTAGAATGACCTAAGGATCAGAAACAATTTGGAGCAGGAAGTGAAATGAGAAAGCGGGGCAGCCTTCAAGCTAAGGGTGTTCTCGGACACCTAGTTTATAGTGTCATGGGAAAGCAAGCCAGAGACTACAGAGGAGTACAGGGAATGAGCCTTCCCTCACTGAGCACATTTAAGGGCTGATGACCTTCCCTAGGTGGATCTCACATTGTTTGTTCAGGGACTTTCAGAGATGCTTACAGCTAGTGTTCTGTCCATCCTTCTCCCTCTTAAATAGGAATGCTTCTTGGATGTCTATGTTTCCTATTTCACCTTTGTAAGTGGAGTGTTTAGACAGTAGATAACTTGTCTTTTTAGTTCATGGTCCCCAGAAAAATAGGTGACCATCCAGGCCCAGTTCAGTTACCCTATCGCCTCTTGCTATGGACTACATTGCATCCTTCAGAATTTGTGTTGAAGCCTTAGCTCCCAGTAGGATTAGATTTAGAAACAGTAACTTTAAAAGGGTAGTTAGGGTTATATGAGGTCATAAGACTAGGCTTTAGTCTAGTAAGGCTGATGGCTTTATAAGAACATTAAAAACAACAGAGGAAGGGCTACATGTCACATGAGAACACTGTTGTGGGATAGTCTTTCTGTACACTGGAAAGATGTGTCTCTGCCTAAGGCGCCTTCTGATTGGTTTAATAAAGAGCTGAATGACTAATAGCTGGGCAGAAGAGGTTAGGTGGGACTTCCGGGGAGACAGATGAACTCAGAGGGCTAGAATCTAGGCGTGCAGGAGATGCCAGCTAGACTCTGAAGAAGTCGGACATATGGTTCAGAGGAGAGGTAGCAGAGCCCTGTGGCAGAATGTAGATTAATAGAGACAGGTTAATTTAGGTTATAAGAGCTGGTTGGGAAAAAGCCTAAGCTAAAGGCAAAGGTTTCATATCTAATGATAAGTCTCCATGTTGTTATTTGTGAGCTGGTGGTCCAAAGAAAAGTCCGACTACATTTGGCACCCAATGTGGGGGCACTACCACACAGAAGGAGGAGTCACACCAGCCAGTGATACCACAGTCCCAGACTGGGCTGTAGTTGTTTTTTTTACTCTTACTCTTTTTTGGCTCTTTGGGGGGCGGGCAGCCACCCAGCTCCCAAATAAATCATATGGAGGTTTGTTCTTGCTTATTAATGCCCGGCTTTAGCTTGGCTCATTTCTAGCAAGCTTTTCTTAACTTAAACTATCCCATCTGTCTTTTGCCTCTGGACTTTTACCTTTCTCTATCTCTGTATATCTTTTCTTTCCTTCTTATTGCATGTCTGGCTGTGTGGCTAACACCTGGCATCCTCCTCTCCTTTTCTCACTCCTCAATCCTTTCTTCCCAGATTTCTCCTCCTATTCATTCTCTCTGCCTGCCAGCCCCACCTATCCCTTCTCCTGACTTGCTATTGGCTGTTCAGCTCTTTATTAGACCAATCAGATGTTTTCGACAGGCAAAATAACACAGTTTCACAGAGTTAAACAAATGCAGCATAAAATAATGCAATACATCCCTGCATCATTAAACAAATGTTCCACAGCATAAACAAATGTAACACATCTTAAAATAATATTTCACAACACCGGGCTTCTCCAAGAGCACTCACAACAATTGACTGCTACTTGCAGGGGCTCCAGAAAGCAGGCTCAACAACTTCCCAGAGCTGGGACAGTTAGGAGGAGCTAGGATGGTTATGCTCAGCTTGAAAGGTTAAATGCAGCTGCCACTGTGCCTACAGACCTGAAGGGGGCAGAGCCAGCTGCCAGAGCCATGTGCTAAGTGGACCATATGGCGGGTAGCCTAGCCACACCTAGCAGTTTAAGCTTTGTCTCCTATGGTCAGAGAATACTGTAAGTGTGTGGCTGCAGGCATGCAAAAAGTCAGATCCAGAGTGAAAAAACTCTAAACATGTATAATAAGTTTAAAATGTGCATAGGTGCTAAAGAAAAGAAAATGGGTATAGGCAGTCTTAAAAAAAATGGTTTAAAAGTAATAAAATATAAAGTCTACTCAGTTGATAGAGTATGGACTCTTAATCCCAGGGCTGTGGGTTTAAGCCCCATGTTGGGTGCTATTTTGTAGTAGTACTTATCATCAGGACTGCCATTCCAAAAATAATGACATGGAGACTTATTATTAATTATGAAAGCTTGGCCTTTACCTTAGACTTTTCCCCAACTAGCTCTTATAACTTAAATTAACCTGCTTTTATTAATCTATGTTCTGTCACATGGCTTTTTACCTTTTTTTCATTCTGTATGTCTGACTTGTTCTTTGTCTCTCTGGTGTCTCTGCCTCTTTTCCTCCCAGAGTCCTGCACCTTAGGCAGAGACACATCTTTAAAGTGTACAAAAATATTATTCCACAAAAGAACACAATGAGAAGATGGCTATCTGCAAGCTAAGAAGAAAGGAGAAATTAAGCCTAAGTGGCCTTGATCCTGGACTTGTAGCCTCCAGATTTGTGAGACGCTTTTCTCTTTTTTAAGGCACCCTGTCTGTGGTATTTTGCTGCAGGGGCTGTAGCGAGCAATGAACTCCTCATGGAGACATGAAGAGCATCACCCAGGGGTTCCTAACCTATGACTAGGTGGGGATTTTGAAGTCCTTATCTTGGGGAGAGAGTAAATGAAAACAGCTCTCTACTGGGTGACCAGGTGGTGGGTTGCAGTCATCATTAGGGCTTTGTATCAGTATTTCATCATGGTAGGTTTCTTCTCTATGCCCACTTGGTACGACCACGTGCTCACTTGGCCAAAGCATTGTAATGGATGTTTCTTCTGCATAGAATCTTTTTGTTTCATTTTGTTTTGAGATGGGTCTCATGTAGACCTGGCTAGACTTGAACTCCTGATCTTCCTTCTGTCTCTGGCTCCCAAGTGCTGGGATTACAGGTATCTGCTGCTAGCAGGTGGACTGTTTTAGCTGCCGAAGCACCATTTGCTGCTTTTCATCTGCCTCATAACTGCAATCTGTGACTTCCAGATGGCAGAGTGTCTGTTCGCCTGTGTTTCCAGCCAACCCACAATAGTCATGGGTATAGGTGAGATGCAGTATTTAAAGCCACTGGAGCTGTGGGGACTGTTAGTGGCAGTGGCACAAACAAATCTGTCCTGACTGATCAAATCAATAAAGAAGACAGAGAAAATTTCCCGGAAACTCATGGAATTTGACTGTGCATGATCAAGTAATTCAATGTATTAGACTTTGTTCTTCATTAATTAGATAAGCAGAGCTAACCTCAGAGGATGCCCATCAATCACTGTGCGACAACACTTTGCATTCAGGTAACATGATTGAATCCTGGTTGGAGGAACACGTTCTAAGTAAGGCTGTGAATAGTAATGATGGATTCTCTTAAAATCACTCAGTCCTCTGCTCACTGGTCTCCATATAGCCAGGCAAGGGCTGTGTGTAATCACCAATCCAAGCCAAGCCTGGGCCTCATTCCCATAGCATTAGTTCCACTCACTTTGGCCTGCGGTGACACTAGAAGAATTGACTCTGAGCTACCAAAAATCTCTGGACAGTGTTGAGGTGAAACATGAACCACAAGCCAGGAACAGGGTCAGATTATGCATGACTCTGAGTAGTTGTCAAATGAGAGCATGGTAACCCCACTAAGTACTGTATATTTTTATGAATAATGAGATTTATAAGGAATTTAACACACATTCTGTGATGTTGTTATAATAGGGAGTTAAGATGAGCTTGAAACATGCTATAGATTAGAACATGTGATGGCCTCTGTGGTCCAGAAAACAGACTCTCAGGGAAAGAAACCAGAGTCAGGGAGGGAAACAGCCTCAAGAAGACTCCTGCGAAAGACTGTGTATGAGGGAGAGGGTAGAAATGAACTTTAAATCAAAGCATTGCCCTTTCTTCTGGAAGCTTCCAGATGTCTTCTGCCACATATACTTGAGAAGCCATTTTATACAACATGCCCTATCTTCCCTTCTTACAACTGATTGGTCCACAGAGGATTTCAGTTTACATGTGGGATACTTTTCCAGGGGTTTGGACTCAGGGTCTCTCTCTCTAGCGGCAGAGATTGTAATTGCCCAAGTTGGAAGCTGTTGACAGAGCTGTCTTGCCCCTTTGGAAGGTCTGTTGAGAGGAATGGAAGAATAAAACAGATGCATACAGAAACAGAGCCTCAAGAAAAAGAAGGGCCTGCTAGGCAAACCTCCTCATCAAGTGGCAGTCCCAGGCATCTTGTTACAGCAACAGGAAACCAAGATTCTGCCTTTAGTTAATTCTTCTTCAATTAGCAGGAAGATGTGAGAGAAACCAAATCAATCTTGAGAATTTATCAACCAAGTCAGTGGGCACTTTAGCGCTGAACATAAAACATACGGATCTGAAGCTCAAGTAATCCTGCATTAGAAGACCAAGAAGCATCCAGAGCTCTGTTCAGCTCCTGCTTCATCCTTGGCAGCGACAGCTTTAAGCATTAATGCTTGTAGAAAATTCGTCTTCAAAGGGGCCAACAGACATTATCCCAAAATAAATTTGCTAGAATGTCTTCCTGCTTCTAGTGCATCTTCAGTTTCACAAGGACATAAAAATGGAAGGAGAAAAGAGAGCAGACGACTTCCCTCTGGGTGTTGCCCTCACTGGTATTTCATAGTGATGTGTAATCTCACTAGCTTACTAATGGCTTCTTTTAAACTTACCTTGAAACAGAATTATACACAGTGATGGGCTAGCATGTTATGTTTTGGTACCTGTACACAGCATGCAATGTTAAAGACAAGGTAAGCCAGCACGCTCTGCAAACACTGATCCTTGGTTAAAAAAAAATCATGCAAAATCCTTGCTTCTAGCTTTTTTTGAAATAATGTTATTTATTATCTATTGCCACATACTATACAAAAGACCAGAATGTCTTTCTTCTGGCCAAAAAGAACTTGGTACCTACTGTCCACCCTTCCCACTACTCTTTCTCCCCATTTCCCCAGCCTCTAGTGCCCATCATTCTGCCCTCAACCAATATGACAGCTACTTTTCACATATGAGTGAGACCATGTAAGACTTGTCTTTCTGAACCTGGGTCATTTCACTTGACATAATGACCTCTGACTTCAAAAGATTTTATTCTTCTCATGGCTGAGTAATATTCTATGGTGTAAGTACAGTTTAAAATATGTATACATGAATATATATGTGTGTGTGCGCGCACACACACACACACACACACACACACACACACACATACATATACATATATATTCACATGATAGAATGTTCAAGAGCCGAAAAGCCTCAGTACTTCATCTTACTACTATTTACTGGTTTCCTAATTTTTCTTCTAGCCATCCTCTAATGAGATGATAGGCCAGGGTTGGTCAGGAAACAGTAGCCTCTCTACTTGGGGCTGATGTTAACTGTCTTAGTAAAGGCAGGACTCACACACTGGAGCATCTGGGAGACTGAAGACAGAGGAAACGGCACTGGAGCCTCAGCCAGAACATGAAAGTGGGTGGTTTGTGTGATTCACAGGAACCGCTGTAGTTCTCGAGAGTCCCTGGGCGGCTTGCTCCGTGTGTCTTGTGGTGTAGCACAAGGCAGGTGGTCCTCCAGACCTTGCTGGGAGCCCCCAATTCATATTTGCTGGCTCCTGACTCCAATTCAACCCAAGCTCCTTTCTTCTGTCTCTCATTTCCGATAGGGCCTCTTGGCAGAGAACTGGGCTCTGAACCACGCTGGGTGCTGGGAACTGAAGCTCCCTCTGTTGGATGAACAGAAGGAGGTGGTGGTGTTAGCTACAGACGGTCCTGGGGAGGAAATGGATGGAGTTGGGAGTTTTCCCTTGTGCTTTGGAAGGCTTTCTCTTTTAAGAAGAGAACTGGTCCACGTTTTCTAAGCTGGGGATGCACCCAGTTTATTTCCGCCACCCAGCATTTCCCTAGCCCCAAATAGTCTCTGGTTCTCTGCCTGTCCAGTCTGACCTGGTAGCACAGATATTGAAACTGAGTCTGGAGTTTTTAAGCTTCTAGAAATAATGAAATTAATGTATTTCTACCATGCTATCATTCCGGAATATATTATCAGTAGGTTAAAGACAGAAATGTTTTTAAAATTAATTAATATTTTAGTTGTATATATTTATTGGGCAATAATTTGTTACATGTATGTAACACAGTGATAAAATAAAGGCAATTAGCCTTTCCACCCCCTTAGACACTTTTAAATACTTTTGTATTAATACATAATAACTACATATTTACAAGGTACAGTGTGGTATTGAATACATGCATACAGTATACACTGATCAAATTCAATTAATTAATGTATCTTCATCATTACTTTATTCTTTGAGTTCTTCTTAGTTATTTTAAAATATGTAATAGGCTATTAGGAACTGCATTGCAGAACACTTTCCTTCTTTCTGTGTTGTCCAGCCTCTCTTTATCCTGCCCCACCCCCTCCCCCTTCCCAGGTAATCACCAGGTGGACCTTCTTAGAAAATGCGGGCCAGCCTGACTACATCTCTCAGCTACAAAGAGGAGTCTTAGTAGCTTCTGTGTGATGAGGTAAAGGACTAACTTTCTGTGTGCATGTGTGAACTGTTGAGTTACAGCAAAAGATGTGCCTAGAAGTTGGGGTTCTGAGCTATTGATTCATTCCAGTTTAAGTAGTTAAGTAGGGATTTGGGGGAGTTCCTTGGGGCAAAGCTTCACTGCCTCTCAGGTAGCTCTGTCCACACTTCACAGACACTTAGCAATTCCTTTCTGAGGCTAATGCTTTTGTTTGAGATAGGGCTGAAGACACTGGGGCTGTTGTTTTGCCACAGTGCGCTGCACGCTCTGGGGACACCTGAAGGGGAGGTTTGATGACTCTTTTCTGGAATCCTCTAGGAGAAAGCAAGCTTCCTTTGGTCATGCTTACCCTTCACATTAACTTTTTTTTTTTGTTTGTTTGTTTTTGTTTTTTATTTTTTGAGACAGGGTTTCTCTGTGTAGTTTTGGCTGTCCTGGAATTCACTTTGTAGACCAGGCTGGCTTCAAACTCTTAGAAATCTGCCTGCCTCTGCCTCCCACCACCACCCGCCCTCGCTGTTATTTAATTTTAACATTCAACAGGACAAAGTCAAGTTGCAGGATTGCTTATGCTTCTGTGAACGGGTCTCCAAGCCTGGAGACAGGCTTGGTGATAAAGAATACACACTGCTTTTGCAGAGGATTTGAGCTCCATTCCACCACTCATGTTGGGTGACAGAACTGTCTTCAACTCTAGCCCTAGGGGCTCTGACGCTCTCTTTTGGCCTCCATAGGTACTGCCACTCATGTGTGCACAAACAGACAAATAGACATATATACATATGCACAATTAAAGAAATTAAATTGAAAACGTGTTAAGAAAGGTGTCTTGGGGCTGGGGAGATGACTCAGCGGTTAAGAGCACAGGCTGTTCTTCCAGAGGTCCTAAGTTCAACTCCCAGCAACCACATGGTGGCTCACAACCATCTATAATAGGATCTGGTGCTGTCTTCTGGCATGCAGGTATACACACAGAATACTTACACATAAGATAAAAAAGAAAAGAAAAGTGTCTTAGTTAGAGATACTATTGCTACAATCAAACAGCATGGCCAAGAGCAACTTGGGGAGGAAAGGGTCTATGTGGCTTACACTTCCACATCGCTAGTCCATCACTGAAGGAAGTCAGGACAGGAACTCAAACAGGGCAGGAATCTGGAGCCTGGAGCTGATGCAGAGGCCACGGAGGAGTGCTGCTTACTGGCTTGCTCCTCACGGCTTGCTAGGCCTGCTTTCTTATAGAACCCAGGCCACTAGCTCAGGAGTGGCTCCACCTACTTCCCCTAAGGGGTTGGGCCTTCCTACATCAATCACTAATTAAGAAAAAGCTCTACAAGTTTGCCTACAGCCCAATCTTATGGAAGCATTTTCTCAATTGGAGTTCCTTCTTCTCAGATGACTAACCTGTGCCAAGATGGCAAAACTAGCCAGTACCAAAAGTCAGGTGAATCCCTCAAGCACACATATGCACATACAAATGCATAGACAACACATGTATAAATTTATATACCACACACACATGCATGTATGTGTGCATATACAAATGTACATACCACACACGTATATACAAATGTATAGTCCACATACACATACAAATACATTCATACATAAGTACAAATGCACACCCCCCTACCCCAACATGTACAAAATTATATAACACACACACATACACTCAAACATGCATTAAATAAAAGTGCGTCTCTACCACACCAACACACACCCTTAACTACATCCTGCTTCCTCCTTGTCACCTGGAAATCAGGCTGGCTATGGAGGCATGCCACCTGCCTCAGGAACCGCCTGCACTTGATTTAATGCTTGGCCAGTGTTGCCTGTAATTCTTAGTGTTTGAGCAAGGGAGCGTGCATTTCGTTTTGCACAGGGTTCTGCAAATTATGTAACTGGTCCTGCCTGTAACATTGTGGAGAGAGGTTTGTGGAGACTTGGAATGTTACTGCACAGACGTCTGGCTGCGTCCCCTCATCTGCCGCTCAGGTGATGCCATGCCCTGGTCTGAGGAGACAGTTTGGATAAGTTCTCCACAGGCTGTCAGACCCCCATCTTTCTGCAAACCCTTCCCTAGCCTTTCTGCACTCCCAGATCGAAACGGCCCACAGATCATAGTTAAAGCAATGGAGCCATTGCCGAGAGAAAGGGGAGAACTGAGCGCGCGCGCGGCGGGACATTTGTCCCAAATCAGTGCTTGCTTCTCCTCTGAGGGTCTGTAAGCCCATGCCCCTGGAGTGCTGGTGTCTGGTCGTGTTGAGTGCCTGTCCTTTAACACAGGAGGGTCTTCAGGTGGCCTCTGTTCTTGTCCCTTTCTCCCTACGTCTCTGTGTGACATCTCACTCTCTCCTTTCTTTCATACAGTTCTGCAGCACAATATCATATTATTCTGTAATAAATTTTTAAAATAAACCTTTATGTGGGTGACTGTGGCCTCAATGTATGTGTGCACACCTTGTGCGTGCCTGGTGCCTTCATAGGTCAGAAGAAGGTATAGGATCCCCCGAAACTAGAGTTAGAGATAGTTGTGAACCTTCATGTGGGTGCTGGGAACTGGACCTGGGTCCTCTGCAAGAGCAGCCAGTGCTTTTAACCAGTGAGCCATCTCTCCACCCAAATTGTGGGTTTGTTGTGTCGCCATTTCCCCAGAACTGGAATGGCCCCTCTGTGAGGGAGGAGAGAGGCATAAATGACACAGGAAGCTCAGAAGGTGACAGGACTCACGAAGCCCCTTTCTAATAATTAGATAACCAGGGAACTCTTGTGTCAGGGAGGACTCTTTATGGAGCTGCCTGCAAATTGGTGGTGTGGCAGCTCTGGGGTCAGCTCTCCCAGATCGTCATCACCTAGGCGGGTGCTGGGGTGGGCTCTTAGTGGTGGAGAGGACTGAGATTCACTTGGGTTCCTATAAGCAGCTCCTCACCCACGCTCCTGCCAGTAACTGATCCAGTCATTTGTTCCCCCAGCTAGACTTGGGTGGAACAGTGTCTACCTGGTGTGGACAGACATTTATTCCTGTCTCTGTACGAAAATAAAATGTACCGTTTCCACTATTTTTAAGTGTACAATGGGTACCTCCAATTACATCGTGTTGTTGTGAGCCATCACCAACCCTCATCTCCAGGACCAGTTTCCTCCTGTAAAGCTGAAACTCTGTGCCATTAAAAGATAATGCCCACCCATCTGCCCTCAGCTCCTGGCAGCCACCATCCTCCTAGGGACACACCTACTTAAACACCTCATGCGAGCAGACTTATACTGTGCTTCTCCACATTTCCTCCCTGTCCTTCTCAGCTATTTACTTATTTTTGAAGGGTCTTCAGCATTACAGTTGCAGGCAAGCTCTCTAGCTTTGCCCCAGTCCAAGCTCCTTCCTATACGTAGTCTTCTTCACTAGAGAGGATGTTTCCGTCCCACACGTGTTCACATTTCCATGGTCTGTTGAAAGGCCCATAAATAATACACGGTACTGCTGAAATACTCATCATATTTAAAAATTCAAATGAGTGATATCATACAGCGTCACCCGCAACTCACTTTCCTGACTTGATGTTGCACTTGAGATTTATATGTTGACATTTAAATGGCAAGTTCATTTCTTTTATCTATTGTGTAGTATTTTATTGTAGGTAAACTGAATTTAAGGACATCTATTCTCCTGTGGGTGAAAAATTTATGTTGCTCTCTCCTTTCCTTATTTCTGACAAAGCCGCCAAGAACACTCTTGTTTATAATTCTGGTCCACGCAGGCAAGTGCTTTCTAGGTGTGTCTTAGAGGAGCTGCCGAACCACGGGGTGTAATCTGCAGTATCTCTGGCACGTGCTTTGAAATTGCTTTCCCCATGAGATGACAGATCACATGTCTGTCTCTACTGATGGAAGCATGTTCATTTTTGTCAATCAGTTGAATACAAAATGGTATTCCACTGTGATTTAATTTTTTTTATTGTTTGACAGTTTCACACATTTAATTAACTTTAGATTCCTAATCCCTGCTCTCCTTCCCTGTCTTCTCATATATAAGTCCAACAATCAGCAAGTCCGACCTCAAGGAATTAAAATGCTCTGTTCTGCAAAGGAGACTATGAACTGTGTGAAAATGCAGCTTACAGAATGGAAGAAAATCTTGGCCAGTTATACATCTGACAGAAGATTAGGGTATAGAACATACCAAGAGTTTGAAAAACTAAATACCAAGACAGCAAACAAGTGGATTAAAAATGGTTTACAGTAATGAATAGTAAGCTCCCAAACAAAGGAACACGAATGGTTAATAAGTACTTAAAAGAATGCACAATACTCTTAGCGCTGGCTCTCCTGGGGCTCACTCTGTAGACCAGGCTGGCCTGCAACTCACAAAGTTCCGCCTGCCTCTGCCTCCCAAGTGCTGGGGTTAGAGGCGTGCGCCCACACCTGGCTGTGTTTATCACTCTTTTTCTACCATTTTCCCCCAGTAGGTAAAGTTAAACCTTTTGAAATATGATGGTCATGCTGCTGTCCTTGACTTCTCAGCTTCAGAGAACAGTGTTGCTTCTGTTGATTCCACACAATGAAATATTAGGATTTAGTTTTGTTATATGGATGGCTGTTCTAGGTTGTCAGCTTGACTACATCTGGAATTAACTAAAAACCCAAATGGCTAGGCACACCTGTGAGGGATTTTTTTTTCTTAGTTAAATAGTTTGCAGTGGAAAGACCCACTTTTTAAATCTAGATCTTTGAGGTGGGAAGGTGCAATTTTAATTCAGATCTTTTGAAGTGGGACGATCCACCTTTACTCTGGACCACACCTTGTGCTGGCTGCCTACATAAAAGGCATGGAAGAAGGAGCTTGATCTCTCTCTCTCTGCCTGCTTGCTCTCAGCAGCCAGCCCATTCCTTCGCTGGCATTTAGAGCCTGGTTCTTCAGGATTCTGGGGTATACTGAAGATGAGCTGAGACATCCAGCCTCATGGACTGAACAACTAACTGGATTCTTGGACCTTCCATTGGTAGATAGCTGTTGTTGGACGAGCTGAACCACAGCCTTTAAGCTCTCTCTCTCTCTCTCTCTCTCTCTCTCTCTCTCTCTCCATTCTATAAGTTCTGTTCCTCTAAAGAACCCTGATCAATACATTATATGACCATTCAGTTCTCATACATAAGCCTTCCCCTTATCACAGCTTTAAAAGGCTCTTACATATTTATAAGAACGGGAAAGATGCCTCTCTCAGCTCACAATGGGGTTTCATCTCAGTAAGCTCCCTGTGAGTTCAAAATAGTGTTACATCAATGTGTTTGCTCTCCCTCACCTACTGATCATTACGGCTGAATCACAGGGTGGGCTGTAGAATGTGGTTGTTTCCTCTTATGATGGTGTGCAGCTGGCTGGGAGCTAATGATCCCACCACAAGAGACCATCATACTGGATATTGCAAGCCCAGGAAAAGATCCAAAATCACAATCTGAAGCAAAGTTTCTACTGTTTTTGCACTGTATCTCACCTTCCACGAGTAAGCAGCCCAGGCAGGCCTGAAACTTATAATCCTCCTGCCTCAGACTCCCAAGTGTGGGGATTACAGCTGTGTAGCACCACACCTTGTCTTCACTGTTTCTTTCTTTCATCTTTGCTTGTTTTTGTTCAGCACTGAGGATTGCACCTAGTTCCTCATTCAGGCTAGGCAAGAACTGAACTGAGTCCTTTTTGTACTTTTTACTTTGAAACAGGGTCTCATTAAATTGTTTAGGCTTAAACGTGCTCTGTAGCTCAAGCAGTACTTGAACTTGAAATCTTCCAGCTTCAGCTTCTTGGTTGGATTACCAGTCAGCACCATTGGACTCAGTTCATCATCTGTTTCTGGTACGTGCATATAATTTTTGCAACATCATAAAATTGAAAAGTCATTTAATTCCAAACATTGCAAATCACAGATTGTCCACTCTGGATTTCTGGGGATAAAGGATGTTCCAAATGCATTTGTGAACCAGATGTTTTTTTTCAAAAGGATGTTTCAAATTCATTTTTGTGAACCAGATGTGGACCGTGCATCCAAAAGAGCCAGGTGGGATGTTTTAGATCCTGGCTAGGAGGTCAAGTGGAGGGAAAACTGTCCCCAAGAAGAGAGGAGATGAACATCTCGCTTCACTCCTGGAGACAAAGCAAGGAATGAGTGGCCAGCTGGAATAGCCTTTCTCACTTACCCAGTGAACCACAGGGAAGAGATTTCTGTGGCTGCGGCAGGGGATCACTGAGGACTTCTGAAAGTACAGTGAGATTCAGTCATGTGGCAACACCTGCCGCTGAACCAAGGGCCGTGGGGCTGCCCACCTTCTGCCCAGTCAGTCAGGCTTGCTTCCTCCCCGGCCCCTCCTTCCTGTTGACAGGGAGGGACTGGAAGCCTTGTTTTAGCAAGGAAGAGAAACAACACAAACTAGTGAGAGAAGAGGCCTAGGCCCCTCTTCCGAACTGCCGTGATTCCTGCTCCCAACAGCCTGATTAGGGCGCGAGTGAAGACTCCACTTGAGTCAACAGCTTGCCATTCGATGTTCACTAGATGTCTTAAAATGTGAAATTATTTGGGGATTTATGTATTTACACTTTAAAAATTGTCAGTGACTAGAAAGTTCATCCTGCTGAGTTTTTATCCAGCAGTAGGAATGGCCTGTTTTAAAGGAGAAACGGAGCATCTCTCGAAGGGGAGCATGCTCAGTTCGACTTGCTGTTACCCTGCCAACATCCGAGCTTCACGTTAAGCCGTTTCATGCAGAAAACCCTTCGTGGGTGCATGGCAGCTTGAGCTAGAACAGAATTGCTGTAACTTACAAAACCAAACACTCGCTCGCGCTGTCTGATTGTCTACAAAAACTTTGGCAGACTCACATTCCCAAAGGGCACAAACATCTGCGGCAGGTCGTGAGCTCCCGAGTCCCGGGACAGGTGATAGATGAGCGGGTCAGTTCCCTCAGGACCTGTCTTCTGGCTTCCAGCAGCATCAGCAGTCTGCAGTGCCAACAAACTGTAGAGTGGAGGGTGTTGTGGAGGCATGGTTCTGGGCACCACGGGATGCCTGGGCAAAGGCCTCCCACCGTGGTGCTCCTGACGTGGTTGGAGACGCCATCATTGTCCAGGCAACCGTTAAAGCAGCCATCCCTTCCAAACAGACAAGTGTTGAAGTCAGCGAATGTCTGTAAGACTGAGCTGCTGGAGCTCAGCGGAGACTGAGCTGGCGAGCGTGTGGAGGAGACTGCTGGATGTAGTGAGGGCACTGGGACCCCTCTGAGCTGAGTCAGCTGCAGAAGCCGGTGCAGCCAAGTTCTGTAACTGCATTCATTGCTTTTAACCCTCTCAGTCAGTGGAGGCTACTCAGGGTTATGAGGCTCCCTCCTCGGGGAGGCACAAGGCTGGGGTGATAAGTGATGGAGTCCAAGGATATTCAGACCAGCAGTGCTTCCCCACAATGCCGTGCTGATTTGCCCATCTGCTGCTGGAGCTGCTGGGCTGTTCTCATCTGTTCTGAGCCCCTCTGTGAACCCTCACCGTTTACTACCGCGGGATAAGCAACCGTGTGTGGCACAGTGCTTTGCCTTGATAGCTGTGGATATCACGGCTTTTGGTGTAAAAGGCCATAAATGCACATCCTCGGCTCAGGCCATCAGGTTCTTGCGATACCCAGGACTCTCCAGTCTGTCCAGGCAGAGTGAGCAGGGCTTGGCTGTCATTTCCAGCGCATTCTTGGATGCATGGACTATACCGTTCATTACTGAGTACACCATTGATTATATCATTCATTATACCAGTAACCAGCTTCCTCCCATGTCCTCATTCCTTTCACAGTCAGCAGGTTTCATTTGTAGAGCACAATGCATCGCTGGGAAGACCTCCACGGTATGAAGAGATGCTGTTTGGGGTATAAAATGTAACAGAACCTCACCTTTTGCTCTGGAGGTGCTGGTCTAGTTTCATTTCTGTGGTTTTTAACAAAAGACCCTGACAAAAAGCAAGGTAGGGAAGGAAGGGTTTGGTTGGCTTACACGTCCAGGTTACAGTCCATCACTGAGGGGAAATCAAACAGCTGGTCACATCGCATCTGCAGTCAAGAGCAGAGAGAGAATAAATAAATGCATCATTGCTAGCCTGCACTTGCTAGGCTGCAGGCCCCAGCCCATGCAATGATGTCACCCAATTCAGGTTGGCTCTTCCCACCTTGATTAACAATCAAGACAACCTCCTGCAGACATACACAAGCCAACCTTATGTAGACCATTTCCTCAACCGAGTTTCTGAATTGTGGCAAGTTGACAGGAGGGCTTGGCTCCTTCTCCTTAAGGTTCTGATTTCCTAGACAGCACCATTTAGTTCACAGACTTAAGTCATTCTTACACTGGGTCTTGGAATGTGGACCACAGACCTTGATGGCACCAAGATTTAGATGGACTGGGTGGCCCGAGGTGCCCTTCCTGTTTTCTGAGCAGTAGCTGCTCCTGTGCCTGCTGCTACCCCTGCTGCTGTGTGTGTCTCTGAAGCAGCTGCCACCACCATGCCCTGGGGGAGTCCCTGCATCCAGCACTGATGCTGCTGCAGCAACTGTAACTGCAGAGCAGAACCTTGTCCTGATGCCCAGGGCATGCAGTTCTCGGCCACTGTCCATCACTTGAATGCTCCCTGTCCACTGTCTTAACAACATCTATTGATGTTGAGGAGAAGTCTGTGTCTCTGTCATGACCATTTCTGTTTGTGAACATCTTACAGAGGGGACAGGGCAGCTGTCCTTGGTTTAGGGATGACATTTCAGGCTGTTTGTTATATAGCAAGCAGCCTTGGAAGGTAAGGACCATATCTCCCCCAGAATAGGTGGGAGTTTGTTTAGAAGTTAGAGGTGGTGTCTCCTGCGGACCTTCAGCTCCCCCCCCCCCACACTGTATGTATTTGGAAATATTTTCCAGCCCAGCTTTGTATTCTGCTCTGTTTTGTGCTTTTTGTCTTGTACTGAGGGGACTATTTTCTGCTGGAAGTTTAAAAAATTTAACTAACTTAATGAATTTAGTTAATGAACTTTCCCCTGTTAAACAACTTCTTCTTCTTCTTCTTCTTCTTCTTCTTCTTCTTCTTCTTCTTCTTCTCTCCTCCTCCTCCTCCTCCTCCTCCTCCTCCTCCTCCTCCTCCTCAGTGAGATGTCATGTCACCCAGTCTGACACTACAGTCCTCATCCTCCCATCTTGACTTCCCAAGTGCTGGGATTTCAAGCATCACGCTCCAGCTAATTTAAAAACTTCCAGGAACCACATTAAATAAGTATAAAGAAACTAATGACAATCATTTTAATAATGAATTTCATTTATATCTATTATCCCGTTTTTGGTTTTTCGAGACAGGATTTCTCTGTGTAGCTTTGTGCCTTTCCTGGAACTCGCTTGGTACCCAGGCTGGCCTCGAACTCACAGAGATCCGCCTGGCTCTGCCTTCCGAGTGCCGGGATTAAAGGCGTGCGCTACCACCGCCCGGCTGTTAAACAACTTCTAAGTGGTGGAGCAGACAGCTCTGGAGCTGCAGTTCTTGTCAGGGCCATTTCTACTGGTCATTCTTGCTTACTGAGATTGGTCTTTCTTTTTCTTTCCCTCCCTCCCTCCCTCCCTCCCTCCCTCCCTCCTCCCTCCCTCCCTCCCTCCTTCCCTCCCTCCCTCCCTCCCTCCCTCCCTCCTTTCCTCCTTTCTTCCTTGTGGTGTGGTACTAGGATCAAACTCAAGGCCTTGCCCATGGTAGACAAGCTCTCTCATGGGTTACATACACACTCTGCCATCAATGTCAAGGCTGTGTGTGTAGCTGGGATCCTCACTCATGCTAGGCATGTACTCTACTACTGAGCGACATCCCTCAGCTCAACTGAGGCTAGTTTTAATTTTAGTAAACATTTTATTTTTCTTCTTGGTGTTTACTTCAGAGTCCCCGCCCTATTTCTTTCTTTTTTTTTTCTTCTAAGTTTAACTCACTCAGCTCTTCCTCTTGGGACTCTGTCACCAGAGGCTGTGCCGTGGCTATGACGCCAGTGCCATTTCCTGCCCCACGCTCCCCCTTTCCCTCCCTGCTCTTGCTCGATGTGTTACAGTTTCCACTTTATGACTTTTCACTCCTTCAAACTGTCCTTTATTGCTGAGAGTTCCACACTGTAATTTGAAATGTAGGACACTAAAATATCCATTTTGAGTGATCTGCTAACTACCCGGCCATAATTGTATCCAAGATTGATATTTAGCTGAGACTTTTAACTATTTTATTCAACTTGAGAGGTGTTTTTGTACCTAATTATTTCTACTTATGACTTTGCTTAGAGCTTTTATTTTACAGTTATATATATATATTTATACCACATTAGATGTTCTCCCATCTATTTTCAGGAGTCTAGATAAAAATGTTAACAAAGACATAAAAGCCGTTCGTTAAACCGGGACTGTAGACTGCATCATCTTGCTTTTATTCCTCCCGAGATTTATCATTGTGGATAAGAGTCCTCCCAAGAATAATGTCTACCACAATCCTCAAACACCTAACATTATGAAACTTAAGCCTCCTTTATGTGCTTCCTGGGAGCGAGAGGGAAACAATGTGCAGATGAATCACCCGAGACAGGAGGAGGAATGCCCACCATATGATGAGCCGCCTTGCTGTGTGCTTCCCCTGGGTTTTTAGTGTGACCGTGTCTTCACTTCGGTTCTTACGCCTTTAGTGATTTCCAGTTACGTACTTTCCCTGAGGGATGCAATGGGCAGAAGACACAGACTCCTGAATCCAAGAACAGAAGCTTCCTACCTGGGACTCACGGGACCCCAGAGGCTCCTAGAAAGCTTGTTTACAGGGGGGTGTCCTATAACGGATTAAATAGCCTGGAAACTGCAGGTATTCATTTCTCAGGGTTCTGGATGCTGAACCCTCCACCAAAATCAAGGTAGCAGCAGCAGGGTTGGTATGTGTTGAGGTGGTCTTGTGCTGTCTCCCTAAGCTACTCCAGAAGATTCTTATTACATAGAAGAACTTTCCAAGGTGGTCCTAGGACCAATCATCACATGCATACCTCAAGTTTGTATTTTTTTTTTTTTTTGAGTATGTGTCTATGTCCTGTGTATTTGTGTGCCTAGTGGGGCCAGAGGGAAATCGTTGTTGGTTCTTGCATGCCACCCTGTCTAAGACAGCATCTCTGTCATGGTTTCTCTCTGGCTTCACAAGTACTGGTGTGACAGACATGGCTGGCCACACTTGACTTTGCATGGGTCTCCGGATTTTAACCAAGGTCCTCACATTTGCAGCAAGTCCCTTACCCACCAAGCCACTCTCTGTAGCTTCAACAAGGAAAGGAGACGCATTCCACAGCATCTGCATCCTAAGAGCAGCCCTTGCCCCAGGCAGCTACATTTGCTCACTGGAACTGTGAGCACCATTGCCTGCCGTCAACCAGAAGTTACACCACAATAGGGCAGCACTCAGTAACAGTTTACCCTAGAACCGTGGCCTCTTAGGAGCTGGATCACCTTGACCTGCACCATTTGATTATCTTATGCTTGGAGACTTGGGAATGGGGAGGGTTTTGCTCAACACAAAGGTAGAAGAACAAGAACTGTCTAAAATACTAGAAGCTAGACCTCATTGTTAAAAATCTATGCACTCATATAGTATGTTGGGGAGAATCTGGAAGAAGTCGGGGAGGGGAAATACATCATATAAAACATTTTAGTTATTTATTAATTAATAACAAACGAAAACCCTATCCACTCATGGATGCTCAGTAATAGACTCTTTGCATCTATAATGTGTTAAAAGCCATGGCACTTCTGGAACATATAATGATTTAGTGAAGTTATTGATTAGACTATAAGAGGGTTTCAATATTTTATTATTATTATTTTGGTGAGGGAGCATATTTTGGAGATTTTTCAATTTCTGTTTTACTTGCTTTTAATTTAGTTTAAAAATTAATAATGGTCAAGATAGTCATAATGAAGATGTATTACTTTCTACTATTAGGAAGAAAAACCCCAAATATGAAGAACAGGTTTTAAATGTGAGATTTCACCTTTTAATTCCTAGAGTGCACTGAGGGGTGCTGATATCAAATCCTCTTGATAATGATTTACCAAACGCATCCTTATCCATTGGCCACGCACTGCTGGTACTCTGTTATTGTTTCCGTCACTTGTGGGCACCCAGGGGAGTTTGTCCTTGCTGTGACCATGCTTAAGAAGGAGTGCTCTGTGGAAGTCCCCATCCAGGCAGGACCCTAGGGGTCCCTTCAATCGTGACAATGACTCCCTGCTTGCTGTGGAGCCATTATTGCACACTGTTGTTTGTTTTTGCTCTTTTGGGGGGTCTGCCATCCAAATTCCAAATAAATCACACATGGAGGCTTATTTTTAATTACAAATGCATGACCTTAGCTTGGCTTGTTTCTTGCTACTTTTCCTTAACTTACCCCATCTACCTTTTGCCTCTGGGCTTTTCCTGTTCTCTTACTTCTGTAAATCTCTTACTCCATGGCTGGCCACTGGAATCCTCCTCCTTCTCCTCTCCTCCCAGATATCTCTTTCTATTAATTCTTTCTGCCTGCCAGCCCTGCCTATCTTTTCTCCTGCCTTGCCATTGGCCATTCAGCTCTTTATTAAACCATCAGTTGTTTTAGACAGGCACAGTAACACAGCTTCACAGAGTTAAATGCAACATAAACAAAAGTAACACACCTTAAAATAATATTCCCCAATGGCACACCTCTGTTGGGTGGGCCCAGTGAGATGGTACCAAGGAGATGAGACCTGGAGGAAGCAGGAAGGTGAAGGTGTCCTCCTTTCTGCTGTGGTAGGGATTCAAGACAGAATCCAAGAAGCAAAATTTGTCTTCCATGAGATGAGGGGATCATGACTGTAACTGGCCTCTGACACCTGTGAGACAGGTGGTGCTGGCTGAGACTTCCTGAAATGCAGGGACATTTTTGACAGGTTGGGAAGGAGCTACATCCGGGGATCTGAATATTTCTAAAAGTAGGTGTTCCAAACCAACAAGGAAGGGGCTGGGGACTCCCCTGTCCCTGTTCTTTATGACCAAGGTATATTAGTTAGGATTTCTATTGCTATGAAGAGACACCATGACCATGGTAAATCTTATGAAGGAAAACATTTAACTGTGGTGGCTTATAGTTCAGACCATTATCATAATAGTGGGACATGGTGGCATGCAGTCAAACATGCATGGTGCTGGAGAGGGAGCTGAGTATCCTACATCTTAGCTTGCATGCAACAGGAAGTGGTCTGTCTCACTGGGTGTAGCTTGAGCATAGGAGACCTCAAAGCCCACTCCCACAGTGACACACTTCCACCAACAAAGCCACACCTACTTCAACAAGGCCACACCTCTCCCATTAGTGCCACTCCCTTTGGGGGCCATTTTCTTTCAAAGCACTACACAATGATAGCTGGAAAAGGCAAGTTTCTTAATCTTTCTGTCTCACACAGAAAATGGGACTAATAATTATTGTTGTAATGATTCAATGTGTTAATATATATGTTCACACAGCATTTAATAAATCAGAGATATTACATCTATTTGTGTGGTAAGTGGGGGGGGGTGTCTTATAGACTTTTTGTGGGCCAGCCTTGTAGAAAAAGCACTGGAGCAACCAGGAGTTCTTCCCAGTGGCAGGACACACAGCCTCTATCCTCATAGCCCCTGTCCTCAGGGCATAAAAGAAAAAGCCTGAGGATTGGAGTCCATGTTCCCTGGATAATGCCCACTCTGTGCTGGAGGTATTGGCTCTGACATTGGGGGACATGTTCCTGATAAACTGGGAAGGCAGTTGGGGATGTCTGGATTTCATTTGTGGCCTTATGTCAGGTATAACTTTGACCCTGATTATTGGCTGTTTGATGAGAAACCACAGGGAAAGCAACTCTAAGGCCCTACCTACTTTTATTATTGCCGAACTTGAAACCCAGATAGACAGAGTCTGCTGGGGTGATGGGTAGTCTCCTGAGATGGAAGGGCTCTTGGCCATCACTGGAGGTAGATGCGGCTGCTCTCAGAGGAGGAAACTGGGGATAGCTGATGTCTAGCCAGTGGGGACAAAGACTTGATATCTCAGTCCTTTTTTGTGAGGCATCCCAGTGTGCTGAGAGTTTGGAAGGTAAGTCTTGAGAGTGCACTGTCTTTGCTCCAGGTCTGTCCAGGGCCACTGTCCCCATGGAGTTGTGCTGCCCAGTCTCCACACAGATGCTGACAGTAATCACTTAGGACCAGGACATCCCACTGCCTCCTGTTCCTCTAATTTCATAATGAGGGGTCAGCACTTAGAAGATGCTAGGCTGCCTTCCCTCTTCTCCCATGGTGACCTTGTTATTGATACCTCTGGGAGCTGCTCCATTCATTTGTCCATCTGTTTCATAATGGTCAGCGGGGAGGTTGGGAATAGACTTCTCCAGTGGTAACAGTGCTGGTAAGTAGACATAGAAAAGGAGTCTAAGCCAGGTCAACAAAGGGGAGGGTGAGAATTCCTTGCCAGTGTGATAGCTAGCTGTCTTCTGCAATAGAGTTCATCTTGCTGCATTAGCAGTCACTGCCTGAACCCCTAGAAGCAAGGTACTCTGAGGGCACCTGGAGGGGCCACAAGCCAAGGCTGTTTCCACATAAAAGCCACAGGGCTGTGCTTGGGGTGGCTCTGAGCCTCCAGCATGGATGTTATCATGCCTGGCTTCTTACTTTCTCTATGAGCACACCACGATGCTGGCTATACTCCAGCCCAGATACACACCACAAACTCTGCGTGTCACATGGAGTGTATAGCCCAGCCTGCAGAATGCGCCCATTTGTTAACCCAGGAAACTCAGGTGGTGTCTGCATTCTACTTTTAAGGACTTCAAATGACAGGGCCTCCTGGAAAGAGAGAAGGCAGATGTGGCAAGAGTATAGTGGCCTCTCTTGGCAGCACTGGAAGGACTGATCACAGCCCTGCGTATCTTGGGACAACCAGTGAGAATGTGCTCACAAAAGTATGTAGATGTAGAGAAGATGTAGACAGAGGTGAATAGAGACTATATTGCCCCCTTCTTGTGGGGATCAGATATATGAGTCATCTCTTCTTGGGTAGACCATGCTAAATCCAGGATGATTTCATACTCAGAGTCTGTTCTAGTATCATTGCTGTTGCTATGATAAGATACCCCAATGCAGGGTAACTTAGTTTATTTCAGCTTACAATTTCAGTTATTTTCCATTATTGTGGGGAAGTCAAGACAAGAGCTTCAAACAGCTGGCCATACTTCATTCACAGTCAAGAACAGAGAGAAATAAATGCAGATACACTCACTGGCTTGCCTATGATGTCTTCTCTCTCATGCAGTTAACCATTGTCTAAGGAATGGTACTATCTACACTGGGCTAGGTCTTCCCATATCAGTTGACTTAAGACAGTCATACCCATTGGCCAACCCAATGTAGACAATCCCTCACTGAGACTCTTTTCCCAGGTGATTTTAGGCTGTTGACTATTAAAACCAGCTACCACAGATCCCTAGTTATTTACATATGCAAAGACTTTATTTTTCTTTCTTTCTTTTTTTTTTTTTGGTTTTTTCGAGACAGGGTTTCTCTGTGTAGCTTTGCGCCTTTCCTGGAGCTCACTTGGTAGCCCAGGCTGGCCTCGAACTCACAGAGATCCACCTGCCTCTGCCTCCCAAGTGCTGGGATTAAAGGCGTGAGCCACCACGCCCGGCCTTTAAATTCTTTTTTTTTTTGGTTTTTCGAGACAGGGTTTCTCTGTGTAGCTTTGCGCCTTCCCTGGGACTCACTTGGTAGCCCAGGCTGGCCTCAAACTCACAGAGATCCGCCTGGCTCTGCCTCCCGAGTGCTGGGATTAAAGGCGTGAGCCACCACCGCCCGGCCAGACTTTATTTTTAAATAAAGCCTCACTATAGATTGTGAGGCAGATGTGGGTTTGTTGGGTTTAATATTTGATCCACTGTGGAGTGTCTGGTATAGAAAGGACAGGGATGATGTGACAGTGTTTGCATGTTAGGCATTGTGATCGATGTCACCTTGGTCATTGCCACTCTCAGACGGCAGATGTCATTGGGATACAAGAAATTAGTTCCCATGGATCCTGGTAAATAGTGTGGCTCCCATGACATGTCACTGCATAATTTTAGTTGGTGGAAGGTCCCAAGAATGCCCTTTTGAAAGTGAATTCTATGGGGAGAAGTCTTACTAGGAAAACTAGAAGAAACCATCTTATATGTAAGGCCAGATAACGGCAACCTTACAGATGAGGCTTACATACTCTCACAGGTCCGGGTATGAGAAACTCACCAGTAGGTCTACATAATTTACTTGTTCCAATGAGTGTACGCTATAATAGCATCATAAACAAACTGAGTTTGGGGTCATTAATTTTTTGTGCATGTGATGTTATGCCATATGTGGTACTCATTCATGTCCCTGGATGTGATTAGACATCACTTAGAGTTGTCCATCTTCAATCTCACAAAGGAGTGGGCTATGGTTGGCCATGGACAAACCTACTTAGATACCACTTCGTAGGATATGGTACATGGGGCAGTAACAATGGCTGTGGTTTCCTTATATAGTAGTGGTCAACTGGCCTCATATGATAAAATGATGAGCTCTGGGCTGTTTGTCCTGGTGGGCTACTCACTCTAATGCACCACTGACGACTGACCAATGCCAGATCAGTCTCTTTGAGTATGCAGAAGTCCAGGTTTGCACATGTATTTTTAAAATTACATTTAAAAAATTTTTGTGTCTACCCGTGTGTGTATATATGTATGTATGCATGCATGCAGGCATGTGTATGTGTGTAAGTATTTATGTGTGTGTATACACGTGTATGAAAGTCAGAAGACAACTTGCATGAGTTGGTTCTCTCCTTTTGGAGTGTGGGTCCTGGACTGAACTCAGGTTACGAGGCTTGGCAGTGGGAGCCTTTCCCCGCTCAGCCCTCTCTCTAGTGCTATGATTTTATCCCAGAAATACCCTCTGCACTGTTTGCTATCTTAACAGTGTGTTGACCTTTAATTCAACTCAGTATTTACAACCTGGGCAGTCTCTGGTCGGATGTAGCTCCCCCACAGGCAGTGTTCATGGCTGGGGAGACATGTCTGCTACGGTCTGTTCCATGTGCAGTTAGTCCTAAACCTCAGTAAGAGTGGAGAGAGTGGCCTCAGTGTCCCTCAGCTACAAGCGAACAGAGGGGTAGATGGTCCATAAAGACTTTCAGGAGTTTACGCTATAAAGGAGGATGTGTGCCACCCAGGGAAGAAGCAGTTAGGTGCTGTTTTTGTTAGGTTTCCTATTGCTGTGATGAACTTCATGACCAAAGAAACCTGGGGAGGAAAGGCTTTATTCAGCTTATACTTCCGTATCACGGTTCATTAATGAATGACATCAGGACAGGGACTCAAACAGGGCAGGATCCCGGAGATAGGAGCTGATGCAGACCATGGAGGAGTGCTGCTTACTGGCTTGCTCCTCATGGCTGACTCAGCATGCTTTTTTTTTTTTTTTTTTATAGAACCCAGGACCACCAGCCCAGGGATGGCACCATCCACCATGAAATAGATCCTCCCCCATCAATCACTAATTAAGAAAATGCCCTACCGCTGGATCTTATGGGGACATTTTCTCAGTCGAGGCTCCCTCCTTTCAGATGACTCTAGCTTGTGCCAAGTTGACAGAAACTAGCCAGGACAGGCACTGATATTTTACAGGTTGTGTGTCACCTGTGAACGATGTGCAGGCCTCAGCGTTTCCACTTCTTCACGGTCTTTTTCTTTGAACTGGAAAGTGTGAATTCTATTTTTTTTCTCACAGCTAGCTGGGAGAAATTCTGGAGGTCTCTACTCCATTGGTGCGACATTGTGTGGGTCATTGGGTGACTTCATAAGCATCTTATTCTGAGACGCACTCAGTTGTAGGCTGAGGAGACAAGATGGAACAGACCACGCCAGCCAGGGCACACTAGTGGCTGTAACAAAGGGACAGGACAAAGCTGCTGAAGACCTCAGTGGGCTCGTCCCAGGTCTGAGGGCTTGGTGGGTGGCTTTGCTCCGCGTGGTCATTCAAGGAACGTGGCTGACGGTGGCTCTGCCACTCCCAACACAACACACAGTTACCCAGGCATCAGGAAAGAGAGGAAGAATGTGTTTTATCGGGAGGGGATTCCTTCAGGCGCTAGGAACCCAGCCTGGAGGAGGTGTGCCTCACTTTCCCTCCTCTCCTCCTGAGTGTTGTTCCTCTTCCTCCTCAGGATCTGCTGGGTTTGACAGGGAGGAGCAGTGTGTGAACAGCTGGCAGGGAGGAACTGGTTTTCAACCTCAGTCTGTACATCACACCGTGACAAGAAGAGCTGGTCCGGAGACAGGACTCTAACATAAAAACACAGTCTCCCGAAAACACAGAACAAATCAGATATCCTCATGTGTCCGTTTCTAGTGCACTCTTCCTGGTTACTAGTGATGTTAAATATGGTCACTTTCTTGTAGTTCCTGGCCATTCTTAGCCTGTATTCCTTAGAAGAATAATAAATGTGTATTGAAGTGTATTGAAGAATTACAACATTCCAGGTTTACATTTCTGCTCCTCTTCCAAATTAACTATCACACATACGTGTAAAGTGATATTATTAGTTTATTCCACAGGAAAGGACATTGAGGCCCAGAAAGCTTAGGGCTCTTCATGAAGATGGTGTATCAGTCAACACAGCCAACTTATAAAACCAGCCTGGCTGCTTCTCAATAAATGAGCGGATAAAGAAAATGTGGTTTGTGTACACAATGGAGTATCATGCCATAAAGAAGAATGAATTATAGTGTTTGTAGGAAAATGGGTAGAGCTGGAAATCACACTGTTGAGCAAAATAAAGCTGTCTCAGAAAGATAATTTCATGTTTCCTCTCATCTCTGGATCCTAGATTATAGGATGAATATGTAGACAAATGACATGAAAGTATAAGGGGGATACCGGGGGAGAGAAAGGGGACTAACAGGAAGGGGATAAGAGGCGGTAATTAGGGTGCTGGTGAATACGGCCAAAGTACGTGACGGTGCTGGGTAGTTTCATGTCAACTTGACATAAGCTAGAGTCATGTGGGAAGAGGGGACCTCAGTTGGGAAAACGCCACCACCAGACTGGCCTGTGGGCAAGTCTGTGATGCATTTTCTTGACTGACGATTGGTGTGGGAGAGCTCAGCTCACACTGAGTGGTGCCGCCTTTAGGGTGACGGTCCTGGGTTCTATAAGAAGGTAGGCTGGGGAAGCCACAAGGAGTAAGCCAATGAGCAGCATTCCTCTAGAGCAATGGTTCTCAACCTTCCTAATGCTGTGGCAACCCTTTAATACAGCTCCTCATGTTGTGGTGACCCCCAACCATAAAATTATTTCATTGCTACTTTATAGCTGCAATATTGCTACTGTTATGAATCATAATGCAAATATCTAGTATGCAGGATATCTGATATCCAACCCCAAAGGGGTTGCAACCCTTATGTTGAGAACCCCTGGTCTATGGCTTCTGCTTTAGTTCTTGCCTCCAGGTCTCTGCTTTGAGTTCCTGTCCTGAATTCTCGGCATGGTAGACTACAAGTTTTAAGTTCAAATAAACCCTTTTCTTCCCAAGTTGCTTTTGGTCATGGTGTTTTAGTAAAGCAGCAGAAACCCAGTGAAGACAGTGATTTACCTGAATGGAAATGTCTTCATGAAACTCAACACTGTACAGTGAATATACACTAATAAAAGAAATCTTGTGCATCTATCACAGTGCAGAAGGCAATAAACATGTAAAGATAGTCACATGCTAATGCACAGGACAGTAATAGATGAGACTTCAGAGCAATGAGATGCTGATTTGGGGCTGGAGGCTCCCAGGACAGAGCAGGGTGTTAGGTCTTGTTAGTTGCTGGATTAAGCATGGCTCTCAGACTGGCTGTCTCACTCATGTGACAGTCCAGTTGGAATTTCCCTAGCTGGTGGGAGACTTCTGATACTAGGTCACTTCTACCTTGTGGACAGGCAGCCCACAGCATCCAGGTAGCTTTTGGACCTGGCCATTGCCTTTTCATTAGTCCAGAGTCCCATTAATCTCTTTGCATAAACTGCAAAATACAGACCTGCTTGCCTGTATTGATCTGTCTATTTTTGTGAATCCTTAGTACACTGGGACATTAAATAGTATTTAAAAAAATAGTGTTTATAAAGTTGGCATGGGGCCTTTGGTTCCCCATTTTCTGCTTCAAAGAAGTAGCAGAGAAACAGCGTACTTTCAACTCTAGTCGAAGCACTAGCCTTCTATCATCCTTTTGTCTTTTGTTTTCAGTAAAACTGCAATTCCTGACAGCATCTTCTTTGCGGTACCTCTCCCCTGCTCCCTTCCCTCCTCCAGAGCCGGCTTTCGCAGGTGTTTTGACAGATGCCTGGCTCCAACCAGCGCCCATGGAGAGTGGATGTTCCTGGCAGTTCTTGTTCCTGCTCAGGCTATTAACAGCTCCTTAAACGGGCGCACCAAGACTCAGCTCAGCCCCAACTGGCCTTTTCAAGTTTGTCCACCTGGGGTGGGGATGTTGCTGGCACTTTCCAAAGCTCTTGGAACTGTTTTTGACATTTAGCTGCTTATCATGAAAATCCTACCCTGGGTAGGAAAGAAAGCCAGCCTGGCCCTAGAATCAAGACAATGAAAAGAAACTTCTACAGTTTATCATTTCTGATTCATTTTTAGTGAGTTTCTTTGGGACCCAAGAGAAGAGAGCTCAAATTAAAAAGCAGGGCAAGATGACTGAAGCAGAGGGTGGATATAACCCCACTATGTGCCGAATGCAGAGGGTGGACATAACCCCACTGTGTGCCGAATGCAGAGGGTGGATATAACCCCACTGTGTGCCGAATGCAGAGGGTGTCTATAACCCACTGTGTGCTGAATGCAGAGGGTGGATATAACCCCACTGTGTGCTGAATGCAGAGGGTGACTATAATCCCACTGTGTGCTGGATGCAGAGGGTGTCTATAACCCCACTGTGTGCTGAATGCAGAGGGTGTATATAACCCCACTGTGTGCTGAATGCAGAGGGTGTATATAACCCACTGTGTGCTGAATGCAGAGGGTGTCTATAACCCCACTGTGTGCTGAATGCAGAGGGTGTCTATAACCCCACTGTGTGCTGAATGCAGAGGGTGGATATAACCCCACTGTATGCTGAGTAATTTGCAATGAATTACCTACATCTAAGGACTGGGCCATGGCTGTACTAGTTTCTCTGCCACTTGCTTCTAAGATATGCACCATCTCAATGGGCACTCACAAAACTCAGCTGCTATTGCATTATCTACAGTCCCAGAGGGAATGCTGTGACCATCCATGGCCTCTATGCCTCCCATTGGCTATTTGACTGACTGCATCAGGAACAGAAGTCATGGGGGCTGGGGCCGTCGCGGTCTTAAAATTGGGGTCAAGTGAATTGGCTGTTGAGCTCAGGAGTGTTTACACCACACTACTTAGCTTTAGAGGGTCCCTAAGACTCAGAGGCTGGCTGCTTCCTGTCTGGGGACAGCCTGGTTGCTGTCTTGCCTTGTATGGGCTCCAATAGGGGGCAGGCCTAATGGGAAGGTTATTTCCCCCCACCTCCAGACTGCACAAGCGGAGCCACTGGGTGGCTGATGGGATGTGAGCAGAAGACACTTGATTACATGGCCCCTGTGCAGAAAGCCGAGTTTAGCCTCTCAGCATCGCATCTCATTTTTATGGAAAATACACTTTAAATCATGGCAATTATTGAGTTTCCTTGATTCTAAGATGTTACTGATTGTAAAACACATTATTTATTTAATGGCAGTGGAGAGGGGGCAGGGGAGAGAAAGAAATACTGCTTAAAATATGCAATTTGACTACAAAGCACACTTCAGATTTTTGAAATGATGAACGTGGTAAAATGGGAAAATGTTTTAGCTGAGCAATTGCGTTAGCAGAGAAGATTTACTGCTCCCGTTTAGAGCTCGGCCGGCTTCTTGGGCAGCAGGAGAGGCATTTTTTCCTCCTGCAGGTTAGTTATCCCTTTTCCTGCAGTGGTTTTGGGTCTGCAATTACCGGAGTGGGCAGAGGCCAGCAGCTCCCGCGCTGCTCCTGAGGGGCGATTTGTGGCTGTAATTTCTCGCTGTTGTCTGTTCTGACGCCCACCTAGCTAGTGCTGAAATCCCACTGGTGGGCCAGCGTCTACCCCAAGAGAGCGAATTTGCAGGAAGATAAATTCCCTGTTCCCTGCCTACATTTGAATGCTATTGTGAGACCGAATAGAATACAGATCAGTCCCAAATTGAATTCTGTGTACCTGCTCTGCTAAGTAGAAAATTGCACATCAAACAGCGGCCCCTCAACTCGGCTCGACTAGACATAGAGCTTGCTTACCGTTTTCAGTGTTCTCCGTCATTCCGGCACACGGACCCTCTGGCACCCTCACCTCAGAATCTTTAGCATTTTCTTTTGGAAATATTTTCACTGCCCACTCCGCCTCTCCTTCCTTTCCCCACAGTGTTCTTGGAAATACTGTTTATCTGTTACAGCAGGGTTCACCTTGTAATGGTGTAATGCTGGGTTGTGGATGCTGGGTCTGTCTGTCTGTCTGTCTGTCTGTCTCTGTCTGTCTGTCTGTCTCTCTTTCTCTGTCTCTCTCTCTCTGTCTCTCTCTCTCTGTCTCTCTCTCTTTCTGTAAGTGTTTAGCATAACTACCAGCAAACAGCAGGTGCTCAATAAAAGTATGCTGAAATCAGGACTTCGTGAATGAAGGAAGAACTGGCTGGCATAAGCACCTCTAAAGCCTTTTCATTGTGTAGCCTTTGGCTTGGAAGGGAGCTGGGAGGCCCCTGCTTTTATTTGTATGGCGTGTGGTTAATGTGCTAATTAGTGTGTGATTGGCATTTGAATACTGCTTTCTCCACGACATAATTCCTCATTAGACCTCTTGTCTCTTTCTCCTGTAACCACTAGTGAAGGTTGTGGCCTCGGGACTCCTGGGGAGACTGCAGCAGCCAGTGCAGCTGCAGCGGCCCTATCCAGTCTCCAGGCAGCTGCATGATCCAGAAGAGCAGGAGGGAGATGCCAAACAGAAAGCCAAGAGACGTGGACATCAGCTCTTAGCCTGGGAGCAGTGCCCAGAGCCTGTAGCATAGCTGTGTCCAGGTAGCAGAGTATTCGAGTCAACAGGAAGACCCCAAGAGTTCCTTCAAAGCTCCAAAAGCACTTTGGTCTTTACTATCAGTGCCCCATTCCTTGGAACCGGAAAGTTCTATCCTGAGTTTTAATTACCATTAGTGCCCCCCTTTGAGTCTGGAACTTCTATTTTGAGTCTTAAGTAAAATAAAACTTCACAGCTATGCGTAGTGATGCACACACCTTTAGTCCCAGCTCTTGGGAGGCAGAGGCAGGCAGATCTCTGTGAGTTTGAGGTCAGCCTGGTCTACAGAGTGAGTTTAAGATAGCTAGAGCTACAACAGTAACACTGTCTCAAACAAAAACAAAACTCAAAACGGAACAAAACAAAACATCAGAAAGAAAACACTAAAAAAATTGTTGCTCTTTAGCAGGAAGAGGGAGTGTGGAGGACATGAAGCGCATATCAAAGAAATTAAAACCCAAACCTAAATTCTGTTCTGGGGTGGTTTGCCGAGAGCTGTGTTCTGGACCCAATATGGCAAGACTCAGTAATGTGATATGGCAGAACTCTCCCTCCGCAGAGGTCTGGGCGGGGCCTGCGCTGTTTGATGGACAGGGCCGTTGCAAAAGAACTACTCCACCTACGGGTGGTGCTCTTAGCTTCTCCGAGGCTCACGGTTTAGTTCAGCAACTCTGCTTCTTCCAGGATGCTGTTCTTTAGGGACACTTGGACGTGAGGGGCATCTTCAGCTGTGACCACGACAAAGGGGCTCTGCCAGCTTTCTGTGAGCATAGGCTCCGATTATCATAGCCTACCCTGTGAGAGGCTGATCCATCTTCCCTCCTGCCCGTGTGGCTGCCATGTTCTTGAGGATTCTAAGGCTAGTGGCAACCTCTGGCCACTCACTGTTTTATATTCTGTAGCGCTGTGTCCCCGGTCTTCTCAGCTGAGACGTGTGTGCGCCACACCAATAGTTCTCCTCTTTCATGTGCCAAGGCAGCCAGGGCACTGCGTTCTCTGTGTCTAAAGTTTCGTTTGAGCTAGGCTGTGTGGATGCCATCCTGACCATTTCTGACCACTGTAACCATTTTCAGTGTGCACTTCAGTAGTGTTTAGCACATCCCAGTGCTGAAAGCAGACCTGTCATCTCGTGAGTGTGAAACCCCACATTCCCTGGCCTCCACCATTCTACTTCCTGTTTCTGTGAATCTGACTGTTTTGCACACCTTAAATCAGCGGATTTCAATAGTCATTGTATTTCTACGCCTGAGAGAACGTCCTTAAGCTCATCCAGGTTGTATCACAGCACAGGATTTCCTGTCTGTTTAAGACTGAGTAATATTGCAGTCTGTGCATATATCTCGTTTTGTTTATCCATTGGCTTGTTGGTGAGTGTTTCAGCTGCTTCCACCTCTTGGCTGCTGGAACTGCTAACGTGACTATACAAATATGTCATTGCGATCCTGCTTTGGATTCTTCCAGCTACATGTCCAGAAATGGGTTTGCTGGATCATATGGTTGTTCTATTTATGTTTTCAAAGACGGAAGGTATTATGCCAGCCACGGTGGCTGCATCACTGTCCCATCTACCTACAGTAGCTCCAGTTTGTCCATGTTCTTTGCCAACACTTGTTATTTTCTGCATTTTTGCTAGTAGCTACCCTAGTGTGTGTTATTTTGGTTATGCTTTTAATGAATTACATCTCAAGACACTGTAAAGAGGGAGTGTGTCATACAAGGGGTCATTGAGCTTAAAAATGCTGAGAGAACAACTGCTCTAATGTGTTTCTCTATAGTTTTAACAAGTTATATCAAAATATTATTTTCACAATTTGTTAGGAAACAATTTATCCCTACTTCCTCTTCAGCAAGGACACTCCTCATCAGCTTGCACTGAGGGCCAACATGGCCTAGTGTGATTTCCACAGGCATCTTTGTTCTCTGTGGAAGTAAGTTTTCTTTTCCTCTTCTGCGTGGGTGATGAGTGATCTTTCTATTAAGCAGCAGGACAGAACACCTGCTTTGGCATTACGTCTATTAAATTTACATGTAGAAAGCATTAGTGGATAGTATTTCATGCTTGGGCAAGAGTGGATTTCCTAGTGGACACTGGTCTTGAGGACACACAGAAGAAACCTTCATCCCTTGAGCCCTGGTTGGGCCTCCAGAGGCTTTATTGGTATGGACCTGTGGGCTGTGGAGGCTGGGACAGCCTGCATCTTCCTTAAGTGCGTATGTCAGTGGGATGGACCAATATGTTAAAAAGGCAGGGCATTCAGTTTAGAGCCTTGTGGGTAATGATGTGAACTCTCTGGGCTTGCAGTGTAGACAGATGCAGAAAGAATCTTGGTTGAACTGCCTGCCCCAGCACCTCCATCTTGGGGTATACCCACTAAAGCCCATCTGCATCAACACTGGGCTCACTCAGGAGTTCCCCAGTCCTCAACTCTGGGTGGCCTCTCTGACCAGGGGACTGGGGATATGGCTCAGCTGGTAGAGTCCTTGCCTTGCTTGCATTAAGTCTGGGGTTCAATCCCCAGCCTTGCATAAAAGGTCATGATGGGGGTGAGAGGATCAAGACTTCAGGGGCCCCTTCACAGCTGATATGGCAAATTTGAGGCCAGCCTGGGCTACCTGAGACCCTATCTCAAAAACAACAAAAATGCCCCAAAGAAGCTGACCAGGGATGCATTTTTTTTTTCTTCTGTTGATCTTTTCTCTTAGTAACCTTCAGTCTCTCAAATAAAATTTTCTTTAGCGTGTCAGCGATATCAAAAGATGTAGATGAAAGGAAATTATCACACCGTCTCACCTGAGCTGGTGCAGACGATGCCGGGAGTCTCCTTCCCTTTTTTAGTGTCGGTACTTGTGGCTGTTCAATTAAACAGCCACCCAACAATTGCGAGCCCACCACCATTTCTAAATGTTCCATCTTGGTGTTTGTGGCTCTCCATATGTTTGAAGTATGACATAATCCTTATGGAACACATTCAATTCGTTGCTTCCCAACTTCAATAGAGGCAGTTCAGTCTGTCTCCTTTTAGACAAATGGTTAATGAAAAGGTAGCTGAACAATCATTTTCTTGTAATATGCAATTCTGTCTCCTTAAATACAGGAGTCTGACGGAGTCACTCAGCGGTTAGTACTTTCTCTACACAACTGAACTCTCCCTGACCCCCAGAAACTAACAACTGGAGAAAAAAAGAGGGGAGGGGGGAAGTCAGCGGAAAATAAGTGCTCACCCATAATGCATGTTACCCTGAGAACTGAATGGAAGGAGTACTTTCCTTGATTTTTTTTTCAGATAATGTATGAATAACTGCCTTCTGCTACCAAAGGTATTTTTTAATGATTTCGAAGCATCTTGTGATGTTGATGCAGTGTTTGGAAACTGGTAGGGTGGTCTGAAGGATTCAGAATTTAGAATCTGCCAGCCATGTGTCAGTGCAATGGACTGTGGCCTGGATGCACAATGGTACCTTCTTCTTGCCTCGGAGGAGGAATAAACAGAAAGTTTGTTCATCCATCCCAAGACAGCATGAAATTTAACTTTATTCTGTAGTTTTCAATGTCTTCAAGAGTTTCTTGAATAGAACCAAGCAAGGTTGGCCTTATCTTCTGCCCAGTGGCATCTTTGGGGTGTGATGTAGAAAAATTATTGGTAGTTATTGTCTGCTCCATGCCAATCCTGTACCTAGGCTATCTCTGTATACATTACTGATGAAAGATGGATGGGCTGTGTCAATCACTTCCATTTGATAGATGAAGAGAAATGGGTCAGAGAAGTTAGTGAACTTTGTCAAGGTCACTCAGGAGATTTGTGGCAGAGCTGGCGTTTACACTGGAGGCATTTGTGACTTTTAACTCTCATACAGCATGGCTGGTGAAGAGCCTGGTGTAGAAAAACTGCCTTAGTTCTGGTTGGCCCAGAGACTTAGGGAAAGAGTAGCCTGAATAGTTTGAAAGGAAATATAATCCTGTGCCTCCAAGATGGATGCAAATTAAGTTGGGGGTATGCAAATGAGGCATGAGTCTAGAAGGTATTATTTACTATTTGTTGAAAACAATTTTATTTTTCCATTCTGGGGTCTAACCCAGGGCCTCACACACAATTGGAAAGCACTGTACCCCCGAGCTACACACACAGTTCAAATGTCTGTTCTTCAGAATGTGTCTTGGGGCTGGAGGTATGGCTCAGTGATTCAGAGCATATACTATCTTTCCAAAGGACCCAAGTTCAGTTCCCATCACCACGTCAGCCGGCACCAGACATCCTTTTCTGGACTCTCCTGCAAATGTGCACACTCTCACCCCATCTATGTAACTCAAATACAAAAACAAAAACTTTAACCCCCATACTGTAACTTTGTCTACATTATTCTACTCTACTTTTTTTCATGGGACAGATGTGAAGTGTTGATATACTGGTGTCTTAGTTAGGGTTTCTATTGCTCTGATGAAACACCACGAGCAAAATGCAAGTTGGAGAGGAAAAGGTGTGTTCTGACACTTCCACAGCACTGTTCAACACTGAAGGGAGTCAAGACTGGAACCCAAACAGGGTAGGAACCCGGGGTGGGGGGCGCAGGAGCTGATGCAGAGGCTAAGGAGGGGTGCTGCTTAATGGCTTGTCCTTATGGCTTGCTCAGTCTGCTCTCTTATAGAATCCAAGACCACCAGCCCAGGGATGGCACCACTCACCATGGGCTGGGCCCTCCCCCATCAATCACTAATTAAGAAAATGCCTTACAGTGAGATCTTATGGAGATATTTTCTCAATTGAGGTTCCCTCCTTTCAGATGACTCTCTCTTGTGTCAAGTTGACAAAAGACAAGTCAGCACAGCTGTTGAGAAACACCTATGTGAATGCCCTGGGAAGGAGGTATCTGCGGCTCCGATTCTACCTCCAATTAGCCCTGGGCAAGTTTCTCTGCTCTTCTGGCCTCTGCTTCTCCCTCTGTCAAATGGGTTTGATGATACTACCGATGTTCTGGGGCTGGGGACCAAGTGCACTAGAAGAGGTTCAGATGATCTAGGCCTGGGGCTTGGGGCAAGAACTTGCTCAGGTGATGTCAACTGGACTCATGAGCTCAAGGAAAAGAGGACTCAAGGCTCATGGGGCTGGGACAAGATGTTACCACCTTTGGTGGGAAGCAGAAGTGTGTGCTGAGGAGGTGGTGGCCCTTCAGGTGGCCCTCCAGGCTTTGTTACAGTGGTGTAAGGGTTCCAAAGAAGCTTGAGGAAAGATGTTCCAAAGCAGGGCTTGGTGGGAAGGACATAAGGTCTTGTCACAGCAGAACTGGACTGTTGCAGAGTACAGGTCTCAGGTTTGATGTCTTGGTCAAGACCACTGCCTACTGCTTCCTGTCTTCTCTGCCACCTTCTCTGGGACCCAGGTATATTCTACACCTGCAGCTTAGATTGCCTAGTGTGACTGTACTGGCTGGTTTTGTGTGCCAACTTGATATAAGCTGGAGGTATCAGAGAGGAAGGAGCCTCGGTTGAGGAAATGCCTTTATAAGATCTAGCTGTAAGGCATTTTCTCAATTGTTGATCAATGGGGGAGGGCCCAGCCCATGGTGGGTGGTACCATCCTTGGGCTGCTGGTCCTGGGGTCTATAAGAAGGCGGGCTGAGCAAGCCAGGGTAGGCAAGCCAGTAAGCAGCTCCCCTCCATGTCCTTTGCATCAGCTCCTGCCTCTGGGATCTTACTCTGTTTGAGTTCCTGTCCTGACTCCCTTCAGTGATGAACAGCAATGCTGAAGTGTGAGCCAAATAAACTCTTTCCTACCAAACTTGCCTTTGGGTCATGGCATTGACCTCTAAATATTTCTGCATGGATATCCAAGAGTCATGTACAAATGCTAAATTATTCTGATCCCCTAAACTGTTTCATCTTTGCATTCTTAGATTTTATTTTAATTATATTTTTAATTAAAATATAACTATATCACTTCCCTCTTCCACATCTCCTCCCAACCCCCAAATCTCCCTCAAGTGGAAAACCTCATTTTCTTTGATTATTATTGTTATATACACACAAACATGCACAACTAAATAGACACAACTAAATAGACATAACCTCTGTTTTTGTTCTCTACATGTATATGATTTTAGGGCTGATCACTTTGTGTTGGACAACTAATTAATTAAGAGGCTCATCTTTGGGACCTCTCTCTCAGCAGAGAGATCAGAGAGATCCCTTTCTTAGTTTCATGCAGTTCTTTGTCTAGGGATCAGACCCCTTCTATTTCCCCCTTTGTACCTTAGCCTGTGTATTGGTATTGTCATCACTCAGGTCTTGTTTATGCAGCCATTTCTAGGAGATAATCTCACGGCCAACTTCCCAGTATTCTGGCTTTTACAATCTTTCTGCCCCTGCCACTGACCTTGAGCTATTCCCTGAGCTTTTGGCACAGGAATCGTTCTGTAGATGTATCGAGTGGGGCTGGCCTCATCATGACCCATTGATCTCTACATTGTGTCTCATTGTAGTTTTCTGTGATGGACCCATTTGCTAGAAGGAGACTTGTCTTTAATGAGGAGTGGTAGCTACACTTATTTGTGGGTATAAGGATAAGTTTAGAATGCAGTTAGGGATTATGGTGGTATAGTCAAGTGGCAACAGCAGGTCTCTTTTAAGATTAGAGGCCTCACTAGTCCTGGGTAGCTGGCTAAGTTTCTAGAACCAGGAATGATTTCCTTCCTGTTGAGAGGGCCTTGAACCAATTAGGCAGCTGTTGGTTACTATCAACACAGGAGTGCCACTATGGTGCCTTTAGGGATACCTTGACATGCTGGCCACTGTTGTGGTTCATAGGCATCGAGCTGGATAGGTCTGTCGCTCAATTCTCTCCTTTGGCAGCTGGCACAGTACTTTCTGATACTGTGGAAGTTAAACCACAGGAAGGAGCCTTTCAGGTTAGATCTAGCTCAGATCATCTATGCCCCAAGTGTTTTCAGAAAGAGGGATTTATCTTAAACCTCTGAGAGGAAACCAAGGACAACAGCAGTGGTTTGGGTTATTTTGGGAGTCAGTTGGACTACCTTGACCAATCTCTTGAATGCATTTTTCTCAGGTTTAGTGTTTTTTTTTTTTTTTTTTCCTGTAGTCTGTGGCTCTTATGGGAACATTGCAAGCCCAAGTGGCATAACTTCATTATATATATAAAACTTCATTATATTATATATATGTATATATGTATTACATACTGTGTAAGATTTTAGGTAATTATAAATAATATCAAACACCCTTGGTGTTATTTGCCTCTCCTCCCTTCTCCTGGATTGACCTCCCTTCCCCTTTCCAACTGGAGCCTCTTCCTCTTTGTCCCAGCTCACCTTCATGTCGTCCCTATCCTACTGGTCCCCTCTGATGCCCGCCTCTATGGCCCCTTTATACTTTCCTGTATTCTTTGTTTACTCCAGGTTTCATACATCTGAAGATCTGGAGCTTGGAACTCCAGACGAGTGAGAACACGTGGCAGTTGGATTTCTGGGTCCGGATTACCTCACTAAAGATACTTTTTCTAGTTCCATCTACAAATTTTATTTTTAATTATAGCTGAGTAGTATTCCACTGTCTATTTGTAACACATTCTCATTATCTACTCATCTGCTGAAGGACATTTAGGTTGTTTCCATTTCTGGATTTTAAAAAGTGTCATTAGCTTTTGCCTGTTTACTCACCCTGGAAACAATGGCTATTTCACTCTTTGCTTGTTCTTAGCACTCACTCAGACACTGAGCCAGTGGAAATCAGCTTCTCTCCCTCACTTGGAGCCAGCCTCGGATCTCTGTTCCCCCTTCCCACACTTCCACTCAGAACATGGTGTTTGTGCTTCCTTTGCTCCTGCTCTTTCCCCCTAGTCACCTGTGACCACCACCCTGCACACTCATCCTTTCTCTTACCCAAAGCAACACACAGCAATAACAATAGCTCACAAATGGAGTCAATGGAACCTGGGTGTCCCCTGCTGCCTGGGTGAATCTCCCAGGCTTAATACTGAAGGCTGTTGATCATCCAACTTTACCTGTCCAGCCCCTCCCTTGTCTCATTGTTCAGCCCTACACCTGCTCATCATGCCCTTAACCTGCGAATATCTGTGTCTTTTTGATGTCACTTCTGTGCTCTGATTACTGCTGAGGATGCTACCCCTCACCCCTTATCTTGTTATTTGCTTGTGAAACTCATACTCATGAAGCCTTCATCCAAGTGGGTGGCCACAGATGGCTCCTTCGGCGTTCCTGGTGGTTGCCGGCTCCTGGTTCACACTGCACTTTGTTTCAGTTGTCCGGGCTGTCTTGAGCTGCTGGAAGCTGGAACTTGCATGCAACTTTAGACGCGTTGGCTTCTAGCACTGTCCAAGGTTCAGAGCAGTCATTAGTGAATGTGTGAGCATGGGGGCAGAAGAGAGGAGGAGCAGTGTCAGGCTTGGGGGATGGCATGGGTGGCAGTGCAGTGTGGATGGTGACATGCAGACATTTGGAGAACAACTGTCCGCAGTGAGCTGTCGCGGCTCAGAACCTGGGATAGACTTTTAGATGCTGTAGAACTTGGCCCTGTTGCCAACAATTTTTAGAAAAGCCCCAGCCCTAATGCTTAAACACATTGCTGTAATTCCGCTCCCCATAAAGTGATCTTTAAATTGTGTTTCGAGGCTGGGAAGTGCACATCAGTGACATGCTTAACTGTATAGCCTCCGCAAAACAGGAATCTAGACCCATCTGTATGCAAATACGATGCTTCAAGTTCATTATTGTTATTAGGAAATAGAAATACAGCCAGAGAAGAAATTGCAGTGTATTTCCCTCTGTCTGGGCTGTGCTTTCGTCAACAGAGCTTCTGAAGGACTTCGTGCGTTTAGCAGCCCATTACAATGAATGATTTTATATCCTAATGTAAAATTAAAGGAATTCAAGGATCTGCCTAGAAGATACACTTGCTTAAACCT
The DNA here is from genome assembly GCF_004664715.2 of Peromyscus leucopus. NCBI lineage: Eukaryota > Metazoa > Chordata > Mammalia > Rodentia > Cricetidae > Peromyscus > Peromyscus leucopus. The sequence continues at coordinate 2,308,940 of NC_051072.1, read as the reverse complement.
ATACCAGTGTCTGCTGGCTATGCTGGCTCTGCTAGTGGAAAATTATAGGAAAAGGAAATATCTGGGCCACGTGAATACTTTCTAAGTTCAATGTATTCATTTTTCTGAGCAGGTATTGAGCTAAATTTCTTTTCTTTTGTATGATATATAAGACACAAAGCAACTGGAAAAACCTCCTCTTTTCTTGTCTCCACTTTCCCTTCTGATGAGCATTCCTGGCTTCTGGCTTTCATGTCTGTCTTAGTTAGGGTTTCTATTGCTGTGCAGAGACACCATGACCATGGTAACTCTTATAAAGGAAAACATTTAATTGAAGCTGGCTTATAGTTCAGAGGTTTAGTCTATTATTGTCATGGCGGGAAGCATGGCAGTATGCAGGCAGACATGGTGCTGGAGAGGTTGCTGAAATCATCAGGTGGCAAGAAGAAAGAAACACTGGGCCCAGACTGAGTATCTGAGATCTCAAAGCCCATCCCAGTGACACACTTCCTCCAACAAAGCCACACCTCCTAATAGTGCCACTCCCTATGAACCTATAGGGGCCATTTTTATTCAGACCACCACAGTGTCTATCAGTTTCTTTTCCACAGCCCCATCAGGCAGACTTTATTTTGCCCACCAAGGCATCCCTCAGATTGTGTGGCATACTATGCAGATATTCTTCCATGTGGCTCTTGTCCATGTGAACAGTTCAGCTACAGAACATGTTACCAAGGAAATGAAGTGTGACCTTTGGACTTGTCCTCATGGATGCTCAAGCATGGAAGATTTAGAAAATAGGGAGAGAAGAGATATTTACTTAAACATTCATTGTTTTATTTAAATAATATTTTATCTAATATTCACACTTGCACATTGTGTGTTTGGATCAAATCCACCATCCATTCTCTCCCCTCTCACCCCTCTACTACTTTCCCTTCCCAACTTCATGCGCTTGCTCTCTCTATTGCCTTCTCTCTAAATACCCAGAATCCACTTAGCGCTGCCTCTACGTGCAAGGGTGTGGAACTATCTGCTGGAGCATGGGTGGCCTCTTAGGGCCCTCATCAGGGGGAGGATACCTCACTCTCACAAACTATCTTCCAGAGAGAAGCCTTTCTGAGAGGATGAGGCTGGTAAACAAGGGCTGCTTGTCCCCCCAAGGCCGGGGAGAGTCTGCATTCCTGCCTCTCCGTGAAACTCTTTCCTCCATCACGAGGTGCAGGCTGAGGTCCGCCTCCTGCGTTTGGAACCTGCTTTGCCTCTGCCGCTCACCCTGTCTCACCATCAGCACACAGAGCTGTGCTGCACAGTTTTCCATGTTGTGAACAAACGGTGCCTGTTCCCGGTGCCCACCATGTGGGAACCACTGTCATGGAAGACCCTGCAGAGCTGTGCATGTTACCTTTCCAGTAGGTGGCAGTCAACTGACTTGTTCCAACTAAAGGTCAGGCTTAGCATAGAGGGATGTCTTGAATAGGACATGTCTTCGGTAACTTGCAGGAAAGAGCTATATGGATTAGTGAGGCCTCGTGCTGCCTCTGATCACCAGGGACTTAACACGGTACTGTCTGTGCTGTTCTACTTGAGGGGCACCTCCATTCATTCCCCGCTGGCTTTATCCACTCTTTAAAAAGTGTTTGGAGTGCCTGCTGTGTCCATAGAATTCTGCTGACATGCGTAGAATTTTGAGGGTCTCATAAAACAGCTTTACTCATGCTAGAGGCTATCTAATGAAAACATCTGGGCTCCTCCCACTCTGCATGGTATCCCAACCCCTTTGTGTTTCAGGCAATGAAGAGGAAGTACGATGTTATCTCCGTGATGAGCACCAAGTCCCACTGATTCTCCCAGGAGCCACTGGCGCTCCCTCAGTCCAGAGAGGAAGGGGTGCTTTTTGTGGAGACTTAATAGCTGATGTTCCGTAGCTAATGGTCCTTCTCTGGTGCTTGGCTTTGGGAGTGGTCTGTCTTGATTAGTGTGGTAGATGTAAGCATGACTTGTCTTCAGATGGACCTGGGTTCAAGCTCCAATGTGGTCCCTTATTAGCTTAGTGACCTTTGTCTTCAATTTAACAGCTCAATTTCTTGTTCTGCAAAGCATAACGTAAGATAGTTATGGCCACCTCTCCTGGTGGGCATGAGGATGGAGAGCAGGTGCAGAGTGGGAAGCCATGCTTGACACACGCACAGTCCCTGGTGAACCTTGTGTCGCTCCCAGGACTGTGTGCTAGCTGTGGGCTGGAGAACAGGCTGCCTGAGCCCATCCCCTGTGAGCTGTGTGATCCTCTGTGCAGGATGAACTTTCTTCCTGTGCACTGGTTCACTCATTTGTTACGCGGGGACAACAGTCTCTCCTCCCAGGAGTGTTGTGAGGATGAGTTTAAAGGATGAGATCTGCCGAATAGACACTCAGAGCAGAGATCAAATCATGGCCTCCAGAAAGATATGTCTGCACTCTTAGTCCTGGAACTTGAGAAGGTGACCTTATGTGGGAAAAGAGTCTGTGTGTCTGTAATCAGGATAAAGACGTTGAGGCAATCCTGTCTAGGATTTTCCAGCTGACTTCTCAATCCAGGGATAGGCATCCTTGTCATGGAGGACAGAAACATGTAAATGGTGCAGATCTGGAGCGAGGCATCCCAAAAATGAGAAATGTTAGGAGCCCTGTGTGCTGCAAGAGCCATGGAAAGAGCCTGCAAAGCCTTTGGAGGGTTGCAATCCTGCCTAGCCCTCCATCTAGACTTTTAGCCTCTGGAGCCAAGGGAGGATGTGTGTTCTTTTAAGCCGCTGTTTGCTGTGGTTTGTTATGTCGCCTCAGGGAACTGCTGCTCTGGGTTTTACTGATGTAATCCTCACTATTACTGGAGGGGCACAGGAGATAGAGTCCTGAGAAGATGCAGAGGCTGGGATGGATGGGTAAGGTCCTCTAGTGGCCTGGGGTGGGTTGATAAACATTTCAGTAAAGTCAGTACGCTAATTATTTTCTGTCTTTTCTTTTTTGGTTTGTTTTTTGAGTTAGGGTGTATAATGTAGCTCAGGCTGGCCTCAAACTCACAGTGTAGCCAGATGGGCTTGTGTTCCTGATCTTCCTGCCTCTACTTCCCACATAGTGAGATTATAGGTACTCACCACCACTCTAGGCTTGCTAATGGTTCTCTTTACTATTCCACAGTATTCTGTCATAAGAGCAGCTACCAGGAATGGGACAGTGGATTTGGTCTGTCTGGGAGCAGTCATGTACAGACTTTTGCCCTAGGTGGTATTTGCTGAGGGTGGATATGAACTGGGCCAGTCCCAGAATGGTTTGGTACTTTCTGCCATGTAGTGTTTACAAAATGGAGAGTGATTAGAAACCTCAGCTGGAGAAATTTTACATCTGTCAAAACGAGTGATAAAATGTGCAGATGTCTCTTTTGCATGACTTTCCCGCCTTTCACTATTCTAGTGACTTTTGATTATTAATTTTTCACAAATATGTCAGTCTGTGACCAATTAGGAGTCAAGCCCTGGTCTTTACTCACAGGTAGTTTGAGAAGATTTGAGATGGGTTTGTTATAGAAGAAGGTTGCTATGGAAGCAAGCTTCCTCGTCTCTCTTGCCTGCCTTCTGATTTATGAGGCTTACAGAAAGGCCAGCATCTGAACCCTGACCACACCGGTGTCATGCCTGGGGACTTCCCAGGCTCTACAACTGCTTTATAAATTACCCACCGTGTGATGTTTTCCTATGATAACAGAAGTAGACTGAGACATGCAACTCTGAGGGCCCTTAGGAAGGTGCTTGAAGATTTACTGGACCCTGGAGGCAGCAGCCCTGGACCCAAGGATGGGGGCCTATGTGTGGAGCAATCTTGGGTTTATAACTTCAAATAAAACCAAGATGTCAGTGTAGTCAAGGAAAAGGTGGGCTGGCCAGAGATCCCTCCAGACCTGGAAGATGAATCACTGCAGTCCAGTTAAAGAGAATGACATTGGACAGGTCCCTGTGGTGAAAACTGGACATCTTCTCTATGTGATCTTCTAGTGTATGTTATTAGATTCTTGGGGGGTAACTATGGCTTATGAACCAAATAAAACCAAATTTAGGTCAATGGCTTGATCCTATGGAAGTTGACTTGTGCCTCAAGTCAAAGCTGCATAAGGATGCTTCCGGTTAGGAACTTAAGGATCCAGGTTCCCTCCTTAGGAAAGGGGGGGTATACATCTGTGCATTAAACCTGGGAGTACCGGGACAAGAGCGGTGAAGGCCACAGCTGAGCCCCGTTGTTTACAGTCCCACGCGGCTGGTGAGAACAGACTCCTGCCTTTTTACCAGTTCCACCGGAGCTATGGAGGGGCCCCAGGGAGACAGCAGCACCCGTGTTTCCTATTGCATCAAAACTTAATCCGTACCTGGGATGAGGTGGGGGCTGGGCGATTCCTCAGGAGGAGGCCGGGTTCTGTTAGGGAGGAGCTTGGACACTCAAAGACACATGTCTAGCGGAGGCCCAGGACAAAGGGGTCCTCATGGATGGTAGGAGGTGTTAAATCCAGATGTCAGCACACAAATGGCTTTTCATGGGAGGCAGGGCCATAGGTATACCACTGGGGCTTTGTGCTGCCCGGGGACACACCAGAACAGATATGGGGACAGGCTCACCTCCCCTGGAAGCTTGGGGAGGTGTGCCAGCAGGATTGTGTGGAGCACACTGCAGGCAAGGAACCCAGTAGCCAGAACCCTGCTTTCCTGAGAGGACAGCACCAGTGAGCTCTGGCCCAGCTCTTCTGTCTCGCACTGAGAGTTGCTGGAGTCTGAAGGACGGTCCATTTGGAGATACGACCCACTTTTCCAATGGGGGATTGTAGTGGGTAGCCATTCCAGCTTTGGTCTGGAAGTTCCAAGCCCCATTGAGGCTTTGGTAACTGTCATGCCTACAAGGCGGGGCCAAGAGAGGACCCTGAAGACCCGAGAGCCGGATGCGCTGCCCTCTCTTGGTTCTCGGATCCTGGACACTAGAGGTAGACCGAGCAGAGTTCTCCGGAGAACACCGCCAGACTGTGCTTCGTCTTCCCTAGACCCTGTAGCCTATCCCTTCATTTGTGAGTTACCCCACAAAATAAACCTCGCTTTTAACTATGTGGAGTGGCCTTAATAATTTCACCTATATGGGATAATGGATGCCACAGCTGGATCCCACACTGACCCTGAGAAAGGGAGCCAGGATGATAGGTGGAGAAAAGAGCTCATTTTTGTCTCTCAGGGAAGCTTCCTTTTCCTCTTGTCCTTTAGTATTTGTATCATAGACTTCAGAGGGCTCCTCATAGAGGGTCCCCACCTGGGGATGCTGTGTTCTTATCCATCCCTCTACACTCGGTATTGGTAAATGCCAACAGGTTTTCCCTCTCTGCATCTCTGAATTCACCAGTGCCCTAGCACCTTCACATGAGTGAAGGCACCGAATGACGTAAACTCCCAACTGGGGTAAGTTCCAGAGTGTGCAGGGCCAGGAGTTTTTCCTTCTGGCTTATGTCTTCCCTCTGGAACGGTACTGCCTCTGCCCTCTGCCTTGCTAAGGCATCACGACGGTGCTCATTTGGGGGCAGGCAGAGGAAGCTAGGCCGCATTCTGTGTGAGCAGGAGGATTTCTGCTTGTCTGATGCAGTGGTCGTCAGCAAGCCTCTAGTAAATAAATAGTTCGGTTCCCAGTGAAATTGCCTATGCTGGAATTTGTGCCTTTAGAAGAAACATGAATAATGACTAGGACAGAACATTCTTTTATTTGAACCCAGATAATTTCAACCGCGATTGTAGCAACGTGAGAAAGGCCCAGCTAAGTGTATTCTCTGGCTCATAAATTCCTCTTCTCCCTAATGTCCCGGCCTTATCTGGAGACTCTTGGCTATGTGCTCTCCTTTCACTTCTGTCTTCCTTATTCACTGAGCTCCTTTCTCCGATTTTACTTGCTCAGCAGCTGCAGCTGAACCGAGCCAAGAATACTTGCTTCGGGTGGCCAAGAAACACGCAGCCTGGGACTGCCTCGCTTTACCTCCCTGGCCGGTTCTCTTTCAGCACACTGGTCCCCTTATGTAACCCTGGCCCTTTCAGAGCCAGCTCGGCCATGGCTGGGTTTAAGAAAAGTCAGTGGATGACAATTTCAGATGACAGGGCTCCAGCTGGCTTTCATTTGCTGCTTTTAAAACCAAGAACCTTGCACGGCTTTCACCCTAGCATGTCCTTTAGCCGTGTCTGTGGAATACTTCAAGCTGTACCATGATGATGTTTTTAACAAAGGAACAGAGTGACCAGATGCATTTTAACATAGTGAGTTCACTGGATCTATCTTTTTGAGCAAGGGATTTTGCTCCAGGGGCCGTGGAGGCAAAGCTGGACTGTAGCTGGTCTCTCGCTAGCCTCAGATCTCATGCTTAAAAGAAAGTGCGTCCTGTGTGCTAGCTGGGGAGGGTGACTGCCTTCTTCACATAACTGAAACTGTCCTGGACATTCTGATTGAACTTGAAGACACCCGAGGCTGCAGCCTTAGCTGTGCAGAGGAGAAACAGAAGCTAAGCGTAGGGAAGACAGAGGGCAAATAGAGCAAGGCTGTAGAAAGAGGAAAGAACTGCCACGATGGTAGAAATAGGTCCAAATACATCATCAGGACAACATAAAAGTGAAAATCAGGCTGCAGCAGAGTGTGCAGAAAGTTGAAAATTTAATAAAAGAATACAGTAATATTTATACATCCAGATGCATTATAACTCGAGGTGAACAGTATGAAGGGTGAGATAGACAGTTCATGCTAATGAGTGAAGACGCACCCAGAAGGCATAGTGGTTTCCACATTGTGTGACCTTCTACTGTCCTTCCTAGACAGGGAGAACTGACAGGTTAGAAGGCTTGGCTTGGACATGCCGTTTTTCAGTGGGATAAATAGTGACCACGGACGTATTTGCACATCTTAATCCCTGAGACCTCTAAATATCATCATAGTTGGGGAAAAAAGGTAATTGCAGACATGATTAATTTAAGAATCCGAGATGAGATAATCCAGGCAGGCTTTCAATGCCATTACAAGGATCCCTGTAGGAGAGGGGCCCAGGGAAAGTGGGTTCATGAAAGGGGAGAGAAGCTAGACAAAGATGGGCATAGAGAGGAGTCATGTAGCCATGTGCCAAAGAGTGCCAAGGAAGGTAGGCAGCCACTTGGAACCTGAGAGGTCATAGGACAAATTTTCTCCCAGAGTCTCTCACAAGCATGGTCAACTTTCAAAGAGTAGCTTTTGTCCCATAACTAAACTGTAAAGTTATTAAAACATGTTTGTAGCTAGAGTTTTCTCCAGTCCTGCCTGGCCCACTGTCAGGACAAATCTCTCTCACCGGCCAGTCCCACAGCTGCTCAGACCCAACCAAGTAAACACACAGAGACTTATATTGCTTACAATCTGTATGGCTGTGGCAGGCTTCTTGTTATCTAGTTCTTCTTAAATTAACCCATATCTATTAGTCTATAAGTTGCCACGTGGCTCGTGGCTTACGGGTACCTTACATGTTGGTACTCATGGCAGCAGCTGGCAGCATCTCTCTGCCTTAGCCTTCTTGTTCCCAGAATTCTCCTCTCTCCTTGTCCCGCCTATACTTCCTGCTTGGCTACTGGCCAATCAGTGTTTTATTTATTAACCAATCAGAGCAACACATTTAACATACAGAACACCCCACAGCACATGATTTTTTCCCCTGAAAAATTTCATTTTAAGTCAGTTGTGTGTTTCTTGAGAAAGAATACTGTAGATGACAATGCTGAGTCACAATGTCAAAGGGATGGACATGCTTGTGAGAGCTCAGTCTTGCTGACATGTTGGTTTTGGATTTCTGGCTTGGTGAATGAATAGATGGCTGTTGATTTAAGTCACCGAGTTTGTGGTCATTTGTCATGGTAGCCATGGGAAATGAATATAATTATAAAAAACTAACTTATGGGGGCTGGAGCTATGGCTCAGTGGTTAAGAGCACTTGCCGATCTTCCAGAGGAGTTCAGTTTGGTTCTTAACACCAACACCAAACAGCTCACACACTGCCTGTAACTCCAGAGTTTGAAACCCTCTTCTGCCTTTGTGACCTGTCTGCACATACATGTGCAGTTTACATGTATATTTATAGCCAGTATGGTTTACTCATTCTTTTAAAATATGTAAGTACATTTATTAAAAAATTAACTGTTCATGCACTGCAGGGAATTTACCCACCAACCCCACAGTTCCCCAAAGTTTTCTTGAGTGCAAGCAGCAGGAAATATTACATAGAAGGATTTAGAATGTGGAGATAAACGGATAGAAAATACAGGATAGCCTCGAGAGGGCCTGGAACCTATTCCAATGAGCCCTGACTGTCTTTGCCCTAAGGTATTTATAGAAATGCCAAGGGGTGGAGCAAAAGACCACCCCCCCCCCAGCACAGCCAAGTGCAGACCATCTCAGACACCTGCACTCAGGCCTGTGGTCCAATCATCCTCTCTATGCAGACCTGCTGGGTAAAGCCATGAGGAACCTGAAAATGGGCTCCCACAATGCACATACAGTGAAGATAATCCTGGATATTCAAGTCTTCATTCTAAGAGAGGCAAAGCAAAGAAAAAAAGCAACCAATACAAGATAGCAGAATACCCCACTTACAAGTAGAAATTTAAAAACAGCCTTCTAAATAACGAATGTCTTAGAATCAAAACATGAGTCACAGTATTTAACACCAAAAGACCATAGAAGGTTGACATGTAAAAGGCTACAGGGTAAGATATCCAAAGAGGAATGGAGAGCTAGAAGTATATTTATTAGAAAACAGGAAATAGTGGAAAGAAATTGCTTAAGCTTTTAACAAGAAATCAGTGAAAAGAACAACAAAACAAACCCAAAGAAAGTAGAATAAAGGGAAAAAAATTAAAGCAGAAATTAGTAAAATAGCCTGGAAGTCTAGGGGAGTTAAATATATAAGCAAAGTAAACAGTCTGAAATCAATAGGCAAGTTTTGGGCAGTTATTATTAATAAAAAGAAGATAAATATTGTGAGGAAACATGAAGAAATGGTCTACTATAGATATGGATTTAATCAACCTTTAAATTTATGAATGTATCTATCATGTATCTTTGTATCTATGTATGTATGTATATATCTGTCTGTCTGTCTATCTATCCATCTGTCTAGATAGTGATGCTGGAGGGTCAATTTAGGGATTTGGGCATACTTGGAATATACTCTGCCATTGAGCTACATCTTTAGCCCTATGAGTTGAATAAATTTTTATTGTATACTACTAGTCACTGATAATGAAAGTTTCCTCAAATATCACACATAATCACAATTTACCAAAGTCCAGGAACATGAATAGAGAGGTAGCTGTGAAATAAATGAACATGAAAGACAAAGAGCAAGAACCAGAGACAAAGAGGCACTAAACCCACCGGGCTTAATAGATGTGTTCTAGAAGATATCCCAGGACCTGAAGACTCAGGTATGGTGGAACTGTTGTAGAGTTGAGAAGATGAAAAGCTAACCAAGTCATTTTATAAAGTGAATGGAAACCATTACCCAAACCAAACCAAGAAGCATGAGAAAAATCTCAAAGTCTTCTGTGTAGGTGGATTTTTCTCTGTCCCTCCAGCCAGGTCCCAAATTATGAAATAATTTGAAAGCTTGGCCAATAGCTTAGACTTGTTTCTAACTAGCTCTTATAACATAATTATGAAAGCTTGGCCAATAGCTTAGACTTGTTTCTAACTAGCTCTTATAACTTAAATGAATCCATTTTTATTAATTTACTTGCTGCCACGTGGCTTATAGCTTATTACCTCATCTTTTGCTTGTCTATGCTTCCTCTGAATCTCCACATGACTCTGCCCTTCTTCTTCCCAGTCTCCTCTCTGCTCCAAAAATTCTGCCTAGCTACTGGCTGTTTAGTTTTTTATTAAACCAATATGAGTGACACATCTTCACAGTGTACAAAAAGATTATTCCATAATACTGTAAAGGGAAATATTAATAAGTTGAATCCCATAGTTTTATAATAATATGTTTTGAAACACTATAGTTGGTTCAACAAGGAATATCTAACTGTGTAGTCAATTGCTCTAGTTAATCAGATGGAGAAGGTTCATAATTTTCCACAGTTAATGTTACCTTTTGAATCCCTTCCTAGTAAGCATTCATTCTCAACAGAAACACCTAGAAAACTAAGGAAAAGGAAATTCATTGAATTGATAAACAGGAAGAGCTATAGAATCCATCAGAGCTAATTGTGTGACAAACTTAAAGTCAAGCAAATTCTCCAAAATTATGTCATAACCAAAATCCAATAACAGAAGTAAGAATTGGAAAGGAACAAACACAATTATTATTATTTTCAGATGCTATAATTGTTCAATTTGAAAAATTCAAAGTCTCACTTGGCAAATGATTAGAATCAATAAACTACTGTAGCAAGAGTGTGGAATGAGTCGACTATGTAAAGATTAGTAATTTTTTCTCTGCTGGAATAGGCAAGTAGAAACTGTAGTAGAAAGAATATTCTGGTGCATAGCAGTAACTAAATTATTTATTGAGTACCTGAAATAGACATGTGCCCATCAAGCCAGGGACCTAGACACTCTCCTCTCTTTTCTACTAAAAACCATCACATTAGGATGGCCACTTGCCTGCCTAAAAATAATTCTTTCCCAGCATCTTCTGCAGCTACTTCTAGCCATGTTAGAGAGGTGCTGAAACATGGGAGGGTTCCTTTGGGAAGGCATTTCTCACCAGATGAGAAGATGGTGCCTACAAGAAGGTGGCTTTGGCTTTTCTGTCTTCTTGCCGGAGCATAGACAAGACGTTAGAAAGTATTTTTTGTGGTCACAATGTGAAAACTTTTGACTGAAGTTGGTGGAGGACAAGACCAAGGACTCTCCATTCCCAGTGATCTCCTGAAACAAGTCATGGGCCCTGGACACCTTAACTTGGACTTCTTGCTGAGAGACAGGGAAGAAAGGGAGGGAGGAGGAGCCTCAGTCATTGAAGCCACTGATAATTAATCTCTCTCACTCACAATATAATACTTAATTAAACAAAAACTTGCAAAAAAGTGTAAAAACCAAATGACAGTCAAGCGTATTTGTGCATAGCCCTGATCCAGAACCTGACAAGGCCAAATGCTGTCAAGGATGTGGAGCAACAGGAATGCTCTTTCATTGCTGGTAGGAATGTGAAGTGGTTCAGACACCTTGGGAGGAAGTTTGGCAGATTCCTATAAAACCAACCATTCTCTTACCAGCAGCCCACCAACTATGATCCTTGGTGTTTACTCACTAGGTGAAAATGTTCTACATACAAAAAACCCAATGAGTCGATATCTACATTGACTTTAGTTATTTTCATGACATCCTCCAGTGAGTGAATGGATAAATGAGTTGTGGCACACTCTCAGTTCTATTCAGTGCTAAAAACAAGCTAGTAATAGAAAATGAGACAGTTTTAAATGCTTGCTATTTAGTGAAGGAAGCTGAGATCTCTGACCATGGTCTGCATCTTTTGGTTTCAGATACGTGAGATCCTAGGAGATGTAAAATGATGGGACATGGAGAGGCCTGTGGTTATCAGTGGCCGTGGAAGGAAGAATGAAAAGACAGAATATGGAAGACTCTTGTGGCTCTGAAGCTCTGATACTGTAACAGTGGGTGCTTCTTGTTATACATTTGTCCAAACTCACAGTGTGTAGATACCTAGAAGGAATCCCGTGTAGAATGTGGATGTGAGTAATGTTGACATGTAGACCAATGAGGGTTCCAGGAGTTTGACAAATACTCCTTTCTGGTATGGAATGCCAGTAGTGGGAGAGGTTGTGCAGGTAGGGACAAGGATATATGGGGAATCGCTGCAAGCTGCGATAATATGAAGCAGGATTTCAGCTGATTATGTCAAGCTAATACCTGGAAGAAACCAACGGCCTTCCAGAGATCATGCTGAGGCTCAAGGAGTCTTGGTGATACTGGCTTTTGATTATTAGCCATTTCCTGCTATGAATTTCTCGTGTGTTATTGTAGCTTTTCCATCATTCATTGGGCACTATTTCCCCTCTTCTAAAGAAATGTCTAGATAACCTTCTGTGCAGTAATGCAGCCAGGATTCCTAATTTCAGGCCTTTCTGTAATTATCATCATTAGCAGCATCCGGCCAGGACCATCCCCGGACAGACGAAAGTATCTTATCAGAGATACTTCTGTATTTTCTAAGTACAGACTTAAGCATCCAGACTATCTGTTTGGGAAGGCCTGGTGGATGTGCTAATTAAGCTTAACTTTCTCCTTTTCAAAGTCTTATCTCTAGTTTTAGATCCACCCTTAACAATTAACTCAGAACTAAAGCGTTCCTACTTACAGGTACATCTAGCTGTGACAGAAGTTGCCTAGCCAAGTTGCCTAGCGACTGAGTACACTTTCCCTGCCAGAAACAGTGAGAACAGAGATAGGCAAGGAGAGATAAGGGCCAAAGGGATAAAAGACAGTTTTACTTTCAGAGCAAGATGGAGAAGAAAAAAGAGAATGAAAGAACTAGATGAGTAAGAACTGGAGGGGACCGAACTGATGGGGAAGAACTAGACTGGAGGAGAACCAGATTGGAGGAAAACATTACTGAGGAACTAGAAGAATGAGATGGAAGATGAGGAAGAGCCAGATGGGGAAGAACTAGGTGGGTAAGAATGAGATGAGAAAGACTAAGATAGGACAGAACTGAGATGAAGGAATTAAGATATCACTTAAAGGAACCAGCAGAAAGAGGTAGAGAGTATCAGGCAAGAAAGGAGCAATTTATGAGATCACAATAGTAGCTATGTAGAGAAAGAACTGACTCAGAAGAATAAAGTATATGAACTAAAGAGTATTGTGTATGTAGTCAAAGATTACATTATCAGCTGGTTGTAGAGTCTTCCAGGACTCTGGGAGAGGACTATCGAGGGTCTGGACCCCAGTAGTCCCCATTAGGAAATCTCTCATTTTGCTGTGTACCCTGGACTGTTGAGATGGCTCAGTGGGTTAAGGAGCCCTGCCATCAGGCCTGATGACCTGAGTTTGATTCCCAAGACTCATATGGTAGAAGGAAAGAACTAACTCCTGAAAGTTGTCCTTTGACCTCAATTTATATGCTGTGGTATATGTGCATGTGAACACCACACACACACACACACACACACACACACACACACACACACACACACACATACAATAAATAAGTAAAAATGTAGTACAAGTGAGCACCAAATAGAAAGACTTGGTAATATTTTATAGGGCACAAAAATAGCTTAGGTGCACAGAGAAGCACAGTGGATCTATGGATGGGAAGAGTCCCTGTGCTACAAAGGTTTCACTTTCTCAAACTAATACAGTCTACTAGTTCTTCTTCTATAGTTTTATTAATAGGAAAAATGATCAGGAGTCAGATATTAGGGTAAAACCTGATAGATCCACAGAGCGATAGAGAAAACGACCAGCAGTCTCTACTTTCTACGCTTCCCCACCTGAAAGGCTGTACATCTCCTTTGGCCCCTCCTTATTCCTCTTGTGTGTCTGTCCATCTCCTCTGAGTCAGCCAGAAAACTCTATGCTCACTTGGCCAGCTGGATGTGGACCCCACCCCAACTCCATTGGCGGTCTCGGAGCAACAACCCAAATCTCCCACAACAACAGTCAATGCATTTCTGATGAAAATCTTTCAGGGACGATTCTTGGAAGTTGACAAATTACTTCTAGAATTCATATGAAAGAAGAGCACAGAAGGAAGCTGAGACTACCAGAACCTGGAGAAGGATGAAGGAAGTCTCAGGACACAGGAAAAAGCATGAGCAGGGAGCGCACACAGCTCAGAAGGGGAGAGGGCTCACCTACCCAACTGTCCAGGGGTAAGTCCTGGTGACAAGGAGGAAGGGCAGCCTGCGGAGAGGACAGTGTTCCCTACAGACATCTAACTACAGAGGACACCATGGCCAGGGCCCTTCCACCACTGTGGAGGCCACGCCTCCTGTCTGGGAGACAGTAGATCCCTCTCATGGGCACTTCAGATGAAGGTGACCCCAAAGCCTCTGCCGACTGTCCCTCCCGCTCCTCAGTTCTCCTGGGTCTAGCTTTCACAGAACACGACTGGTCCCCAGCATTTTCTGCTTCCTACCTAGGTTTTCAAAAGGTGTTTCTTCCAATAAAATCCTCCATAATAACCCATAATTACCACATCTGGGAAGCTACTTTTCCCAGGATATGGATAAACACAGGAAAAAAATATCCTTTAAATTCAGTGCTCAAAGATGGAAACCAAATCTATAGGAATTAAAGACTTAAGCATGAAGCCAAATCTTTAATATCACTTGAAAAAAAATGAGAGCTTTTTTTTTTTTTTTACCCCTGGGTAACGCATTAATTTCAGTTTCCCACACGATACACTCTCATTGTCCTCAGACAAGCAATATAAATATTCTCTTACAGTTGTTCAGGGCGGAAGCGCGCAATCATGGTGCAGCAGACCCTGTGTGCTCTGGAGGCGCCAGGGAGAACAAATGCCAGACTTCTAGCTCCTGGAACATCCATGTGGCTCAGCATTTGTAGCCTTGAGGTCATATCACTTCAGTCACCCTCTCTGTTTTCATATGGCCTTCTCAGTGTGAGGCTGATGTCCCCATGCCTCACTCCATCTTAAGGCTAATGTGATGGTACTAAGATCCACCCAGGGAATCCAGGAGGATCATGTGCCAAGATCCTGAAATTTATCCCACTCACAAAGAACCCCCCTCATAATTGTACAAGATAGCAGGCTTCATTGTGACATTTTAAAAAGATGTACGTAATGAATTTCCATTACCTTCTCTCCCTCTCTTGCTCTGCCCCCCTCCCATATCCTTCTCTTCCTGAATGGTTCTCACCTCCACACACAAAGTCTAGGTTCTGCAAATGAAAACAAAACAAAACAAAACAAAACAAAAACCTCCTGTAATTTTTCGTAAAGATTCCCTTTCAGATAAAGAGACAGGTTCTGAAGATTAGAAGATGATATATATTTTGCATTCATTATTAGCTTATTGCAAGCAGATGAAGTCTTAAAGCACAAAACATAAAGGAAAATATTGGTAAATTTGGTTATGTAAAAATTCAAACTATGGTGGAATTGAAAACTAGGCTGCATGACCCAAGAACCGAAGGTCATGCTGGACATTCAATGATTCTCAAAGGTTGACATGAGACAGAGGCTCCCGGTTTGCTGCCTAGTGTCTGTGTAAATTAAAGACGGACCTCGTGGGAGTATGTGAAGTGGAAGGAGGCTTTAGTAAGAATTAGTTTTTAAAAAAAGGTTGAGGGGATGTGAGAGAAACTCCAGAGGGAGGGAGGGGTTCCCAAGAGAGGAAACGCCATCAAATTCCTTTTCATAGAGATGTCTAGGGGTCATGGTGGACACGGGACAAAGGCTGAGATAATTTCTCTTGAGACTTGTTAATCCTCTGGGCTATCAAAGTCAGAGTCAATGGGGCTGTCCACATGCTCTATGCCTGTCCCCTTTCCCCAGCAGGGAGGTGATCATGTGCTGTTCAGTTAGGGGTGTTTGCAGCCTCTCTTTGCATCTGACTCTAGTTTTGACCTTGACTGTCAGCTAGCTGCTGGTCACTTGGCCACTGTCACTACCTCTAACAATGTTGCAGGCATCCCAAGGGATGTTATTTATACTAAGGTCTTTGTTTTTTCATTGGCAGGATCTGCTTGTAGCTTTATGACACAGAGTATAAGCTCTCTCCCAACCCCAAAGATTCAGCTCAGTCTTCTTTGGTTACCTCATCATTAGTTCCATGTCTATGGATGATGAGCTGGTCTCCTAGTGTCTGTGGGTAGAGAGCTGGTCTCCTAGTGTCTGTGGGTAGAGAGCTGGTCTCTTAGTGTCCGTGGTTAGAGAGCTGGTCTTCTAGTGTCTGTGGGTGGTGAGCTGGTCTCCTAGTGTTTATGGGTATGAGCTGGTCTCCTAGTGTTTATGGGTAGTGAGCTGGTCTCCTAGTGTCTATGGGTGGTGAGCTGGTCTCCTAGTGTCTATGGTGTAGTGTTTTTTTTTATAGCTGTCTTTTTTTATGAGTGGTCTTGTGTCTATGGTAGAGAGCTGGTCTCCTAGTGTCTGTGGTGGCGAACTGGTCTCCTAGTGTCTGTGGGTAGTGAGCTGGTCTCTTAGTGTCCATGGTTAGAAAGCTGGTCTCCTAGAGTCTATGGGTGGTGAGCTGGTCTCCTAGTGTCTATGGGTGGTGAACTGGTCTCCTAGTGTCTGTGGGTGGTGAACTGATCTCCTAGTGTCTGTGGGTGGTGAGCTGGTCTCCTAGTGTTTATGGGTAGTGAGCTGGTCTCAAGTAGGACAGGAACCTGGAGGCAAGAGCTGATGTAGAGTCCATGGAGGAGTGCTGCTAACTGGCTTACCCCTCATGACTTGCTCAGCCTGCTTTCTTATAGAAACCAGGACTACCAGTCTAGGAGTGGTACCGCCCACAATGGGCTGGGCTCTCCATCAATCACTAATTAAGAAAATGCCTTACAGGCTTGCCTATGGAAGTATTTTCTTAATTGCAGTTCCCTTTTCTCAGATAACTTTAGCTTGTGTTAAGTTGACGTAAAACTATCCAGCACACCAGGATAACTTAGAATTCACTATGTAGCTCAGGCTGCCCTGGAACTCAAGATCCTCCGGCCTCATCTTCTGTGTGCTGGCACTACAGGTATGCACCAGCACACTTAGCTAGCATTGGATAATTTAATGTACTTATTTGTCCGTACAAGTATACAACAGGTCTGCCAGCGAGTTTCTCTCACCCATATCTGGGAAAGTCAGAGGGAAATGCTATCCAGACTGTTCAAATTTCTAACCAGGTTAAGTGTTACCTTTTAGTTAAAAATTTATTTTAGGATGGAAAGATGAAGGAGAACCAGAAGAAGAGCGAAGGCTTGGTAGAAGATTGGTAGCTCAATCGTTTGTCTTTGGCCTAGCGGTCCAGATGTGGACATGTGATATCAGTTGGCTCATGGCTGCCTTCTCTTTTGTTGGGGGCTACATGTAGTGCCATGTTGATGTCTTGCAAACATCTGCATCTAGATTGCTTGAGGATGGGTGGATGATCAGCTGTTGTTATCACATAAGCATCCTTGCTCCTACCTGATCTTCAATGGTCAATTTTGTAGGTCTGGGTCCATCCTCTTCTCTGTGCACAAAGTGTCTTTGTATCTGTGGCCATCTGGGCAATGTCATCTCCATGTATGGGCCACATCCAGGTCTCCCTTGGTCATGTGGGGGGGGGCTTTCCTACTCCCTCCTAAGGTAGGTGGAGTCCTGTGGAGAAGAGAAACCTTTTGTAGTTCTGACCAAAGCTGTGTTGTAGTCCTGACACTGGTACCCGTGAGTACGGCTGGTTTGGAAATAGACTTTGCTGACATAACTGAGTTAAGATGGGATCAGCTGCACTGTTGAGGTGGGTCTGAACATTAACGAGATGATGTTCTTGGAAGAGCAAGTCTGGGACACAGAAGGAAGGCTACTGCTATGTGAAGATGATATTAGAGTTACATATGTGAGCCAAGGAGCTTCAAAGAGACTCACAGCCATGGAAGTGAGGACTGAGACCTGGAGCAGCCTGTCCTGGGGTCTCTCTAGGAACCTGTCCTTGGTTTGTATTTCTGGCCTCCCCACTTACAAGAGAATGTATACTTATTATCTTTGGACACCCTGTTTTTGATATAAGAAATACCTACGCTTTCTGTTCCCCAAATATGTTACTCACTTTCCGCCTCAGGTTTTGGTGTTGGCCACTGCCTCTTTCAGGAATGGCCACTTCTCTGCAGCCCTCAGTCTGAATGTCCTTCCCCAGAGACACTGCCCTTGACCCCCCAATCCTCAGGAGCTGTCGGACTCTCTCCATGCAAAAGCTCTGTGCAGACCTCCACATGAGCATCTTCCCAAGTGTTCTTTGTCCTTAGTTTTTTCTCTGTCTCCTACCTAGACACTGCTGAAGGCTCTTCCATGAACAGGAAATGCCCAACAATTTGCTGGCTAGACTAATCTATCTTGAAGCTGTATCATTCTTGCCCCTGTCTCATTATCCCATGGCCGTCTTCAAGTCTGTCCAGAGTCTGCCCTCCCCACCTTTCTGTTGAGTCTTAGCCCAGGCTGGCTTCAAGCTCTTGATTGGCCTGTCTCCACCTCCAAATGCTGGGATCGTAGGTGTGTAAGATCGATGCCTGTGCTGTTATCTCTTTTGATAATGACAGCCATACTGGGCTGGAAGACACAAATGACTTCGTCTTAACTAGGTCACACGTGAAGACTCTTTTCCTAAATAAGATCATGTTGGTAAGTATGGGCATTAGGACTTAATGTGTGTTTTGGTTTTTTGTTTATTTATTTATTTATTTATTTATTTATTTATTTATTTATTTATTTATTTTTTGAGTCAGGGTGTGAACACAGACTCACAGCACTAAGTGTGTTCAGATGGAAAGTTACTTTTCTGGTTTGAAGTGAGCTGGCCTGCTTCATTGCAGCTGGCACTACGATGCTCAGCCATCATGGCTGCAGCGCGCTGGCTGTTGCTCTGCTGGCCTAGGAGTTCTGGATGCCCCTTTCTTCTAGAATGAATGACGGTTCCATCCTGAGTTGCAGGCCAGGAGGTTTGCTGCCATCTGCACAAAGGACAGTTCCAAATTAGGCTTGAAATACAATGATGTCGGCTGCCAGCTCCAGTCTCTGATGTTGTGAGGCTCTGTTACTGATGATGACTTCACGCAAGTGAGGGAAGAGAGACTATTTGAGTAATGTTAAAAAATTACTATTTTTTGATGTATATGGGTTTGTGTGTATGTGTCTGTGTCCGTGTCTGTGTCCGTGTCCATGTGTGCTTGCATGCGTGCGTGTGTGTGTGTGTGTGTGTGTGTGTGTGTGTGTGTGTGTCTGCTCATGCACACGGAAGACAGAGGACAACCTTGGCTGTCATCCCTCAGGTGACATTCATCTTACTGTTTTAAGGCAGGGTCTTTCACTCCCTGAACCCTGCCAAGCAGGCCAGACTGCTTGGCCATCACACCCCGGGAGGCCTGCCTGTTTTGCCTGCCTACCTGCATCTGCCTCCCAGCACTGGGATACTGAGTCTGTCCTGCCATGCCTGGCTTTTATTTAATGTGGGTTCTGGGAGATCAAACTGAGGTCCCCATGCTTGCAAGGCAAGTATTTTACCAAGTAAGCTCTTGCCCCAGTCCAAGACTCCTATTGTGTATGAACTGCTGGGACCATGCTCATGATAGATAATGGATTTGCTTCAAAAGGCAATTGCCAATTTATCTAACAGGGCTTCTTGAAAGTTTTGTTAAAAATCACTCAAAGCTGAGGGCAGCTTTCAGGTACGCGTGGGGAGGCGATTTGAGCTGAAAAAGTGATCCCTTTGACAGAACAAAGAGAAGACCGTGGATGGAGTGAGGCAAGCAAGCCTCCAGTGAGCACTCTTCCCAAGCTTTGGCCTTCTTAATGCTGGGAAAGCTCCAGGCACAGGTCCTAGCGGGCCCATTAAAAGGAAGTCAGACACTAAAGGAGGCTGGATAACTAAACTACATTTCATTCTGACGGCGCATCAGGGGTTGAGAGTCTGCACCAGGCCTGGTTGTAGATGGCAGGCAGAGCATCTGGGTTGCTGCAGCGGCTGAACAATAAGGCTGGAGGTTCTGACAGAGGGTGAAGGGGGAGATGGACATTAGGGCGATGGGTCTCCTGGCCTTTCTGCAGTTTTTTCTGGACCATTTGGTGGCTTGTTCACTGTAGGAATTTTGTGGTTGATAAGACATAGTCATCACCCAGAGACTTTGGCCTTCTGAGTTCCAAGACCAGCATAATTCAAGAGATGAGCCTGGGATAGGGGATGATCTGGGAGGACTTCCCAAAGCTGGGAGCATCTCCACAAGACTTTCAGGAGAGTGGACAGAGGCTGTGGGAGGGGAGGGTCTCTCCACTGGTGCTTTGGAGAGTACCAGAAGGCAAGAAGCCCAATTGTGAGGTATCTTGTTTGGGACAGCAAGGACACACAGTGATGAGAATTCGCGTTTGTTTCAGAAATGACCTAGACTCACCCCTCTTTCCTGTGCTAATTAAGATGCTTTCATGTTTAGAGGACAGATGGAATGTGTCTATTTTTTTTTCAAAAATATTTCTAGAATAGTTGAATAGTTATTTTTTCTTTTAGAGTTAAACCAATTTGGAAAATGTGCGTTTTAAGTGCAAACAGAATGCACTAATGGGTTGGTGTTGGGCCACAGCAGTGAGTAGCATGCCTTGGCAGGCATGTCTCTGTGAGGCGGCAGAAGGTGTTTGTGCTTTCTTGTTTCATTACACACTGTTATTTAAAAGAATACCATCTATACTTCTTCCTAACTGAGCAGGTGACATCCACAGCTCACCCCAGACCCTGAGGATACACCTCAAAACCAGGTACCAGCACACTGTTCTTAGGTCCTGCCCAGTATTTCAGGTGACCATATGACTGTCCATTCTCTTGTTGGGGTAGGGGCCTCAGTGTTCACTTGTATTTTAGACATTGGCTGTGGAGCCATAAGGAAGCTCTTCATTTTTTGGCCTTGGTTTCTGTGTGAAGTGAGGACACTCTTTACTTGGATGGTCTGCTAAGTGGAATGTGGGGTAAGTGGGCAATGAGACCACTGGTGAAATAAATACTTCTCACGTGCCAGACCTTCATTACTGTATAGGGACAGGGGAATATGGCAAGCTCAGTCTGAAGTAACAAGAGGACAAGAGTGTATGGAGCAGGTGCAGTAGGCACTGGGCTAAGAGTCAGGGGCCTTTGGTTCTTGGAGGACATTGCCTTTAGTGGATATCTACCATGTGGGTCTTATACAATGGGTGGGTCTTATAGAATGACAACTTCCTTGTGGCAGATACAAAGCCAGTCAGGGAATCCTGGTAGACACCACAGGCTTTTTAGCAATGGGGAGAATGCCTTGAGCAGGGAGGGGTTGCTGGGTGCGAGAAGGAAGTTAGAGGGTCTGCCTGTCAGCAGAGATTGAAACATCCAGAGGTCCCCAGGAAACCCCTCTTCTTATCCTCCTGTGATATCCTCGGGCTTCAGATACTTTGGCAGGTATCAGCTCTTCTGTGCCCACAAGTAAGGAAGTAATTGACCTTCCCCCATCCTCTTTTTCTTCTTGGGCTGACCGGCTGTGTCCTTGGGTAGTCTGTTTTGTCCACAGCAGCTTAGCAGACTTTGGTGACTTAGAAGGGGATGCTGAATGATGGTCTTTAAATTATTAATGATTTCAGCCTTTTGTAATTAAAATGCTCATTTTCTCCATGAATTTTAAGCATTCATATATCACAAATACAGATAGAATGTATTTTAATGAATAACATTAAAACACTCAATTCCAAGTAATGAGGTTATCTCCCTGTCTTGGCTGATAGTCCATATTTGAGTCATTCATTCATTTATCCATCCTCTCACTAAATATTTTTGCCCCCTACTGTGGTTAAAAGTATTAATATAGCTTTTCAGATGTAGCTCCAATAAATTATGGTGAAACAAATCTTGTATGCCTGAATAGCTCATAACTGGTCCTGTGGAAGATACTCATTCGACTAGGCATTTCATGGCAATTTCCAGATTTCAGCTCCCCAAAATACTCAGGCATGAGAGAAGACATTTCTGAGGCCGTGGTCAGGAGGACAAAGGGAGCAAGGCGTTGAGTTATATAATTAAGTAAGCTGGGTATTGAGTAGGTTGAGAGACGGAGGAGGATGGACAAGAGGAAAGGTGGTGGCCAATGTGGAGCTCATCACATGAGACCTAGTGGTGGCACCCATCCAGTAGGTCCTTCTGTCAGTAGCTAGAGTCTGTGTCCTCTTTGTCTAGACTCTGGGGAAGCATTTCTGGCCAGTGGAGTCCAGCAGAAGTGTCACCATGTGACTTTAAAGGTTTAAAAGACCTCGTAACAGCGCCAAGCACTTTTCTCATATTCTCCCATGACCCCTGTTCTTAGAACTGGTGACCATGTTATGAAGAAAACTCAATAGGACCAGGTGAAGGCCTCAGGGGGAGACCACATGTGTAAGAGTAGTATCCTCACAGTCCTCTAAGGGTGTGCTGGGTAGTTTTATGTCAGCTTGACATAAGCTAGAGTCATTTGGGAAGAGGGAGCCTCAGTTGGGAAAACGCCCCCACCATATTGGATTGTGAGCTAGGTGTGGCGTGTTTTCTTGAGGAATGATTGACGTGGGAGGGCTCAGCCCATTGTGGGCGGTGCCACCCCTTGGCTGGTGGTCCTGGGTCCTTTAAGGAAGCAGGCTGAGCATGGCCTGGAGAGCAAGCCAGCTGCCAGCACCCCGCCATGGCTTCTGCTTCAGTGCCTGCCTTCAGGTTCCTGCCCTGAGTTCAGGTTCTGATTTTCCTAAGCGGCCGGGTATGGCCTGAGAGTTGCCAGCTGAAATAAACCCGTTCCTCCTCAAGCTACTTTGGGTCGTGGTGTTTTATTACAGCCCCAGCCAGTAATTGGCCAAGACCACGGATCTGAGCAAAGATGCCTGAAAGTACCTGCAGCTGCGTTTGTGAAGTCATGAGCGTCCTGTAAGTCCCCCAGGAAGACATCCCAGACATCAGAAACAACAGGCAGCAGGCCCTCCCACGTCCAGGCAGAGTCCTTGATCCTTGGAAGCAGAGCCTAGAAACGTTTCCCCCTCTCCAGTTAATCTAGAGAACTTCGGGACAGTTTGATTTTAGTTTATTCCAAGTGAGAATGATTCTTCTTTTTAAAACCAGACATGTCTAATATCTGTATTTTGTAATACCCCCCCCCCTTTGACTCAGAGTCTTCAGTAAAAAGTCAACTTACTTATTTTTATTTTTTGGAGAAATTCTGGAAAATGGCTTCCATGTTGTAGCTGCTTTATAGCAGGGCAGCAAGAAGTTCAGGGATACCTGCCTGGGAGTCAGTGAAGCATTCGTATGAGTGAGCAAACAGGGATGGGGGTGGGGGGCGGGGGTGGGGGGGATGGTGGTGGTGGATGGCGGTGGTGGATGGTGGTGGGGGGCGGGGGTTGGGGGGGATGGCGGTGGGGGATGGCGGTGGGGGATGGGCGTGGTGGCTGGGAGGCTGTGACAAAGGATTCTGAGGTACTACAGGAGGTTGGGGGCAGCCCAGTCCCAGGGTTCACACAGTCTTTCATATTAAAGAGGATGATCAAGGGCAGGCTGACAGTTCCAGGTAATGAGGCTGTCCCCAGAACACCAACACTTGTATTTGGCCCTTTGCCTCCAAATTTTTCCCTTCTGGACATACAGGTGTCTTTTCAAATGTGAATTTGTATCTGTAGCATGTGGGTTTTTTTTTGTTGTTGTTGTTAAAATATAATTATATCATCTCCTCTTCCCATTCCCCACTCAGTCCTCTCAGGTCACCCACCCTGCTCTCTTTTGGATTCACGGCCTCTTGTTCTTTAATTATTATTGTTACATATGCCTGTGACTGAATACATAGGTGCTACCTGCCGAGTCTGAATAGTGTTGCTTTTGTGTCTATGTTTTAGGGCGATGACTTGGTATTGGATAACCATTTGGGGGCTCATCCCTGGGAAGACGGCTTTTCCCTCTCAGCAATTTTTCATTGTCTGTAGCTCTTGGTCTAGGGATGGGCCTCGTGAGATTTCTCCCGTTCCCGTTGGCATGCCAACTGGTGGTGTCATTGTGCAGCTCTGCTCTAAGCAGCCATTTTGCTGGGATTTCATGGGCATCGCTTCCCTATCATGACTAGAAAACACAGACTTCCAGGTCCTCTGGCTGTTATAGTATTTCTGGCTCCTCTTCTGTGGTGGTCCCTGAGCCTTCAGTGTAGGGGTTCAGTTGTAAAATGTTTTCTTCCAAGTGTGGAGGGAGAGAGCGGCTGGTCTTAGTCTGCCATGGATCAGCAGCACCATTGTGTGGAGCTCTGGGGAAGACTTGGATGCCTTTCCCCCTGTCCAGGACTTCTGGCATCCTTTGCACACAGCATGTTGATTTGGGAGCTCCCCCCTGCTCCCCCTGTCAGTTCCTGTGGTTGCTTAGGGAGGGGGCAGGGATCAGCTCCCCCTACATAGCATCCCTTGCTCCCCAGGTTGATTTCATCTTCTGATCCAGGGGCTGAGTCGCAGAGCATCAGTGACCTGTGTTGGTGCATGAGATCCCAGCAAAGGCTCCTCCCTTCCTCTGTTCCATCTGCCAGGCTTGATGATGGCAGGTGTTTACCTGCAGAAGCTGCTCAGTGTGCTGACTCCAGGAGGCATGGCTGGGTACAGGAGCCTATGGCTCTGCAGAGTACCCGAGACTAGCTCAAAACAATAGTTCACAAACCACACTCAGCGTCAGAGATGGAGGCATCATGGCTGGCAGTGAGAACATGCTGCTTAGCTCAGCAGTAAGTGCTTGTGGCTCCTGGTCCAGGTCCTCAGCCCAGCCAGGGGGCTCCTGACCTTTGGAACAATCCCATGTGTACCTCCGGCACCCACCTCCCTTTGCTCTGAGCACACAGCCTGTGCATGGAGTCCATTGTGGGGTTGTACAGAGAGGGTCATACAGCCCTCCCCGACAGGATGGGATTAATTGACAGAGGCCCAGTGTTGGCCCTGCTCCCACAGGGGAACAGTGCCCAGGCCCTTAGACAGCCCAGGGGAGCCAGCTGGAGCTGCCCATGGGGATGACCTGTTTATGAACAAGCTCTTCACTGGCTTCCACTTCTGTTGCTTCCTCCTCATCTGTCTCCTTCTGAGAGGGCAGGAGTCTTATAGGTACTGGCTGATCCCATGGCTCTATCCAAAGATGGCCTCTCCCTTTCCCCTTGTGCCCTGTCAGAGAGTCCTGGCTTTATTTTACTCTTCTTAGTCTGCCTGGAGTCAGGAGGAGGGAGAGGAGGGGAAGAGGGAGAGGAAGGAGGGAGGACTTGTCCCTGAACGCTCTTGTCTCTAAATGACGGAATGTCCTTGGGGAGCACAATCATCCAGGCGAAGGCCAGGGCCTTCCTGTCCTCACCACCACACCCTTCCTCCTCTCTGTCTTCCTTCTGCTGCAGGCCGGACCCATGATGATCTCTGAGGCGTTCTACACAGCAGTGGAGGGCAACACTACAGTGTGGTGTGGGGTGGGGCTGGCATAGCCTGAGATTGACCAGTGAGCCGCAGGGCCTGTGGGCTGTGGCTTAATGATGAATGTCCCTGCAGCGACCTCTCCCTCCTCTCCCTCCCTCCCTAGCTCTTTCCTTCCTCCTCTCCCTCTCCCTTTCCCTCCCCTTCCCCATTTCCCTTCCCTTTTCCTCCCTGTCTTCTTTCTACTGTAAAAGTAACGTGTCTACGTGTCCAGGACCGGAGGACCAAATAGCACAGAAGACACACGTCGCCACACACCTATGCTTTGCTCCGCTCCCCTCCTCAGCCTGGTTCATTTCTCCGAGCAAAGCTGCCCTTAACAGTTTGTCTTCTTTAATCATCTGGCGGTTAGCTCCCCATCTCTAAACGATTGCTCTCACAGCTCTCTTGATTTATCAACACTAAACACCGTCTATCGGCTTCCTGCTGGAACAGATGACGATCTATCTTCAGCCCTTCTGCCCCCCCTTCCTGAAAGCTGCACCACTGATTTAGTTCTGCTTTTAATTGGGTTACTCTAAATAATGTATCTAAGCATCTAATTCCTGTTGCGCCCACTGGAGAAACCCTCCCTCCTTCCCCACCCCCAAGATGTTTCATTACCTGGATTGGAGGGCTATGGTGCCCCACCTTGAAGAGCTCTTCATTAAAGCTTGTGCCAAGTCCCTTCTGTCCCCTGAGATTTATAATGGAAGGGCCACTGGCCGGCAGCTCTTGTGGATAGACAGTGTGGGTGGAGTTTTGGGCCTGTTGAATAGGAAGACTCCCCGCTTTCCAGAGGAGCCTGATTTTGGAGTGTCCTCTGTGCATGGCTGCTGGAAATGAATGGCTGGTACCCACTCCTGTGGTGGGGTGCACAGCGCTCTTTGGTTGTGTGAACCACATAGCTGGGCTTTTCTTGTCCATTGTCCTCACTGTTAAAATGGAGACATTATTTCACAGCTTTGGTTGGGGAAACCTGACTGAGGATGAGAGAAGAAAGGACAGACAGACATGTGTACAGAAAAGCTGGCATTAGGTGGGCCATGCTCACTCTGATAGAGCAGTACCAACCATGCAACAACTCAGATCAGCATCTTTATGATGTGCAGCAGGAGAAGGAAGGGCTTGGCAAGTCCTGGTGGGAGGTCTCTGTAGAGAGCAGTCTTGGGCCCCAGTCATCCAGGAGGGGGAAGCTGCAGCGGCTAGCTTTTGCACACACTGGTCATATCTTTTGTAATTCTCTCAGACCAGAGGAAGGCTTTGCTATGACTCTGGGAGTCACTCTGGGAGCCTCACCGGGAGGAAAGCTTTGCATGGGTCTGAGGCATTGGTCCTTGTCAATCACGCATGTTAACTCAGGACTTGTTCTGCTCCTTCCATTCACTCAAGACCACACTTTCCCCCACACCTCCACCCTCACTCCCCACCCCTCTCTTGTTTCCTCATCCCTTTTGCTAGAGCACCTCCTCAGGTGGCTTTTGAAGAAAGGACACACGGGAAGGAAATTTGTCATTCTCTGTGTTCACTTTCTTTTATTGCCGTACAGCACACTACATGCCCAGCAGCTAAAAGGACACCTATTTGCTGTCTTGCAAATTGAGTACTTCTTCTTTTTTTTTCCCTGGAACTCCATTTGCTGGTTGGAGGTCAGCAGGGACTTCAACCTCCAGAGGCTGTTCCTCTCCCTGCTCCTGACCCTTCCCCATTTTCAGGGCTAGTAAAGCCAGGATGGGGTATTTCCCATCTAATTGAGCTTCTTTCTGCCTCTTCATCCTGGCAGCCCTCCATCCACGAAGGTCCTTTGCATCTAGGGCTCCTGTGATCAGGTGGGGGGTCTCCCTGGACTACCTCCTCATCCCAAGCTCTGTCAAACCACAGACCAAGTCTCTTTTGCCACATTAGATATATAGTGACAGGTTCTGAGTGTTAAACAAGGATGCCTTTGAGGGCAGCTCTCTTGCCTACACATTATATGTATCTAAATCAAGGAATTTCCACTAGTCATGGGCTGGATCTGTACTTCTAATTTGGACATAATTTCCTCTGTGTTGTAGGCTATGATGGTATCAGGAGACAGGGATTTGGGGAGGTGATTCTGTCACTGGGCAGAACTATGTGAATGGGATTAGGACCTTTATAAAATGGACTCCAGAGAGCTCCCTCAACCATTCTAGCATGCGAGGATACAATGAGAAGCGACACCTGTCAACCAGGAAAGGGCCTCTGCTAGACATAAAATCTGTCTTGATCTTGAACTTCTCAACCTCTAGAACTGTGGGAAATGCATCTCGGTTGTCCAAGATCCTCCTAGTATGTGTTATGTAAGCTCATAGATGAAGACTAAGACAAGCCCTAAACCCACAAAGCCAAGGTTATGAGCCTGGGAAGCAGGCTTCTCTAGTGTGCTGCCTGTTGTGCTAGCCATGGGGGCCCTTTTACAAAACTCCACTCCTGTTTCCTGGGCCCGAGTTCCTGCCTGTGAGATTGATGATGCTGTAGGCTGACCATTGGGTTGATCCTTAGACTTTAAGGTGCCCCTTTTCTTATTACCTCATAGATTATCTCCCTGCCCTGGGCTTTTAGAAGACCATTCCTTCCATTTTCCTGCAAAGTGAATTGCTTCTGGACACTGGACAAGTTGTAAGGCCAGGGGATTCTATATGAGCAAGACCATTGTATCATCTCCCTTATCGTTATATAACCACGGCACAGGCAATCCTTGAGCAAGGTGATAAAAGCTAATCTGCCAGTGAGGACTGAGTGGACACCATGTAACTTTAGATGGAAGGACAGAGCATCACTGTGGAGTTTTCATTCAGAAATGGTATAACCCTATCCAACCATAAGGAGGCACAGAGCATGCAACACGTGAGTGTTCTGTTAGAAGCGAATCGGATCCTTTGATGGACAGTGCCAGGCCCCAAGAGACCAGGAGAGAGTGTGGAAATGTTCTAGGCTGAATGAGATCCAAGAGTCCTGGAAACTAAAGGCAACCTAAGCATTTTGTGGAAGAGTCAAAAAAGGAAAAATCTAAAGGACATTTTGGGGTCAGCTGATAAAACGGAATATGGAAGGCAGCTTGAATGAAAGTCGTTTCCATGCAAAATTTGCTTCAGTTGAAAATCTACCACGGCCATTGAAGACAATCTCCTTAGGAATGCTCTCTAAGGGGTGAGGATGAAAGGGCTCTGATGTCAGAAATCTTTGTTCTTGTGATTAAGAGAGACGAAGGATGATAAAGGGAATGGAGTAATATGTTAATACAGAGTCCAGGCAAATGACTTGTGAGCAGGTGGTGGGCTGTTTACATTCTTGTAGCTTTTTGTAAATTTGAATTATTTTCAAATAAAAGGGGAAAAAAAGGAATTGTGAACAGTAGAAAAACACTGTAGAAAACAACCTTATATTCATCTCAGAACAATTGCATCACTTGAGGGGAATTCTTTGCATTATTATAATTTCTAAATGGAGCGGCTCCATCTAAAGACTGCCATGCTAAAGTGGTTGGGTTGGTGCTGCCAAGTTGCCAGGCAGCTTTTGGCTCCAGATCTCAAGACAGAATGTCATTGAAATGAGCATCATTGATGTGAAAGAACCACCTGACTGAAGGAGCCCCAACGCTGGTGTGGACGTGGATCCCACCTTTACTGACGGGGATGGCTAATGTTGATTGTCAAGATAACAGGACCTAGAGTCACCCAGGAGACCAGCCTCTGGGCATGCCTGTGAGGGATTGTCTACACCAGACAATGGAGGTGGGAAGAACCCACTTCACTCTGGGAGGCTGGGGACCTGGACTGAAAGGAGGAGAGAGTGAGCGGAGCTCCTGCTCAAGCAATCTACTTCCCTAGATGCGATGTGATGGATGCCAGAGCTCTGGCTGCCATGGTCTTCCCACCACGATGGGCTGGACCCTTGAAATGCGAGCCCAAGCCCAGGCTTTTCCAGTTAGGCTGGGTTCATTTTGTCACAGCCACAGAGAAAGTAAGAAAGACGCCATCTTTATGTCCCCAGTGGACAGTTGCTCTTGTCAATACAGGGATGGAACACCCGACGGAAGCGACTTAAGGAAGGTGAGACTGTGCTTTGGCTCCTAGTTCAAGGCTGAGGTCCGTCATGGCAGGGAAACATGGCGGCAGGAGCCGGAGGCAGCTGGTGACATTGTGTCTGCGGT
Source organism: Peromyscus leucopus (assembly GCF_004664715.2). Classification (NCBI taxonomy): domain Eukaryota; kingdom Metazoa; phylum Chordata; class Mammalia; order Rodentia; family Cricetidae; genus Peromyscus; species Peromyscus leucopus. The sequence continues at coordinate 2,279,637 of NC_051072.1, read as the reverse complement.
CAGGAAGCAGAGTGAGGTGAACGCTGGCCCTCAGCTCTCAGCGCTCTTTATCACTTACAGTCAGCCCAGGCCCAGTCTGTGGAATGGTGTCACCTATGATGAGGGAGGGTCTTTTTGAACAGCTCTCAGCTCCTCCATACTTATTCCTGTCTGTCTTATGCCCAGCTGCTGGGTTCCTTTTTCTTCTAGATCCGCTCACATGGGCAACCTATCTTGGGGCTTCTTCCTTCATCGTCAGCAAGACGTTGCCTGCTGATCTTCACCTCTTTGAGCCACTAGTGAAGACATGTGCTTCTGAGGAGCTGGAAGCTCCCAGCACACTGGTTTGTTCATGTCCAGAGATGAAGCCTTGACTCCAATGTGCCATTAACAAACAATGAACATTTTTTTTTTTTTGTAATTCAAATACAATCCTAAGGACAACTCATGGTCCCCTGGTCATTGTACCTGACTCACTAGTCTTTCTGGGAGTGAGGCTCCAGGGTTGTGGTGGTGAGAAGAACTCTGATTAGGGTCTGTGGGACACAAAAGGGATTAGACTCAGGACAAATTCAGAAAAAATGACAACCAAGGGTCAGATGTTCTTGTTGGCATAGCATCCTGTGGGCAGGGGGACAGATGTTCCCGCAAGCACAGCATCACATGGACAGAGGCAAATGTTTGTGCAAGCACATGAGTAAGGATGGGATGTGCTCCACAGACAACAAGATGTGGTCAGTTGAGACATAATGGTTGAAAGAAAGTGTGCGAGTTCCTGAGGCAGGCTGGGCTGGGCTGGCATAGCCAAAGCTCACGCCATAAACCAGGCTGGTGACGTCTCTAGTTTGTGCTTATCTCTCTCCTCTCAATGCGGTAACTGTATGAAAATGAGCTGAATCAGCAGCAAGCAGAGCGGCTAGAGGGTCTTCTATCCTTGGAGCCCTGCATTGTATATTGAAATTCTGATTAAAACTCCTGCACATAGCTACAGCTCCCTCGGGGCCATCTACTGCGTTGACCAGAGGTCTCCGAGTGGCGTGTCTGCACACGGACTCACTCTGGTGCTGTCAGAATGCTCTGAGTGTCCTTTAAGGCTGTTCGTGCCAGCGCTGTCCTGTGGGCATTGCTGTATCCAAATATTTCCTTTCAAATTGAAAATCCCAGTAGCTCAACAGCATCAGAGTGGAATGAAGCCGGCGAAGGTCTGATTTAATTTCCTTTCTGTAAACTTTACAAGCAGGTGAGGAAAGCAGGGCCCAGGGACTTCTTCCAGACAGGGAGAGCAGCTGGCGGCTGGAGGCAGCCGCACTGTCGGGGGGCCGCAGAGGGAGAGATGGAGAGACAGAGCAATATGGCAGCTGAGATGCTGAGATGCACGGAGCCTCCTTGGGGGTGCCTAAGGAAGGAGGCTTCAGATGCTGCAGTCATCTTCCTTACTTTGACTTTTCTTCTTCTTCTTCTTCTTCTTCTTCTTCTTCTTCTTCTTCTTCTTCTTCTTCTTCTTCTTCTTCTTCTTCTTCTTCTTCTTCTTCTTCTTTTTGAGACAGGGTTTCATGTAGCTCAGGCTGGCCTCGAACTTGCTGCATAGTCAGGAATGACCTTGAACTTTTGATCCTTCTGCCTCTACTTCCTGAGTGCTGGGGTACTAGTTTATATATATATATATATATATATATATATATATTATATATATATATATAAACTGGCAATAAAACCCAGGGTTTCATGCATGCTAGGCAAGCATTTTACCGACTGCACTCTGTCCCTGCTCCGCATCTTGCTTTCTACCCCCTCCTTTGCCTCTTTCCTGGACTGAAGAGTCCCCTTTCCTCCATCCCTCAGAAGCCATGTCCATCTGGAGCCTCAGAAGACGACCTTGTTAAAAATGGACTGTTTGTGTATGTCATGAGTTAAGACGAGGTCGTACTGGGTTTAGGTGATGGACATGAGTGAGTGACTGGCTTCCTGAGAAGAAGGGCTAACAGATAGACCGACGAGGAAGAAGGCCTGTGATGATGGAGGAGATGGCATGACATAGCCAAAGTAAAAAACTGGAAGCTGGAAGGGACAAGGGCCAGCTTCCCCTGAGGCCCTAGGTCCCAGTATGGCTCTGCTGATGCCTGCATTCTGGACTCCTGCCCTCCAGAAGTATGAGATGAAAACTTTTTATTCTTTTCAAGCTGCTCAGTTTGGTTCATTTATTACAATGACCTTAAAAGGGGGTAGCTATTTCAGGGCAACTTGAAAAGCAAAGCTTGTTTGTTTTTTCAGGTGGCCCAGTGATGATTTGGCATGGCCCATCATGTTTTCCACAGTGTTTTCGCTGTGACCTGCCTTGCTGAAATCATGTTGGTTTGGGGATTGGAGCTCTGAGATACAGCTTATTTCAGAGTGGATGCTATTTAATTTGTTACCAAGGCAGAGGCTCCATGGATTTCTGTATCACATGAGAACAAAACCTCCTCAAACACTGGACGGTGTTCACTACATCATGTCTGCTGCTGTGGGTCTCTCGCCTTCATTATGAGGGGTTTGTATCGGCAGAGATGAAGGAAAGACCAAGGGCAAAGGTAGGGTGCGCATCAAAAGATGGGGGATTGACCACTTGAGGGCAGATGTTTGGGAAGGGTGTGGCAGGCAAGGTAAGCAGGCTGAGCTGTCCTCTTGGGCGTCTGGCCTGCTGGGAAGGATGATTAAAAGTGGCTGCATAAGTACCAGTTTGCAGGGTAGGTCAGAAAAGAGGGGCCTGCAGGAGAGAGGAATCTGGACAGCTGTTTTGCCTGAATCTGTGCTGTGATGAGACTCTGGCTCAAGTTATTGTCAACAGGAGCCCCACCTTAAAGCAGAAGAGGACCCCTCCCCTCCCCTCCCCTTCCCTCCCCTCCCCGGGGCCAGTCTGTGCCACCCTCCTCCTCCTTGCTCTCCATGGCTCTTCTGGGAAGGGCTGACAGCAAATAGGTGTCACGATGGCCTGTGTGCTGTGTAAGGATTCTGACTTATTTCCTTTTCCACCTCTGTCTTTGAGGGCATCCTGCATCCATTGGCTACTAAGCAATGAGAAGAAAGGTGAGGAATGTGTGTGGATGTGACATTTCAAAGAAATCCAGTGCCACGAGGCATCTGCTGCAAAGATGTGATTATGGTTGTGGGCTCTTGTCAATGAACTGTTGATCAATGATCACGTCTGATGCCCTTGGTACCTCACTTCATTTTACATTTCTAATAATAGTTTTACTCATAAAACTTTACTATTTCAGACAGAAATTATCATTTTCCTTCAATTTTTTTCATTTTTAAATTGTGTATATTTCTCTCTCTCTCTCTCTCTCTCTCTCTCTCTCTCTCTCTCTCTCTCTCTCTCTCTGTGTGTGTGTGTGTGTGTGTGTACAAGTAAGTACTGGTGCCTTCAGAGGCCAGAAGAGAGCATCAGCTTCCCAGAGTTACAGGAGTTACAGGCAGCTGTGAGCTGCCCTGTGGGTGCCGGGAGCTGAACTCGGGTCCTTTGCAAGAGAAGCAAGTGGGTTAGTCACTAAGCTGTCTCTCCAGCCCCAAATCATCCCCTTTCAAGTGATCCTTACTGTATTTGCAATACCGTGTGAGCGCCCTCTCTACTTAGTTCTGAAATGTGTTCAACATCCTCCAAAGGAAGCCTGTTCTCTTCCCCTTTCCTCCAGCCCACGGCACCTTCCAATCTTCAGTTTTTTCCCTCTGTGGATTAACATACTCCAGATATTTCATGTAAATGGAATGGGATCTTTGTGTTGGGTTTCTTTCACTTAGCATAACGTTTTTAAAAACCCATCCACATTGCATTGTGTATCAATTCTTCATTCTTTTTTACGGTTGAATTATACTCCATCTTAGGGATATATTGCATTATGTTTATCCATTGATGGGCATTTAGGTTGTTCCAATCGTTTGCCTGTTGTGAATAATTTGGCATGAATATGATACATACATACATACATATATATATATATATATGCATACATACATACACACATATTTATGCTTGTGTACATGTGCATTTGCTTAAGTACTAGTGTTCAGTTCTTTGGGGTACATATCTAAGTGTAGAACTGCTGGGTCATACAGCAGTTTTGCGCTTACCTTTCTGAAGACCTGCCAAGCTGTTTTCGGGCAGCAGCTGTGCCATTTTCCGCTCCCACCAACGGTGCGCCAGGTGCACCTCCACGGAGCCGTTTGCTCTCAGGGGAGTTTTCTCCTCTGCATCCCTGCTGACAGGAAGAAAATAGAAAAACCGACTGCACGTTGGGAATGCCCTCAGCGTCGACAATTTGCTTAATGGTGTTTCTGTTTTCTGTAAAATTGGCATACGCATTTCCTCTACCTAAGTCACACAGCAACGGCGCTTCCTGGCTTCTGTCACACCAAGGAATCTGCAGAAAATGACAGCTTCTGTGCAGGCTCAGGGAGAGGGAAGAGGGTGCCCGTGGCTACAGGTGAGGGGTCTGGACTCGGACAGTCTGCAGGAAGAGGGGCCAGACCCCATGCCCACTTCCAAGCCACCGTGTTGGGACAATATTTTCATCTCTAGGGCTATTTCAGGTTCAAAGTCCTTGTCCTTATAGAGATGATGTTCACTCTAGTTCAGACTTTTTTTTTTTTAAAAAAAAACGTATACATGAGTGATATATGCAGCCAAGGCAGCAAAATCAATTGTAACATGCTGCTCAAAGATGTGTAATGACTGCACACAGGATTGAAGATCTGAGATTCGTCAGAGTCCAAACACAGAATACCACCTTGCTCTGCTCTCCATGGAGTCCGGTTTGTCTAAGCAACAGTTAAGGTACCACAACAGCCCCCCCTTACTCCAGTCCCCCTCACTCCAGTCCCCCTCACTCCAGCCCCTCCTCCAGTCCCTTCACTCCAGTCCCCCTCACTCCAGTCCCCTCCTCCCGACTCCAGTCCCCCCACTCCAGTCCCTCCCCCCAACTCCAGTCTCCCCCACTCCAGTCACTTAATGCATGTAAATGGCTTGCTAAATGGAGGCCATTGCTCACACTTGCTGCGAACGGGCAGATCATTCCTCTGGTTAGAAAGTAGTATCTAGTCATTGGTTTATAGATCTCGACCACCACAGAGAATTTCATGAAACTATGAGACAGTGGAGGCCTGGAGCTAGACTGATAAATCAGAGCTAAGTGGAAAAGGTTCTGCAGGCCTCCCTGGACTGTCCTCTGTGCTGCAGAGAACCTTTGGAAAAGGTGCCGGGGCGGGGGTATGCCACCATCCATCCCTGTTGTTGTTAGTGGGGGTGGAGGCAGAAAAAGATAGCATCTGTCAGTGCCCTCCGACCCTGCTTCGATCAGGTAAACACATTCCCATGATGGCAGCAGGGCAGGCTTTGGTACCTATAAGTCCTCATTGGACAAGTAGGTGGCCAATGGGAAGCCAAGAACTGCCAAAAGACACAGAGCAACTAAAACCCAAACAGAAGAATCAACAGCCCCCAACAAGCCCACAGGGTGGATGGAGCAAATAGTTCAACTACAAAGACACACGGGAAAGATGATAGAGTTCGAAATAAAATACTTGGGGAAATAAAAAGAGGAAATCAGTTGTCCTCAACTCCTGATGCTCCCTTAGAGGAGGGAGTAGGGTGTGGATCATGGTGAGTGCTTATCTTTGTTGTTTTCCATTGCTCTGATAGAATCCTTGATGCTGTGTGAAACAAGGTTTATTTAACTCAGTTTGGGAGACTGGAAGTTTAAGATTGACGGGCCCCATCCATTGGGTTCCTCATGGCGACGGCTTCATGGAAGTCGTGTGGGTGATCACATGGCTGGACAGTTACCATCAGTCATTGATAACAACCTATTCCTGTGAGAACTCTTGATTGACTCAAGCACTTCCCTATTCCCATCAAGAGCATAATGCAGGTTTCCTAACCAAATTCCATCAAGCCCTGTCTCTTAACGGTCCTGCTGTAGCCTCCCACGCTGCCACATTGAAGATTAAACTTTCAATGCTTGGATCTCCAGGGGACGCACTGAAATCCTATCCGAGCCACAGCAACAATGGAGCAGTGTTTGCTGAATGAATAAGTGAACACACGCTGTGCTGCTTCCCACATCACCCTGAGCTTAGCTGTAGCCATCACTAGTGTCTTGGAGTTACCCTCCTTAGCACATACTGACCTGTACCTTCCGAACGGCTGGATAGGACATGAAGACAGAGGGAGCAACACCACAGACACCCAGAGGGGACAGACTTCACAGCAGAGCCACACCAGAGCCCTCTGTCTAATGTGTCCATACATTTATAGGGGCGTTTTTGGGCATGTAAGGCTTCCTGTGTTAGGGACCCATGAAAGGATGTGCTCCAGTTTGTGTTTGAGAGCCACACACACTAAGAGCTTTGGGTCTTTGATATGAAGTTGTACCACTGACCTTAGTATGAAGTGTCTGTTCTTCTCTTTCTGTTTTACTGCCCTGTAGACGACACTCCATCTCGAGTGATATTACAATCCAGCCTTGCTCTTTTTGTTTGTAGTTGAGTAATATTTGCCAGGTTCATGCAACTAAAAGTAATCACACACACACACACACACACACACACACACACACACACACACACACACACACACGTATAGGGGGCACCATAGTATGCCTGTGGAGGTCAAAGGGCAAACATGCAGGAGTTGGTTATCTGTTTTCCCTGTGTGGATCCTGGGAATTGAACTCAGGTCATCAGGGTTGTTGACAAGTACCTTTGTGTCTTCAGAGCCATATCACTGGTCCAGTGATAGCTTTTCCATAGAACAGATTGTGTTCTTCTGTAAATACCTCACAGATGGTTTCCCATCACCCCTGGTGTTAAATGGTGAGCAAATTGAAGAGAGATGATTTCTTTGTCCACAATTTGGATTTACTACTGTTCAGTCTAGGAGTTAATCATTGTATGCCACCTCTCCCCCGATGTATAGAAAACAGTTTCATCATAGAGATTGCCTTGTCTTTAAAAGCTTTGTAAAAGTTTCCTGAGTTATTTGCACTGTTCTGTCGTTCGGGATCTCAGTTATCAATAACGTTGCATAATACTGACATCTTCTAGTCTACACGTTTCCTCCTAATTAAAGCATTCTTGACTTCTTTTCACGTTCTGTGCACTTCTCAGGATGTTTCCAGGCTTGTTTCATGGCTGTCTGTCTGTCTGGATGCTCGGGTCTTACTCTGTATTTAGATCAGATTTTCGCTGCCAGGTAGCTGCATTCTGAACTTCCTGTATCAGGCTATGGACCTTGTTGAATCTTCCAAGTTCTATGGTGAATTATCTAGTTAATCTAAAGACATCCCATGGGATAATGATTTTCCGGTGGGTGTTTCTCCTACTGACATGTATTTATCTGCTGGTTCCTAGACCAGTGGTTCTCAACCCTGCTAGTACAGTGAACTTTTAATAAGCTCCTCAGGTTGTGCTAACCCAAAACCATAATAATTATTTTCATTGCCACATCATAACTGTAATTTTGCTACTCTTATGAATCATAATGTAAATATCTGATATGCAGATGGTTTTAGGCCACCCCCTGTGAAGGGTTGTCCTAACCCCTGAAGGGGTAACGACCCACAGGTTGAGAGCTACTGTCTTAAGCCGTCTTCCATGGAAAGAATGAAAGGCGTGCCAGTTTTTTTCATTGACCAACATTTGATCGCCATGTTTTCCTTGCAATTCCTTTCTGTTTTCTTTTCCTTTTTAGACAGGGCCTCATTGTAGACTGCTCACTGGTCAAGAACTCACTCTGCTGACCTCCTTGACCTTTGAACTCACAGAGATCTGTAGCCAGAAGTTTTCTTGTGTCCCGCCTGGCCTGCGGTAGCTTATGAAATAATCACTCAGAGGCTTAGTATTAATTATAAACTGTTTGGCCTATAGCTCAGGCTTCTTGCTAGCTAGCTCTTTCATCTTAAATCAAAACCCATTTCTATTAATCTGTGTTTTGCCACGTGGCTGTGGCATTGACATGCTGCTTCTTGGGTGGCAGGCTGTCGTCTACTCTGACTCTGCTCTCTTCTCCCTTTCTCTCTGCTTGGATTTCCCGCCTGGTTCTTATCCTGCCTTACCATAGGCCAAAACAGCTTCTTTATTAACCAATAGTAGCAACACATATTCACAATATGCAGAAAGATCAACCCACAGTAGAGATCCTCTTACCTCTGCCTCCTGAGTTCTGGGTTTAAAGGTGAGTGGAGCTGAGATGGCCTTCAGAAATGGGTACTTTCTGAGATGTGGCTTTAAAGCATGGCCCTTTTTAGAGCCTGCTTGGTTTCTTTCATTGAAACCTGGATGCTGTGGATATTGCTCTGTATGTTGTGAATGTGTTGTGTTACTTTGATTGCTTAATAAATAAAGTACTGATTGGCCAGTAGCCAGGCAGGAAGTATAGGTGGGACAAAGGGAGGAGAATTCTGGGAGCAGGAAGGTTGAGTCAGGAGTCACCAGCCAGACACAGAGGAAGCAAGATGTGAAGGAGAGCTGGGAAAAGGCACAAAGCCACGTGGCTAAAAAACATAAATAAGAATTATGTGTTAATTTAAGTGTAAGACCTAGCTAACAGGAAGCCTGAGCCATTAGGCTAAACAGTTTTAATTAATATAAGCATCTGTGTGTTTATTTGGGTCTGAGCGGCTGCAGGCCCGGACGGGACTGGAGAAAACTCCAGCTACACCCAGAGGGTCTCTGCCAGTGGCTCTGCCTGCTTCCCCCTTGCTGTCTGTGGTTATTGGCTCAGGGCAATGCCTGTCACAGCAGCATCTGGGCTCCTTACCTTCAGGAGGTCACATTTTCGGTGTGTTTTGATGACATTACATTTTTCTTCACTCTGTGCTTTCCTTTCCTTCCACCTGGCCTGCACTTGGCCGCAGCTGCACTTATTGACCTTATACATTTGAATATTTGCATATTAAACTTCCTTCAAATTTTTTAGAGAGTAAAGTTTCTATGATTTTATATTTCTTATTGCATATATAATTTCTAGGAGAGGTCAAGAAACGTGGCTTGTGTGGATATGCTCAAACTTGAAATCAATCTCTGCATTTTAAGAATAATCTTTATGATTTCATTTGACATGTAACTCTTTAAGAAAATTACTTTTTGTAAATATGAGGTTAGTATATATATCACATATATGTATATATGCAATAAATATATCACACACACACATACACACACACACACACACACACACACACACACACACAACACACATATATATATATAATATTGTTGATACAAAAAACCCATAATCTAAGGAAAAGAAAGAGTTTATTTTGGAGCCATTTTGGGTAACCATAATCCAGGAATGCATTCTTGAATTACCCCAACTTCCATGTTTCAGTGTAGAAGCAGTTAATAGTTTACAAAAGAAAGTCATAAATCAGGGAAGATTTAAAATGTACTGGTGGATATATCAGAGAAGCAGGTCCAGGGGATGGGGGAAGCACTCCTGTAGGCCCAAGATGCTATCCTTAGCTTTTGGGTTGTTGGAAGCTAGTGGTCTGCTAAATTAACAGATTTCAAAAGGTTTTTTAATCTATTAGTCACAGTATATTCTGACACAGAGGCAGGCAGGCAAGGAATGAATTTTCAGGGGGCTAAAGCTAGCAAAGGTAAGGTAATTAGCCTCTGGACCTGCAATATTCCATCATCACATCACTGTATTCCTAAGCAATTGGTCTTTGCAGACATGGCTTCTTTCCAGGAATTTTGATCTGTATCACTATCCACATATCCACACATACATGAATATGTATTCTATCTGTCTCAGTATCTTTTATTGAACAGTCTTAGCTTTGTTAATTATGTTTAAGTGACCTGTTTATCATGTACTGAAATCATAAACTTACTCTTTATTTAGAGTGTTTTATTACAACCATTCCTTCAGTTACTATTGATACATTGTTTTAACATTGTGTACAATATGATTTTTGTGTCTTCTTTTTCTGAATTTATTTGCTTTCTTTCCCCCCATGATTTTTGATTAAGTCCAATAAGGCCCATGATGTGAAATAATTCTGTGCTTATTTTGTATCTAGCATTATCTTAAAAGATTGAACAAGAGTGTCTATCTTTTGAGGCTCATACTCAATAAAACACAACCTGAGAAATCCTACTGTACAATTTTTTTTTTTTTTTGGTTTTTCGAGACAGGGTTTCTCTGTGTAGCTTTGCGCTTTCTGAACTCACTTGGTAGCCAGGCTGGCCTCGAACTCACAGAGATCCGCCTGGCTCTGCTCCCGAGTGCTGGGATTAAAGGCGTGCGCCACCACCGCCCGGCTTCCTACTGTACAATTTAAGCAACAAATATCATGCTGAGTGTTGGGTAAGAACACACCTATGATGTTAAATAAGTATTAGTTTCTGTTTGTCTAAATTCTTTCAAAAGTCAGAAAGGAGATTAAATTTAGCAGCCTTTTGGAAGACTCATTTTCTCTCCTTGACCTGTTATGGTTAAACATGCTTGGAGTTCAATTCTCCAACAGTCCCCTGCACACTCCCACTGTGAGCTGTGTGCTTAGGGTATGCCATTGCCTAGTGCATTTCTGGATTTGATACAGTGGTATCTTTGCACCTACAATTCTGACAAAGTTGACAAACTGTTCAGTTTCTTCTGCAGAGCGGAGACAAAATGGCCTTGGCATCTTTGGGCTGCCTGGGCGAGTGTACCCAGTTCTAGTTTGTAGACTGTGGGACTCTTTTAAATCTTTCCAACCTTTGTGAGTTCATGTGAACTAACAGACATTATAACAGGGTCGACGGTGACAGATTGCTGGGCCAGTTGATGGAGATGACACAGGGAGACCTTGATGCAGTACTGCTCTCCACCCACCAGACTTCCTCCTTTCCATATGTTCCTTTTAATCAACAGAAAGCTTCTAATATTTCTAGACAAGCAACACCCACTTTCAGCTGAGAGTGAAATACTATCACATAGAGTTATGCATGGTATTTTTGATATCTAATGATTTTAAAAAATGTTTTCTGCATCTGTAATTATAATTAACTTTTGATACTTAATAATGTGTATTTGTATTTCCCCCTCTCATTTTTCTTGACATACTGTTTTTGGCTTTGCTCATCTTATTTTTTTTTTAAACTTTGGATTTAGTTACCAACGCAACTGTTTTTCTATTTTGTTATATGTTTAACTCCATTGTTTTTATCTCCTTTTTCTATTTTGCTATTATTGATGTTTTTCTAGCTTCCAGAGTTCATTGTTTATTTCATTGATTTCTACTTTTTGTTTAGTGCTAAAAGTACTAAACATTCAAAGTTAGAAATTTCTCTCCAAGTACTTAACATTCGATTAATATCGAGGTTGGGAAACCAAGGCTGTGGGCCAAATCCATTCTGTGCCTGTGAATGAAGCCTTGCCAGAGCACGTCCATACCCATCCATCCGCACACTGCTGATGGCTGCTCCATGCTGGTGTGGTTCAGTGGAGAAGAACAAAGAGTCATTATGGCCAATAAGCCTAACTATGTACTATGGCAATTTACAGGAAGGGTTTGATGGCTACTCTTATAGAGTGTTGCATAACTTCTGATATATAACTTTGTTGTTTTTATTTTCTAAAGAATCTGCAGTTATTACCCCCCCCCAGTTATCTAGGAAAATGTTTTAATTTCCTATTTGCATTTTCTTATAAATCATTTTATTAATTTCTTCCTTTTATTGTATTTGGCCAGAGGCTATGACCTATGCAGCTTCTGTTTTCATTTGGTTATAGGAAGATGATCCCTTATGGTGTAAGATATGAACACTTTTTCTAGCTGCCCCAAAGACACTGAAAAAGGATACACATTTTCTACAGTAAAGTTATTATTTGTTGCATATTGGAACCCTGTTTTCTTACTTGTTTATTGTTTATATAAAGATTGGGAATTTGCTATAACACTATGTATGTGATTTTAATTGGCACCTTCTTTTATTTCTTTTAAAGCTTTATGCTGGGGATGCTGTGAATGTGTTGCTCTGATTGATTGATAATAAAACACTGATTGGCCTGTAGCCAGGCAGGAAGTATAGTATAGGTGGGATAAACAGAGAGGAGAATTCTGGCAACAGGAAGGCTGAGTCAGGAGTCGCCAGCCAGAGACAGAGGAAGCATGATGTGAAAGTACTGGTAAGCCACAAGCCACATGGCAGCTTCTAGATGAATAGAAATGGGTTAATTTAAGATATAAGAACTGGATAGTAAGGAGCCTGCCACGGCCAAATAGTTTATGAGTAACATAAGTCTCTGTGTGTTTACTTGGGTCTGAGTGGCTGTGGGCCCCGGCAGGACTGGAGAAATCTCCAGCAATGGCTTTAGTTTGGATTAATTTGTTGCTAAACCACCTGACGGATAAGCTTTCATGTACATGAGGAGCACTGATCTGGAAGGTTCCCACTCCTCTCTCGTTGCTCATGGGCTCAGCTCACTGTCCTCATGCAGATGAGCACGGGCCATAGTGAGGTGCAGGCAGCTCAGTCGCCACTTTCTGGGGGTTAACCCACTGTAGGTATGGAGCAGCCAGTCACAAATGAATGAACCCCCAGTCCGTTAGAACAGTCCATCCAAGCACAACCCAGATTGCCTGTCCATGGAACACTGTGCTAAGCAAATGCGTGATGCTTGCTTACATCCTGAGGGTCTAGTGTGGTTTACTACATGGCATAAGCAAAATTTCACTGGGAAGTTTCCCCCTTTGCCAGCATAAATCCTGTCCAATAATAAATTTCCCTATATAGCTTACCTCAGTGACACTGCCTGTGTGCTTTCTCTCGACTGCAGCTTTGGTTATGGTTTTGATCATTGTTTTATTTTGGGTCTGAATTGTTCTTTTGTTTACATATGCCATGCCATGTTGTTTTTCTCCCCAAATGGCCGAACATCTTCTTCATCCACAAGCTAATTATTGCAGCAGGAGCTTGGCATTCTTCTCAGAGATAAACAGGGTCTCCGCTCTTTCCCCTTAAATGCTGGCAGACCTGTGATGGCAGCGGCAGTGGTGTAACTGAACTCGAAGGCCACGAGAGCCAGCCTGGCACCCACTGGTTCTCTTGACCACTTGCCCAAAGCTGAGGTACCACAGGACCCACGCAACAATGTCCACGTCCACATAGCCAGGCAGCCACACCCATGCAGCCACATCCACATAGCCATGTCCATGCACCATGCTGGTTTCAGGCTCACACGTTTGCTGCTTCCCTGGAATGTTGCTTTATTCTGCATTTTACAAGGGGCATTTCCTCAGCAAATGACCAAGACCCCACTGTGGAAAAGATTTTTTCCCAAGGCCGTTGCTCTACCTCCTTGTGTCCTGCTTGTCTTTTCTCTTGAGCAGTCGTCTCACCATGATACTGTAGTATTCGTTTGCTCGTGTGTAGACCTGTGTTCTTGACTGGAACACAGACCTCTGAGAGTTGAGATTTTAGCAGTGGGATTGTCACAAAGAGGGGTGGTTCTTTGCAGCTGTACCCCCATGTTGTTTTTGGAGGAGGCTATATTTGTTGAATGAGTACACACATTATCTGTTTTTTTTTTTTAAACATGGTTAGATTATTCCCTCTATTTTCTATCAACATGTGAGGAGCCCTAAGGGTTGATAGTGAGATATGACAAGTTGTGAGGTCTGGGAAAGGAAGGCATCTTACTTTTCTACTCTGAAAGACACTCATCTATGCCTGATCCATTGAGCAGAAGGTTGGGCACATGACTATTTAGTTCTAATTTTATTATTCTTGAGAATTTCATATATATGTACAATGAAATATGATCACATTTACCTCCCATTTTCTATATCTCCTCCTATATCCTTCCTTAACATTGACTTCTACTCCAATCTCAAGTCTGTCTTTCTTTTTTCTTCCTTCCTTCCTTCCTTCCTTCCTTCCTTCCTTCCTTCTCTTCCTTCCTTCTCTCCTCTCCTCCTCTCTCCTCTCCCTCTCCTCTCTCCTCTCTCTCTCTCTCTCTCTTCTCTCTCTCTCTCTCTCTCTCTCTCTGATAACTTACTAAGTCCACTTGCTGTTATCCTCACATGCATGGGTGTGGTGCTATCCACTGGAACATGGCAACTTACCAGTGGCCATACTCTCAAAAAAGAATGACTCTCCTCTGCCTACAGCTCCTCAGTAATGGGGGTGGGTTGGGGCTGGAGATCACCTTTTTTTTTGGCAATGGACTAGTCAAAAAGATAGCACATGACGCTTCACATCACAGACTCCTGGAAAGATAGACTGCTGAGACGTTCTCACCATTCCCACCGAGATAAACCCGGCCCACAGCTCAGGCATAGAAGTGCTGACTGGTGGCCTGACACATGCAGTGATGCTTTTTAATATACCGTTTGTGGCACTTAACTCACAGTCTCTCAGGACCGGCCTCCGGACTTTCGGAACAGAAATTGTTCTGATTTGTCCATAACTGGAGCCAACAGAACTGGGTGACCTGAGAGCTGCCCAGCAGCCCAGCACGAGCCACATCCCTGCAAGTACTCAACTACTTCAAGCTAGTGCTTAAGGCTAGCTAGTGAACTCTGTGCTGACAGGTTCCCATCTACCTTAAATGGAAACCTTCCCCAAATACGCTTCTATTTTGGTAAAGTACAGTCAGTAGGCGGGACGTGAACAATGTGATATCCTATTGTCCTTGTGTGGGTGACTGTGTGGCAAGTGTAGGTTAAATTAAGTGATATAGGCACTTATCAGATGACAAACTGGATCTTGAGCAAGTACACAGAAAATATGACTGTATGTAGGAAAATCTGTACTTGATTGCCTTAGAGGAGGTATGCATATTTTCAAGTATAAGTTTTGTTTATTCTTGAGTATTTCATATGTGTGTACATTGAGATATGAACCTATTTACCCCCATTTCTGCCTACCAAGTCTCCTCATGCCCTCTAATATATCCCCTTTCAATTTCATGTCTTTTGGGAGGGGTGTGTTTTAAACACAAGTGCTCACCAAGCCTGTTCTGAGTATCCACCTGTGCAAGCATTGTTTAGAGCAAGGGACGCAGGGTGGAGCCAGTCAGGTGTGGGACCTCATGGGTCTTATGTGTAGTGGAACAGACTCTGTTCAGCAACAAGTGTTGACAGATGAGAATGGGGTGGACTTGGAAAGATGACGTAGCCATCCTTCCGGTGGGCAAGACCTTTCAAACTCAGGGCGTAGCTGTTATTTCACTCTGTTCTGTTTCACTTATTCTTCTACATTACTTTCAGAACAGCTGCCCTATCCTATGTCTTTACCAGATGGACACAGAGTTCCCAAAGTCCAAGTTAATGTGTGCTGTTCTCCAACATTGTATTTCTTGATAGCTTTGTGGGTGTATTGATCTCGTGGGTTGTTCTCATAATGTTTGTGCCATTATTGCACAAGTGGGAACATCTTGACTATAGACATTTAAAGGAATATAATCAACTTGACAGTAAAAGTTAACACTCACAACTGGACAGGCTGAGCTCAGAGACGTGGCTCTGTTTCACACGTCTCATACTGCACTGGGTCAGTGGGCTATCCCTGGGATATCCTTTCTGTGGGTATAGCAAAAGCACACACACACACACACACACACACACACACACACACACACACACACAGGTGAAAGTGCACAAGGACACTTGACCTAGGTTTCACATTAGTGCATTGCCTTTCCTGTATTCTACCAACTCAGTTCACACACCCAGGCTGGGATCAGAGTGGGAGAGTATTTCCTACCTACTTGGCAAAGTGTGTATTAACCACAGCATCCCACTTAAGGTGGCTTGGAGAAGTGGCTCCCTTGGTGGACACGGGGAAAAAAAACCCATGTAACCCTTTTGTTTCTTATGTTCTTAGATTGTGCATACAACCCACGAGAGAAGAGCAGTTTGTATACAGCTTTGTTCTGCTGCTTGATGGCAGTGAGTACTTTAATAAATGCTTTAGAAAATAGATTCCATTTTTCAAGAAGCCTCAGCTGTCAAAATCTGATTTCCTGGTTGAGTGAAATGGCCTTGTTATTCAGGTCCTTTGGGTCTAAATTTATTTTACATGAATTTACTCAAGAAATTGATTACAATTCCCTTCCCACCTTGTGTTGTGGGTTGTGTAATTGGAAGTTTAGAGAGAAGAGATCGAAATAGCTTTAAATGACATACCCCCAAATTTCCAGAATAGGAGACTTTTGGCTTACTTAGCTTTCATATCTCCAGTCTTTTAGAAACATCAATGTCCACCGGGCCTTTCATCTGTTGTCTTCTTAGAAACAAACTCAAAGGGATGTAGTTGCCTGTCATTCTTCCCCCCTTTACAACTGACAGTGCCAAGGCTGGGGGAGAAATCCAAGGCAAGGCATCCTCTTTGCCATATGTCATTCAAGATGAATCCTGTTTGTTTCTCTTGGTGTCTCTCACTGTCAGTGATGGAGATATGGATAGGCTCCCGTTTCAGTGTGATGTCAAATGTTTTTCACTCGCTCAAAATCTATTAGTATTTCACAAGAGAAGAACATGTTAGGGGATTTGGACCTCTGGCACTGGAATGCCCTGAGCCCACAGGATGTAATCAGGGCCAAGCACTCTTATTTATAGCTAAAGGATGTAAGAAAAGCCCTGAGAACATTTGACTTAAAATGGAAGATTAACCTCATGGGGAGTGGAACAGGCTTGAGGAAGTGATCAGAAATAAGTACATCTGTGTGCCCCCCCGACCCCCAAACTGAGTTGAGGTACCTGAGAGGTGGTGGTTGTTTTATGAGGGGCAATAACAGTGTTGGTGCATCTGTATTGCATGGGAATTGTGAATTACTATACTGGTCAAAGTTCCTAAGTCCCAGCCATGGCCAGTCACATGGTCCTGTGGTCCTATGATGCTCCATGTCTGTTCCATGTAGCATGAATTGTTAGAAGGTCTTATTGATAAAAACAAACCTGGAGCCAGGTGTTGGTGTGAATGCTGAAAGATCAGAGAAGCAGAACAAGCCACAGCTAACCTCACCTCGCCAATTCCTCAGCTGGTCCTGTTTCCTCAGACTGGAAGCCTTTTCAACTGCTGTTGAAAGCTAAAAGCTTAACCAGGCTCTAGTTGCTGGTCCTCACGCCTTATATACCTTTCTGCTTCCTGCCATCACTTCCTGGGATTAAAGGCGTGAGTCACCATGCCTGGCTTTTTCCAGTGTGGCTTTGAATTCACAGAGATCCGGATGGATCTCTGCCTCCAGAATGCTATGATTAAAGGCGTGAGTGCCACCATTTTCTGGCCTCTATGTCTATCTAGTGGCTGTTCTGTCCTCTGACCCCAGATAAGTTTATTAAGGTGCACAATATATTGGGGAACACAATTCCACATGTCCTTTCTGTTGCCCCTGCTATTCTAGTAATGCTCGCCATGAATTGACTGGTTTGAAGTGGAGCCAATCACAGCTTGAGTTTAAGTTTTTCTTTTCTCATTCATACTCTTTATTCTCCTCTACTTATGACCCTTCCATATACTGGAAGAGAGATTATTTTCTGGTTTTTATCCCCACCCCCGCCATCCCCCGCCCCCAGGACTTAAGGCTTGGCCTGTTTTCTGAACATGATGGTGTTCCATTCCTGATAGTGACTCTGCTGCCTTTGGCTGCCTTGGATACACACCTGCATCTCAGCCAGCAAGAGGATGTCCAAAGCAGTGTTCTCATTAGATCCTCATGTAGTCAGCTCTGGTGAGTGGACACTGGACAGATCTGTTCCTTGTGTGTGTCCTTTATGCCACTCAGTATCCTTTTCTGCTTCTCAGACATGACCCACCCATTTTGTGGTACTGGTGATGGAACCTAGGGTCATATACATGTTGGGTAAGCCTTCTATCACTAAGCCACATTTCCAGCCTTCATTTTACTCAAAAAACTTAGATAGGCTCTCACTAATTTACCCAGGCTGGCCTTGAGCTTGTCATCCTTTTAACTCAGTCTTTCAAATAGTTGTTATTATAGGCTTGCACCACTGAGCTCATCTTCTTATATTTCTTTTCACTTTTATTTCCCACACATATCATTTTATACATACCTACAGCACCCTGAACATCTGTTCATAGACCTGGTCATACTGCATTGTGATATGTCTTTCCCACTAGAGAGCTCCTTTAACTTACCAACTATAGTCTAAATCCACAGCTATTTACTGAACCTCCCCCCCACCCCAAAGACAGGGTTTCTCTGTGTAGCTCTGGCTGTCCTGGAACTCTGTAGACCAGGCTGGTCTTGAACTCGGAGATCTGCCTCCTTGAGCTTTAACCCCAGCATTAATGGACTGTGATGGCTATTTTTATTTGTCAACTTGGCTTGGTCAAATCCATAGTCTAGATGCATCATGGAAGGTAGCTTTCATACAAGCTTAATCTTTAAGTAAACAGAAAAAAGAAAATGGCCCTTCAAATATGGTAGACCTAGCTCAATCCATTGACAACTCCAAGTGAAAAACATTTATGTCCCAGGGAACAGGTTAACCTCCAGTCTGTCCTCCCCGCTCAGATGATAGCTCAGGTCTTCCTTGTCTCTGGCCTTCAGCCTACCCTGCAACATCTGGACTTGCCATCCCCCACAGCCATGAAGTTCAAAGCCTTAAAGAAATTCTTTTTCTAGATGCACAGCCCGCTAGTTCTGTCTCTCAGAGGACTGACTAATATGTGCTAAGAGCAGCACATTGTCTCACTGGACCCTTATGACAGCCTCCCGAAGGGTGTGTTGAGACATAAAGGTCACCCAAGGTCATGGAATTAGAAAGTGGCAGAGGCAGGACTCGAAGTGTAGCTCGCTTCATGCTGGAACCAAGCATTGACACAATGCCTGCTTGCCTGTCTTAGAATCCTGGCTCACCCAGCACCTGGCATGAGTAGGAGGCTACAGGACAGTTCACCAAGTGAGTGAAGTCACAGACTGCCCTTGTCTTGTTACCTCTTCAGCCTAAAAAAAAAACTTTACAGGTGTCTATGACTTCATAGTCATGTAAGCTTTGCTAGTGGTCTTCTGCTTCCTGTAACATACCTCAATGGGTGCCTTCATGACAACCACGGAACTATGGCATGCCTCGATAGCAACTGTGGAACTATAGCATGCCTCCATAGCAACCATGGAAATATGGCGTGCCTCATGGCAACTGTGGGGATGTGCCATTGATTCTTAGTGTACTTTTTGCTTTTTGCTTCCACAGAGAACTAAAGTTGGTCTGTGGTTCTTTGCCATTTTCCTTGAAGACAACTAGGAAGAGAAGGAAACCTCAGAGTGAATCACTGAAGTTGGAGCAGCACAGTCAAAGTGTCTGACCAAGCTGGTCCTTTCTTGAGGCATTTTTCTCTCAGTTTTATTGTTCCTATTTATTTCTATCTCAAGGTCATCTTTCCACTCCATAAGCTCTGACTGTGTGCAGATTGACTTTGAAGTCTGCTGATCTGGAACTTTCTGTCCTGTGAAGATTTCTAGACCACCCTCTCATACTGACTTCTGAGTCTAGGAAAGTTGACCCCTTCCCAAATCATGTATTGCTTTTTTTGCAGCATTTGATTCCAGGACACTATAGAATGATAGTTTTTAAAACAAAATTTATGCTTGTTACCCATCAAATAAAAATCTGCAGAAAAATATTTTGGTAAAAAATAACAGTGCTGTAAGTTGTTCTCAAATCTCTGTCTTTGTTATTTTTCCTGTTTCTGTGATTAAAAATTTCCCAAGGATTTATTCTGGTTCACACTTCAAGGGTGTCCAGCCTGGCACAGAAGGCATTATGACTGTGGGTGCCCAGCTCACTTTCTTCTTTTGTGCATAGTCTAGGACTCAAGCCCAAATAATGCTATCATCTACTTGCAGAGTGAGTCTTCCTATTGGTGAAATTATTCAGCCACTCCACATAGTTAAAAGGGAGGTTTATTTTGTGGGGTAACTCACAAATGAGGGGATAGGCTACAGGGTCTGGGGAAGATGTAGCGCAGTCCGGCGGTGTTCTCTGGAGAACTCTGTTAGGTCTACCTCTATAGTCCAGGGTCCGGGAACCAAGAGAGGGTGGCACATCTGGATCTTGGGTCTTCAGGCCCTCTCTTGGCCCCACCTTGTAGGCATGATAGTTACCAAAGCCTCAGTGGGGGTTGAAAGTTCTAGACCAAAGCTGGAATGGCTGCCCACTACATCTTCCCACCTCAATTAACTTAATCTAGATGCTTTGATGCTAGTAGATTCTGTCAGGTTGGTAGTCAATATGAACCATGACCTTTAGGTTGGTAGTCAACGTGAACCATGACCTGTCAGGTCAGTAGTCAACATCAACCATCATGACCTGTGAGATTTTAGCTCTAGAAGGGATTTTGGTCATCAAGTAGAATCTTTGTTCTCACTTTCACAATGATCAAGCTGAGGGCCAGAGAGCTATATGGCTCCTTGACTTACAATGGGATGATGTCATGATAAACTCATCTTAAATCTAAGATTGCATTTTTTTCAAAGATTAACAGAAAAAAAAAGAAGATGCATTCAACATGACATCTGTGCTGGGAATGTCCCCAGGGTCACAGGATGTCTGGTAGTAGAGCTGGGCTCAGAACACAGGTTATAACTTTTGGGGTATTCTCTGCACATGGCTGAAATAGCAAATGCTTCATTGTCACCTACAATTTATCGTGTGTTTGAGCACACACAGGAGAAAGGGAAGCTGCAGGGCTTCACTATTGGCTCTTACTACATGTTTATCATTTCACTGAACTATTTTTCTAATCATAAAAATGAGACACCGGTGTTCTTTTTAAGCAAGACCCTTCCAATGCTAAGTTCACTGTTAGTATATAAACACTTGCTATATATTTAACATAAGCAATTTGAACAAAGCACATGAAGTTAGGAGGGAAAAATGAGGAATTAGAGGAGAGGGGTGGGGGGAAGTTGATTGAAACACATGATAAGCATATATGAAATTCTGAAACAATAAAAAGTAATTAAAGAGGATTAAGTTTAATCATTGGATGTTTTCTGGTATTCATTATTATTATTATTATTTTTTAAAAAGAGAATTAAGTATGCTAAGATGGTTTAAGAAAAGTCAGATGTTGTTACAGGCGATCCAAAGGCAAGTTGGCACCACTCCCTTTGATGTTGTTCGGAATGTGCCAGAAGGTATGCAGAACTGAGCTGTATGTCCTGGAAGGGAGCATTTCTAGGGAGCGGCTGCAGCATGCATAGCAAGCTACATGCACTCGGGTTGACTTCATTGAGTTTCCAGAAATGAGAGTTTAATGAATTCCAGATGGGGAGATGATAGTTCTGCGCTGCTTTAAACCATCTTTTCAGGACTGCACACAATCCCCAGGTCAGCGGGACTTTCTGATGGTGCTGAGCTCACTGATGTGGAAATGTGAAGTGACTCTAGGCAGGTAGATATAAACTTGAGCTACAGTCAGAAACCCATCTTCAATGTGGAAGGCGTGGCTGCCCTTCCTCCCACTGACAAACACACACTGCTATCATTCTCAGGCCTGGACACAGTGTTATGGGAGACACTGGCAGATGGGACCTGATTTCAAAGAAGTTTCTGTGCTCTGGTTCAAGAAAATTAATGTACCTGACCTAGGAAAGGAATCCCCAGTGATAATAGATGTTAATGACAAAGAGCTGCAGTGTGGATGTTACAGAGAGGCCAGCTTGGCCTGGTGGTCTTGTCTCTTGGCTGGAGACAGCTGTGATTGTCTCAGTTTGCAGGAAGCCTGGCTAATGGTACTCAATGATGATAGTAAGCAGTCTCCAACACAGAGAACAGCCCTACGCCAAATGAACAATTTCCCTTAACACAGCAATGTGCTAAGCTTGAGAAATCCTTATGCATATTGAGGGATGAGACAGGCTTTATTGAAGAGGTGAGGTACTGTCTTCCTTTTCATTTATCCTTATATTTTCTTGACATTTAGTGTCATATATCCTTGACATATATCCTTATATTTTCTTGACATTTAGTGTCCATTCCTTACCAGAATCTGTTTTATCCTGAGATAAAGTACAGAAAGAATGAAACTAGTCTAGTGGCCACGGATTTTATGGGTTAGAATGAAACAAAAATTTTAGGAAAAAGTTAAAGCACTAATTGTGATGATTGAGACTACAACACACCACAGAGAAGCCTAACCTAGCCATGGTTCAGGGAAATTCTGCTTGATGGAAGTATATTTAAAATGCAACTTGAGAAGCCAGTGGGAGATGGTCACGTGAGTCCATCTGAACCAGTGTATGTTAGGAGTTGGAACGTGGAGGGTGTTGTTTGAGGCGGGAGCTTGTACACAAGCCTGCAGTGAGTGATGAGGGAATATTCTGGCAGTTCTGCATGTCAAAGACGCAAAAGCAAAGAGCAGTGGGATGAGTCTACCAAAGTGGACACAGCTTGCTTCTGGGAATGCCTGGGGTTGAATTCATCCCGAAGACAATGGGAAAGTACCCAAGACTTTTCACATCTCATAGGGCTGAACTGGCAGGATCTGGTTTAAGCTTAGAGAAAGTGTACTTGAACTTCAGTGTGGGGATGAAGCAAGAGGAGAATTAGAGGGGGCATGCATGCCATCAAGGTTGATGGGGTAGGATGGACAAGAGAAGACGTTGGACCACAGGATGGAGATAATGGGGATGGCAAAAGTAGACAGAGTTGAGAGGTGCTCAGGGGACTTGGAAAGTGAAAGAAGGGCCATCAAGGAATATCCACACTTCTGCTTTGGAAAACCAGGCACTTTGATGTGCTACGTCCTGGGTGCATTAGAGTGCTCTTTTGTATGAATAATATGGAGTGCAGAACACATTGAGCTCAGTTTTGGATATGTGGAGTTTGAGCTTCCTGAGGGATATTCCACTGGATGTGTCAACTGGCCCAGAGAGACCTGGGTTGGGGATGATAATCAGGCAGCCACAGAGTGGAATACACTCTAGAGTGAAGCTAGAATGAAAGTCCTTTGAGGAATAGCAACAGTCAGGGGTGTGAGGGAGGGGGGGAGCTCCCAAAGAAGGGGCAAGGGTGGTGGAAACAAAACCAGACCAGTGTTCTTTTCAGAACAGAGGAAAAGGTAATCTGAGGAAGGAAGGGGTGGAAGGATCGGAGAGATGGCTCAGGGTGAAGAGCACTGGCTGCAGAGGACTAGAGTTCGGATCTCTGTACTTAGGTGAGGCTGCTCACAACCACCTGTAACTCTAGTTCTAGGGCATCTGATACCCTCTGTTGACCTCTGCAGCCATCCACATGCGTATGTACATTCTCTCTCTGTCTGTCTCTGTGAGTATGTGTCCGTTTGTCTTTCTCCCTCACACACTTAAATACAATCATTTTTTTTTAAAAAAGAATGTAGAGCATATAGCTAGATGCTATAGCTGACTGCTCAAGAGAATAACTCAATTTCTTTCATAGTTTAGAGTGATTGCTCATGACTATAATCCAAGTATTCAAGAGGCTGTGAGTTCAAGACTAGCCTGGACTATGTGGTGAGTTACAGAACAGCTAGGTCTACAGAGTCACATCTATTTCAAGAAAAAACCCAAACCAACAAGTAAACAAACAAACAAACAACCTTCCATGCTTGTATGGATGTGGAGGTGGGTCCCTGGAGGTATGGAAAGAACAGCCCAAAAGGAATGCTGTGGGTAGAACCCAGGCTGGTGAGGTCCAGGAGAAGTGGGCAGAGAATGCCTACAAAGTGAGCACTTCAACAATCTGTCAGGTTTGCTGAAGTTATGGACAGCTAGGTGAGCACATGGGCTGAGCTCAGCAGCTTTGCTACAGATTGGCAGATACCAGAGCTGACTATTGCTCTGATGGACATATTTTCCAAATAAAAATGTACTTGGAACATACAGTCTAGGGGAAAATAGGTATTTCAGGGCACATGGTTATCAGCTATTATCTCATCCCTGGAGGGTATGTGTACAGTGTATGGAGAAGGCAGAATTCAAGGTCATAATGTCAAGGTCATTTAAGGGTGGCTGCAGTAGGGTCATTGTGTTTTTTTTCTTTTTCTCTTTGCCATCCCTTTGAAATGCAGGTATTTATACCTGTAGCATAATTTGTAAGACTCCTGCAGAAAATTATTAGCTAAAGGGAGAAAAATTCTCTGAAAAGAGGAAGCTTTCTAAACATTTTAGATAATGTATAAGTCTTACCTAGCAAGACACTTCCATTAGCACAAAAAATAATGGCCTTTTCTTCCAAGATGACTGTCACAGAGAAAAAATGTCGGCAGTCAAATGATTTATTCCCCCTGCGTTTGGGTTTATTCATGGGGAGATTCACCTTGTGAACTGATAATTTTCTGGGCAAAGAAAAAGCAGCGGGTGTTTTTCTTTTAAGGAAATGTCTATTTTTTATTTTTTATTTTTTTTCCAGTGGGTTTCTTTAGGCTTAGAAAATCGTCTAGGTCTATGACTTTGATATCAAGGGAAAGACTTCTTCCAATTGCTATAACCTTTTTAAAAAAGTGACCTGTAGGGATAAATGTTCTCATGCTGAGATTCAAGGCTCTCTGCCGTGTCTAAAGTGATGTAGGCAGTACAGGAAGCAGATAGGTTTTTGAAGTAGTTTAGGAAAAATTTAACTTCCTGGACTGAGCAAAGGAATGTATTTTTGGGGCTAGGGGAGGTTAGGTTTAACACCATATTCAAGTCTATCATAGATATGAATGTATATATATTTTTCCTTTCCCCCACCCAAGCCCAGTGTCTCAGGTCTGTAATCTTAGGATGCTGAAGCAGGAGGGTTACATGTTCTAAGCCAGCCTTGGCTACGGAGTGAGTTCAAGACCCATCTCAGTTACTTAGTGAGACCCTGTATCAAAATAAAAAAGGGAAAAGAGTGATGGGGATATAGTTTAGTGATAAAGCACTTGCCTGGCAGCATGAATCCTTAGGCTCAGTCTCCAGTGTTATATCACACACACACACACACACACACACACACACACACACACACACACTCCTCATGGCATGTCATGAAAATTACCTGAAGAACATTCTGGCAGATTATTTTTCCTCTGTTGAGCCCAAACCAAAACAACAACAACACAGAGGTCAACATTTTTGGGGACCAGCAAGGACAGGGAGGTGCGTACGGGTACAGGGGGTACAGGACTGGGTCTGGAGAGACAGAGATCAGCATTGGGGTCAGAGACAGTAGAGTAGCGCTTGCATGTAATTCAGGTCTGGTGTCTGGTTGAGTCCTTGGTAGCCATGCTGCAGACCTTCTGCTCAGATGAACAGGGGGTCTGGTCTGCCTATGTCTGCTAGCCAGAGCTGCTAGGCACTGAGCAGAACAGTTCTATTTCCCATGAGCCCTTAGTCATAAGGTTCTGGCAGACAGTGACTAGGGTTTCTCCTGTCACCCTTCTTTAGTGACACACAGCCACTTAGTCATTTGGACCTGCCTGAGATTTTCCTGAAATACTATGTTTAAACACACATTCTCACCGTAATGATGACAGGTCACGTGGAGTCTTAGTAAGTTTTTCACAATGGAGGGATCCCTCAGGAGACCTGATATAAGCAAACATCCCCAAAGCTCAAGGATCCTGACCTTTTTACATTGTTATTCTCCTAAACTTGGGAGGGACCCAGAAACCTGAACTTGGAGACTCCATTCTGCTAATGGGGATGATACACAGTTTAGGGAAGAGAAGGGAGACTTCTTTGGAGTTGCTCATTTAACACTTAGGGATAACCAGAGAGATATAGCTTCTTATTTGAAATCTTTCTTGTTCCACCAATTTCCTAGCGGGTGCAAACATTTTTGCTGATGACCCCATTAGGCTATTGCTGCTTTTCAGTTGAGTGATAACTGCCCAACAGAGGGAGCTTGCCCTGTATCTTCCCCTTAATGTGGGGATGGACACAGCGCAAATGTCCTGGTTGTAAGATGACCAGTTTGGTCACACATATTTTTTCTCTCCCTTCCATCTCTCTCCCTCCCTTCCTTCCTCTCTTCTTTCTTTCTTTCTTTCTTTCTTTCTTTCTTTCTTTCTTTCTTTCTTTCTTTCTTTCTTTCTTTCTTCTTCCTTCCTTCCTTCCTTCCTTCCTTCCTTCCTTCCTTCCTTCCTTCCTTCCTTCCTTCCTTTACTTTGTGGAAGATTTGAGAAGCAGCTGGAGATATTTGAGGCAGGTAAAGCCTGGCCTGCTCCCTTGACTCTGCTCCTGGGTGTGTAACAGTAACACTCAGAGCCGCTTTGGCCACATATAAAAAAGTATTAATTTGCCACAAGCCCACAGTGCTCATCAGCCTGAACTGTAAGCTCTCTGGTGTCCCAGCTGCCTGTCCTTTGGGTGCTCTGACTGCCATTGAGCAGAAAGATCTGTGAGGCAAAGGCCGGAATTTTCAAGCTCTTTGCGACTGCCTGAGTTCCCAACATCTTCATCTGGGTCTTACTTTGCAAAGGAACATTCATCAATTTTTGCACATCTAAGTTATTTGAGGCAGGTCATTCATGGAAAATGCTGAAAGTAAAAGCAAAATCGAGGAGAACCTGGGGGCTCTGAGGGCTTTTCCTAACTTGTGGCCATTTCCTGCCTTTAAAAGCACAGCATGGGCTTGGTTTTTACTAGAGGCTGTAGAATAATCTAACAGAAAGTGGAAGGTAAGTACAGTCATCCCTTTCAATATTTTATGTCGTATTCGGATATGCATTTTTCAAAGATCATTTCCTTGACATTTTCTGGGGGTATGTTTCTTGGAGAGTAAAATAAATATATTTGGTTGGTGCTCATACCAATTTATTTAGAGCGATAAATAAGATAGAGATGGCTCCTGTCATTTGTACTAGAAAATATAAGGATCAGAGGAATATCCTTGGAGGACAGGGCAGAGGATTAATCATACTGTTCAGATGGTACTGAGGTTGGTTGCAGTGTTAAGCCTTTTAGTTGATCCTCACAAGAATTCCTGTTAAGAACATACTGGAGTCACTCTATGACCAAATCACTGGCCAGAGAGGAGATAGCAGTGCTCCAGGCTACACAATTCAGAAGGGGCAGCCGGGACACAGAATTGGATTTTTAAAACGTTCGAGCCCATGCAGGTCACACCACCTCTCCAACTGGGCATGCGGATTATCTGATATTGGAATCATTCTGTGTGCTTCCCCGAGGCCAAGAATGACCTGTGAGAGGTAAGATGTCCAGCCGTTCCAATTGAAGGCTGAGGTATGTATGTGAAACTCCCAGGAGAAATAGGGAAGGCACATTCTTCCTGCTGTTTCTCAGCAATGAGTCTGCTCAGGCACTGAATCTACAGAATCATTGCATGGCTGCCAGGGAAGAAATGATAGAAATGGCCTCCCTGGGGCAGTGGCCAGGGAAGGAAGGGACCTGAAATTACAGATATAGTCAGAAGTTTTCCTGTGTCCTGCTGGGTCCCACAGCTGCTCAGACCCAAATAAACACACACAGACTAATATTATTTTTAAACTATGGCCATGGCAGGCTTCTTGTTATCTAGTTCTTATATCTTAAATTAACCCATTTCTATAAATCTATACTTTGCCACGTGACTTGTGGCTTACTAGTATCCTTACATCTTGCTTCTCATGGCAGTGTCTGGCAGCATCTCCTCTGTTC
Organism: Peromyscus leucopus; assembly: GCF_004664715.2. Classification (NCBI taxonomy): domain Eukaryota; kingdom Metazoa; phylum Chordata; class Mammalia; order Rodentia; family Cricetidae; genus Peromyscus; species Peromyscus leucopus. Next base: position 2,252,078 of record NC_051072.1, on the reverse strand, counting down.
TGTCTTTCTCCTCTCTCTCTCTAGTTAGAATGTCCCGCCTAACCTTATTCTGCCTCACCATTGGCCAAGCAGCTTTATTTATCAACCAATCAGAGCAACACATATTCACAGCATACAGAAAGACATTCCCATCAACAGATAATCAACCAGAAGACCATGTACAAGACCTTAGGCAAGTGAGGGCAGACCTTGACAAGAAAAGAGGATTGAATGGGGAAGGCTCCAGGAAGGCAAATGGGTGGAGGAGAGCATGGAGGGTGGGAAGGATGATGTCACTCAGTGGAGAAAGAGGATCTCCATGGCAACAGGAGAGGAAGGGGCAAGACACAGGGAAGCATTTTCAAGATAAGGAAATAATTTCCCATTGACTGGTGGCTGCATTAAAAAAATGTGGCATACATACACACAACAGAGTACCACTCAGCCTGAAGAAGCAAGTTCTACCACATGACACATCATAGGTGAGCCAGGACACTATGCCAAGTAGCTAAGTTCTACACAGGAAGATACATACTGTGCAATCTCACTGTGTGGAGTGTATGATTGTCAAACTCACAGAGGGACAGAGAGTAGAGGGGAGGTTGTCAGGGGCTTAATGGGTAGGTGGAAGTTGGTCAAGTGGTATAGAGTTTTCCTTATGGAGGTCTAAGATGTGCTAAGATGTGAATATTACTGTGGTTATCATTACCATACTGTGTGCTTTATTTTTATTAACATCCCACCCCACCCTTGAAGAACAATGTTACACTCTTTAAATGTACATAGTTTTATTTGTTGATTATACCTCAGTAATGCTAGAAACGGGGCAGGGGACCCATTATTACAGAGAGGAGAAAATGAAGGCAGGATGGGGCGGGGCAAACTGAGAGATCAATAGCTATGACTTGGGGCAGGAGAGATGGGGGGGGGGAGGAGGACTGGAATGAGGGTGTGGCTAAGCTGCACACTGATCCCAGAGAGCTCAGGCTTGAAGGCAGCAGGAGGTAGGAGATGGCTTTTGAAATAAATCAGATCAGATACGAAACACCTCAGGGGAACACAGATTAGTAAAGCAGGCTTATAAATCCTTTCAAAAAAGGAGACGAATCCATCAGATAAGTGCAGTGCCACTTTTAAATTAATTTAATCTTAATTTTTTTGGGTACTCTTATTTTCCTGAATCAGGCAGAACTCAACTTGCTTTCTTTTATCCCTCCACTGAGACAGTTCTATCCTGCAAAACGTGAGGTGTGGGGAGACTGGGGAGAAACGAACATTAAATAAGAACAGGGTGAAGCGGCCAAATCTTTGAGTTTTGTATTAGAACTGAAAGCTAACTTCTTTTTTCTTCTTTTCAATTTTATGGTGGCATTTCCAGGGTCACAGCCATTTCCGAAGCTTGGGAGACTTTTTCAGAGCTGAAGAATCAGCTGTGATTAACAAGAGCCCAGAATCCCTGAAGTAAAAGCTTTGCTTTTTGGGGACAATTGACACTGGTCTTCCAGGGCTGAGAAATTAGCGGTGATTAAGAAGAGATCACCATCACTGAGACGAGGTCTTCTGGGAAGTGTTTCCTCAGAATCAGCACACACAAGCTGGGTTCCAGAGGTGGCCAAGGTTGTACCTTCATGCTGGCAGCAGAACTTGGCAGTGTAAGAGTCTCCCAGGTGGTAGTGGTTTTGAAGGTATGAGGGTATAAGTCAGGGTTCTCTAAAGTGACAGAACTTCTAGAATGAATCTCTCTCTATAGAAAGGGGGTTTAATAGAATGACTTACATGCTGTAGTCAAGCTAACCCAACAATGGCTGCTTATGAAGATCCAAGAATCCAGTAACTGTTCAGTCCATGAGGCTGGACGTCTCAGCTGGTCTTCAACACACACTGGAATCACAAAGAAGTAGGCTCTAATGCCAGTGAAGGAATGGATTCGCTAGTGAGGCAAGAACAAGTAGGCAGACAGCGAACTTCCTTCTTTCATGTCCTTATACAGGCTCCAGCTGAAGGTGTGGCTCAGATTAGAGGTGGGTCGTCCCACCTTAAAATATCTGGATTGAAGGTGTATTTTTCCCATCTCAAAGATCCACATTAGAAGTGGATCTTCCCACTTCAAACTAAGCAAAAATCCCTCACAGGTGTTCCCCACTATTTTTGGATTTTCGTTAATTCCAGATGTAGTCAAGTGGACAACCAACACTAGCCATCACAGATGGGTCCCAGAGAGCAGCTGAGGCTTGGCACTGTGAGAGGGCAGAGAGGCCACTGATGAAAGTGCAGCCCAGTTGTGGCAGGAGACTCCAGCGTTTTGGAGATGCCGGTACTGCAGGATGACCACCAAGAACAGCAGCAGCGGTGGAGTGGAGCCAGCTGGAGCCTAGACATAAACTCTGTGTGCTGCAGAGGGCAGAGCTGGAGCAGTGACCTAAGCCCCTGGGAGCAACCCAGAAGGTCATGAGTGAATCCCAGATATTGGATGTTGAGTTATTTACACTGTTGGAATTTGGTTTTGCTTTGTTCAAGCTGTGGCTGTGCCCTGGTTCTTCCCTCTTGAAGTGAGACAATATTTAACTTAATTTTGATTTTACAGGAGCCCACAGCTAAGAGGCTTTGAACTTCCAAGAGATTTTGGATTTTTAGAGACTAGATTCTTTTAAAGTTTTTTTTTTAATTTAATTTTTTTTATGTTTATTTTTCCAGACAGGGTTTCTCTGTGTAACAGTCCTGGATGACCTGGAACTTGCTTTGTAGACCAGGCTGGCCTCGAACTCAGAGATTCACCTGCCTCTGCCTCCCAAGTGAGGGGATTAAAGGCATGTGCCACCACTGCCTGGTGAGACTAGATATATTTTTTATTATTATTTTATTTTATAATTTAATTTAATTTTACATATCAGCCATGGATTCCCCTGTCCTTTCTCCTCCCGCCCCACCCCACGCCCTCCCCCAGCCCACCCCTCATTCTCATCTCCTCCAGGGCAAGGAGACTAGATATTTTTAAAAGAACTTTTAATGTGTTAGAATTTATAAAGACAGTGGAACTTTAAAGCTATGTATGTTTGATATTATGATATTAATATTAACCTGCCATCTTGGGGATAAATGAGAAGGGAAAGGTTCTGAGTGAAAAGTGATGTTTGTGCATCAGGATGACAAGAGGTCAGTTGTGCTGGCTAGTGCTACGTCAGCTTGACACAAACTGGAATCACTAGAGAGAAGGGAGCCTCAACTGAGAAAATGCCTCCATAAGATCAGGCTGTAGGCAAGCCTGTAGGGCATTTTCTTAGTGATGGATGTGGGAGGGCCCAGCCCATTGTGGGTGGAGCCACTCCTGGGTGATATAAGAAAGCAGGTTCTGTAAGAAAGCAGACTGAGCAAGCCACAAGGAGCAAGCCAGTAAGCAGCACTCCTCCATGACCTGTGCATCAGCTCCTGTCTCTGGGTTCCTATCCTGCTTGGTTCCTGTCCTGACTTCCTTCAGTGATGGACTACAATGTGGAAGTGTAAGCCAAATAGACCCTTTCCTCCCCAAGTTGCTTTGATCATGGTGTTTATCACATCAATAGAAATCCTAAACTAAGGCAAATATATTGACTTACTTTCTTTTGAGGAGGAGACTGGGGACCAAACCCAGGGACTTGTGCATGTTGGGCAAGGGGCATACCAATGAGCGATGTCCTCAGACCTTGGATTTTTTTGTCATGGAGTTGGTATGTAGCTCAGACAGACCAGCCTAGAACTCACTCTGTACCTAAGGCTGGCCTTCAATTCCCAACTCTCCTGCCTCCAGCTCTCAAGAGCAGGGCTTACCAGCATGCTGTCACCTCTTCCAGCTCCACCAAACAAAGTGTTGAGGTGAATCCTATAGCAGAGACCTTGAGCTTTGTCACCGGTCAACTTGCTTTCAAAAGACCTGGCCATCCTGAGGAGCCTGGAGGAGTCCTAGTAGCATCACCTGGGTGCGTGGTACGTGTTAACGTCGGCAGCCACCTTCCCATGCGCCCCGGGATGCACTTCCTTCCATTTTCCTGTGTGTTCTAACTTCCTACTTCAAGGCATTGTACTGAGATCTACCATCCGAGGCTGGAGGATCAATTACTGCACTGAGCGAACAGAAGGCTTTCCTTTTACACAAGGTGGGCCTTGTTGTAACTGATACTGCAATTAAGGGTCCTATTAACCCTTGACTCCAAGACAGCTTGGAGTCTTCTGAGATGAGATGTCTGCCCAACAGCTGTCAGAGAAAATAAAGGTGCTGAATCTGCCGGTGGCTTCAAGGTGTCTGAAGGGGCTCTGACTATCTGAAACGTGGCCTTGATGCATGACAGGCCTGCCAGGGCTGGTTATCTGCCTTGTATTTTGATCTGAGCTCTTGCTTAGTTTCCTGTGGTGAATCTTTGTCTGTATCTGCCAAGAGGATTAGCTTGTTCATTAATGTGTCACTGAAGTTTAAAAATGTCCCTTACTGTTCCTCAGGTAATTATTGCGGACAGGTTTGGGGAGTATTGTGAACAGCGAGATTCTTAGCAGCAGGAGATTGGAGAGGAATACCAAGGACAGGCGTGCTTCACTTTTAACTAGCTGGGTTCCTGGGTCTCCCGGGCCACTGGGTTATGGCTGCGCAAACATCTGCAGTCAGCCTGCTCTTTTTTCCCTTTTCCTTGCATAGGCTGCTGTTGGTTTCACTGGTTCCTGGCTTGGAGTCATTGTGTAGCAGGTACTTCCTATGAGCCGGAGAGGAACCTCATGGTAGGCAGATTTTTCTGTCCTGCCAGCCAGCTCCCACATCACAACATGGAGACTTCTTATTAATTATGAAAGCTCAGCTGACAGCTTAAGCTTGTTTCTAACTAGTTCTTAGAACTTAAATTAACCAATATCTTTTAATCTACATTCTTTTACTTGGCACAGTTACTTTTACTTTATAAAGCCCATGCTGCTTGCTCTGTATCTCTGGCATCTCCACCCTTCTTCCCAGCATCCTCTCTGCCTAAAAATCCTGCCTAACCATTGGTTGTTCAGCTTCTTTTAAACCAATCAGAGTGACACATCTTCACAGTGTACAAAAAGATTATTCCACACACCTCATTTCATTTCTTTTTTTGTTACTTTTCTTTTTGAGTCTCTCTCTCCCTCTCCCTCTCCATCTTCCTCTCTGTCTCTGTCTCTGTCTCTCTCTCTCTCTTTCTCTCTCTCTCTCTCTTGTGTGTGTGTGTGTAGCTCAGTAGTAGAGCATGTTCCTAGCATGCACAAGGGAAGTGGCTTGGGTTGGATCTTCAGCACCACGCAGGAGAAAGAATTCCCATCACTTCAGTTACTTTAGGATGCATCTCCTTTGTGTTTCTTCCTTGTTCACCTCTTTTTGGGGGTAATGTTCCCCATAAGACATACTGGGACACGAACATTGTGCTTGCTAATTGTATGTCAACTTGACACAGGCTGTAGTCATCTGAGAGGAAGGAACCTCAATTGAGAAAATACCTGCATAAGGTTGGGCTATAGGCAAACCTGGAGAGCGTTTTTTTTAATTGGTGGTTGATTGGGGAGGCCCCAGTCCATTGTGGGTGACACTATCCCTGGTCTGGTGGTTCTGGGTTCTACAAGAAAGCAGGCTGAGCAAGCCAATAAGCAGCACCCTCGTGGCTTCTGCATCTGCTTCCACCTCCAGGTTCCTACCCTGCCTCAGTTCCCATCCTAACTTCCTTCCGTGATGGATTATGGATGGGGAGGCATAAGCCAAATAGATCCTTTCTTCCCCAACTTGCTTTTGGTCATGGTGTTTTATCACATCAATAGTAACTCTAAGACAGATGTCAAAATCCCACTATGTGTGTCTCGAGACCTGTGTCTGGTGAGTGTTGCTGATACTGCCCTTTGTTTGGCTTTTCACTTTACCTCGTTTCCAAGATTATTAACTACTTTTTCCCTTTTCCTCCCTCATCTTCCTTCTCCCCCTCCTTCTTCCTCTTTCTCCCCCTACTCCTCTCCCCCACTTCATGGGTCTCATTGTGTAGTCCAGGATGACCTCCACCTCTTGATCTTTGGCCTCAGGGATATAGACATGTACCACCATACCTGGATAATTTTTTCTTAAGATTCCTTAAAGAAATAAATAAGATAAGTAATGTATAAACTGGCTTCCCTACTCCTCATTTCTAATTTTGGGACAACTTGGCAAGCTCTATATTGGTTTAGCTTTCTTTAGTCTGCCTTCCTTCAGAGAATCATCTGGAAGTCTCCCTGAATCCATTTGGAAACACATTCACTTGATTGTAAGATATACTTACAATGGAGAGAATGCTTCAGAGAAATGGGCTCATGAATGCACTTATGTGTCAATGAATAAGGGCATTAACCATCCTTTCAGGTGGGATGCTATAAAGGTGAGGCTTGAAATGTTCACATTCAGGTGCTGGGGAACTCTGCTCTGCACCTGTCACTACTTTGCTTTATCTTCTTGCTCGTGCCTATAAGACATCTTCTTAGATGTGTTCAAAGAAGGGAAGAAACAGTGAAGACTGGCCAAAGAGGACCAATGACCAAGACCATTTCCTCTGAGCTGGTCGCAAGGGGATTTCCATCAGCGTTTGCATTTGGTGAGGCTCAGCCAACCTGCAGTGGGAAAGTCAAGCTCCATAGCTAAAAACAGAGGACTCCAGACACACTGTACTGTTGGCTGTGGGGTGGGGGTGGTCAAGAAGTTGAAGAGTTAACTAGAATCTGAGCGGACTGTATGGCCCATTACAGAAGTACATTTGGTGTTTTCTAGGAGGCCCTGATTTGAAAATAGGAGGGAAACACTTAAGGAGTCTATGAGTTATTAATCTAGTCCTGGCCATCTTTTACAGCTTTTTGGACTGTCACTAGAAACTGTCACACAATCCAGATATGCCTTCTTGTAAGTCTGACCATAGAATCGGTGGCCTTCTTGGCATGTTGCTGCAGTTAATGGTTGGTTTCCTGGGCTGGCTGTGGGAGGCTGTAGGTCATAGCTCTGTTTATATGTGGTCTCACATCTCCCAAGAATCTTCTCTAGTTATATTAAGTATACTGACAATGTAGTAAGACCCTGTTATCCTTTTTTTTATTAGTTTTAGATGCATTTTGGGTGAAATATGGTGTATAGAAATTTACATGTGTCTGTCTGTTCTTTACCAGTGTTGGTGATCCTGATGTGACTCATGGCTCAATCTCTTGATAGACTGAAAATACAATGGCATTATTGGGAGGTGCTGAATGGTAGGATGTGGGACCTACTTTGAGGAAGTTGGTCCCTAGAAGTTTGTTGCAGAGACACATTTTGTCCTGAATCCATAAGACAAAGCGTTTCCTCCTTCATGTGGTTCCACAACTATGATGTCCTGCCTAAGTGCACAGGGTAGATGTAATCATAGACTAACATCTGAAATCATGAGCCAGAATAAAGAAGTTCCTCTTTACAGGTCACAACAATACTAAGAGCAATTAATAAAACATATTAATAAATATACAAAGTATTGTCATTATTGGAAATTGATGTTTCTAGGTATTTACATTAGTATTATATGGTTTAACCTTCTTTAGTCTCTATTCATTCATTCATTCATTCATTCATCAGGAAGTATCACTGTACCATGTTGGAAAAGCATTCATTTGATCATGAGCCTTGAGGCAGGGGAGGAGCTTGGACCTGCCTCTACTAATGTCCCAGGCTCTGCTAACTCCCTATGGGAGACTTACCTTCTTATAAGAGGGAATCGGGAGTGAGTTGGGGGAGGGGAGGTTGAAGGGGTGGGCAGAGGGAAGAGGGGGATCTATGAGGATGGAAATAATGCTTCTGAAACATGGGGTCATGAATACACCTATGTGTCTTTGAGTAAGGACATTTAAGTTAGGATTGTATGATTTGACAATGATAATTCAGCAATAAATTAAGCATTTCTTCCTTTAATTATTAATTATTCATTTAAATGACAACTAATTAATGGTCTTTGTAGGCCTATTGGTTTTAAGTCACCAAATGATGTGCTACTTGAAGTATTTAGTGTTTTCTTATAAGTACACAGACACAGGAACCCAGGAACTGTAATGTCCATCCTTTATCTTCACAGGTGCAGGATGTCTGTCAAACCACATGTTCTATAGTATGTGTGATGGTCATTTTCATGGCCACCATGTCTCAAATTGAAGTGGCCTGAGGGACCCATCTTTGGGCATGTCTGTGAGGGTGTTTTTAGAGTACTGAGGGAGGAAGACCCACCCTGTATATGGGTGGCATCATCATGTGTACTGGAGCTGTGAAGTGAAGGAAAATGAGAGAAAGAGCAAGTGAGCTGAATCCTAGCATTCACCTTCATGCTTCCTGACTGCAGACACAATGTGACCAACCCTCTTCCTGGTCCTGCTGGTATCCCTGTCATGGCAGACTGTACCTTCACACCATTGAACCAATGAGAACAGTAACTAATCCATCATTATGAAGACAACAGTGTTATTTTCTCCAGCCATACTATTCTAGCTCTGAATTCTGCATTTAATTTTTTCATACAATATATTCTTTTTATTTATTTATTTATTTTATTAAGATTTTTTATTCATTTACACACCAATCACAGATCCCCCTCTCCCTACCCCTTCAACCTCCCCTCCCCCAACTCACCCCCCATTCCCTCCTATAAGAAGGTAAGTCCTCCCATGGGGAGTTAGCAGAGCCTGGTACATTCAGTAGAGGCAGGTCCAAGCTCCTCCCCTGCCTCAAGGCTGTGCAGGGTGTCCTACCATAGGTAGTGGCTCAAAAACAATATATTCTTATACTCTTATGATTCCCCCTTCCTCAACTTCTCCCAGTTCCTCTCCTACTCCTCACCCCTTCCTAATCTACATTCTTTCTCTTTCTCATTAGATTATAAACAAGCATGTAATAAAAAAAATAAGATAAAATAAAAGGAATCAAACCAGACTAGGATGAAGCACATGAACTACCAGGAGAAAGAGTCGAAGAAAAAGCACTAGAAACACACAGATGCATTGCATGTACACACACAATTTGAACACCCAGAAATCCCATTAGAAAGAAACCAGTAACACTGAAAACCATAGTGTGTATGTAAAAGACCTGTAAGAAAGAAAAAGGAAAACATTAAAAAATGAAAATATTGCCCAAACAAAACACAAGGAACTTCCAAAGACGGCCACCGAGTTTGTTTTGTGTGGCCACCTTCTGCTGGTCGTGGAGGCTGCCCTTAAGGGTGCTTTTATACCCCATGAGATGCTGTTAGAGAAAACTAATTTTTCCTTTATGACTGGCTATCAATTGGAACTAGCTTCTGGTTAGGGGCAAGGGCTTGTGTCTACTTCCTCTCTCAGCACTGGGGCATCCTCTGTCTTAGACCCATGCAGGGACTGCCCATGCTGCCACAGTGTCAGTGAGCTAGTGGGTGTGTCAGTCTTCCTGTGTTTAGAAGGCTTCATTTCCTTAGTGTCCTCCAACCCCTCTGGATCTTACAATCTTTCTGCCTCTTCTTCCACAGGGCTCCCTGAGCTCTGAGCGGGGAGGGATTTGATAGAGGCAACCCATTTAGGACTGAGTGTTCCAAAGTCTCACTCACTCTCTGCACTTTGTTGCATGTTGGGTCTCTGTCTTTGTTTCCATCTACTAAAGGAGGAAGACGTTTCTCTGATTACGGCTGAGCAAGACATCTATGCTTGATCAATGATAAATGAGCTATGAGTATAGCAGAATGTCATTAGGAATCATTTTATTTGCTACGTTCCTTTAGCAGAACAGTAGTATTTGGTTTTTCCCCAGGGTTTCTGGCCTGTCTCAGATTCTTGGTCACCTGAACAGTATTGGGAATGGGTTCCATTCCATGGAGTGGGCCTTAAATCCAATTCGATATTGGCTGGCTACATCCACAAGCTTTGTGTTAACTATTGTACCAGCATATCTTGCAGGTAGGTCACCATTGTAGTTGGAAGGGTTTGTAGCTGCATTGGCGCTTACCTTTCTTCTCTGGTAGCATCCAGAGCACCTTCCAGCATTAGTCAGTAGGCATGAGGGGTCTAGGTAGGCACTAGCCCGACTTCGATGAGTTGCATAGGTATTGTCTTCACCAATAGAGCATTGCTGTCAGTTCGTGCAGAGTAACCAATAGCCGTGACGATAGCCTGGGTTGTTTGTCATGTTCATGGAGCTCCTTTGGCCAATAACTCTACTAAACATAACCCATTCCTGGAACTGGAGGTTTCATTTGGTAGCCAAAGATGTCTAATTGGGGCTTTGTCTCCACCATTATTTGATGATTCCAAATTATGTCTCTTTTGTATGTGTTTTTTAAGAAGTTTCTACTGTACTAGGTTTCCATATGACCCTCAGATGGCCATTAGTTTCAGCTATCCCTCCCTGTACTCCTCACTCACCCTCTTCCCTTCCCCATTTGATCCTCCTGTTCCAGCCTCCCTAATTCATCCAGAACTATTTCATTCCTCCTTCCTAAGGAGATCCACCTCTTCCCACCAGTCCCTTCCTTGATTCCTAACCTCTATGGTTATGCAGGTTAGAGCTTGTTTATTGAAGACTTAACAGCTAACACCCATATATAAGTAATTATATACCATATTTGTCTTTTCTTTTTAAATCTGGGTTACCTCACTCAAGATGATTTTTTTTCTAGCTCCATCCATTTGCAAATTTTATTTATTTATTTTTTAAAGTAGGTGAGTAATATTCTATTGTGTAACTATTACTTTTTTTAAAAAAAATTGTGCATCTATTGGTGGACATCTAGGCTCTTTCCAATTTCTGGCTGTTATGAATAGAGCAGCGATGAACATGCTTGAGCAAGTGTCTCTGTAATATGGTGAAGTGTCATTTGGGTATATATCCGAGAATGGTACAGCTGGATCTTGAGGTATTTGGAGTCCTATCTTCCTGAGGAACCACCACACTGATTTTCATAGCAGCTGTACACATTTGCATTCCTACCGACAATGGATGAGTGTTCCCCTTGCTCCACATCCTTGTTGGCATGAGCTGTCATTTATTTTATTAGTCTTGGTCATTCTGATTGGTGTAAGATAAAATCTTAAATTAGTTTTGATTTGCATTTTCCCGATAATTAAGAATGCTGAATGTTTCTTTAAGCTTACATTTGAATTATCTTCTTTTTAGAATTCTCTGTTTAGATCTGTAGTCCATTTTAAAATTGGATTATTTATTTTTTTGTTGTCCAGTTTTTTTAATTCTTTCTGTAGTTTAGATATTAACCCTCTTTCAGATGTGTAGTTGGTAAAAATTCTTTCCCATTCTGTAGGCTGCTGCTGCCATTTTGTTCAAATGATGATGTCCTTCGCCATACAGAAGCTCTTCCGTTTCATGAGGTCCCATTTACTAAAGGTTGTTCTTTGAGCTTGTGCTCTAGGTTTTGTGTTCAGAAAGTTTTTCCTGTGCCAATGAGTTCAAGACTACTCCCTATTTTCTCTTCTGTCAGATTCAGTGTGTCTGGTTTTAAGTTGAGATCTTTGATTCATTTGGACTTGAGTTTTGTGCAGGGTGTTAGATAAATATGGGTCTATTTGCATTCTTCTACGTGCAGAAATCGAGTTTGAGCAGCACCCTTTGTTGAAGAAGGTGTCTTATTTCTAGTGTGTATTTCTGGCCTCTTTATAAAAAAATTGGGTATCCATAGGTGTGTGGATTTATGTCTGGGTCTTCAATTCCCATTCCTTGATCAATGTATCTGCTTTTATGGCAACGCCATGCTGTTTTTACCACTATAATTGTAGTACAATTTGAGAGTGGGAATGCTGATACTTCCAGAATTCTTTTATTATTCAGGATTGTTTTAGTTAACCTGTTTTGTTTTTGTATATGTGTGTGTTTCCATATAAAGCTGCAAATTGTCTTTTCAACTTTTGTGAAGAACTGTGTTGGAATTTTTATGGAAATTGTATTTAGTCTATAGACTGCTTTTGGTAGGATGGCCATTTTTACTATACAAATCCTACCATTTCATGAACATGGGAGATTTTTCGATCTTCTGATATCCTCTTCCATGCCTTTCTTCAATATCTTAGTTTTTATTATATAAATATTTCACTGGCTTGATTAGAGTTATTCCAATGTATTTTGTATTATTTGAGGCTATTATGAAAGGTGTTTTTCTCTTATTTTTTTCTCAGTCAGTTTATCTTTTGGGTATAGGAAGGCTACTAATTGTTGTATACTGCTATTTTGCTGAACGTGTTTACCACTGTAGGAGATTCCTGGTGGAATTTTTAGGGTCATTTATGTGTACAATCATCTTATCTGCAAATAAAGATACTTTGATTTCTTCCCTTCATATTTATATTCCCTTGATATCCTTCAGTTGTTTTATTGTTCTAGCTAAGACTTCAAGTAGGTATTGAATAAATAAGGAGAGAGTAGACAACCTTGTCTTGTTTCTGATTTTAGAGGAAATGCTTTGAGTTTCCCTCTGTTTAGGTTGATGTTGGCTGTGGACTTGGTTTAAATTGCTTTTATTTTGTTGAGGTGTTCCTTGTATCCTTAATCTCTCCAGAACTTTTATCATGAAGGGCTGTTCGACTTTGTCAAAGGCCATATCTGCATCTAATGAGATGATCATGTGGGCTTGCCTTTTATTTTGTTTATATGGTAGATTACATTTATTGATTTACATATGTTGAACTATCCCTTCATCTCTGAGGTGAAGACTACTTGATCATGGTCAATGATCTTTTTGATGTGTTCTTGGATTTGGTTTGCAAATGTCTTATTGAGAATTTTTGCATCTGTGTTTACAAGGGAATCTTATCTGTAAATCTTTCTTTGTTGGGTCTTTATGTTGTTTGGGTATCAGGGTAACTGTAACCTCATAAGAAGAATTGGATAATATTCCTTCTGTTTCTATTTTGTGGGATAATTTGATAAGTATTGGTGTTAATTCTTCTTTGAAATTCTGTTAAAATTCTGCTTTAAAACCATCTGGCCCTGGGCTTTTTGTGTTTGGGAGACTTTTAATGACTGTTTCTATTTCATGAGGCATTATAGGTCTGTTTAAATGGCTTATCTGATCTTCATTTAACTTTGTATGTGGTATATTTCAAGAAAAACATCAGTTTCTTTTAGATTTTCCAGTTTGGTAGAGTATGAGTTTATTGTTATTATTATTAAGAGATATTCTATTCATTTTATATACCAACCACAGATTCCACAAAGTCCACCCCCAGTAATGTGTTGGTATTGTATTCCCTGAAATATTGTGCACTATAATAAACTTATCTGGGGTCAGAGAGGAGAACAGCCACAATATTAAACATAGAGGATAGGCAGTGGTAGCACATGCCTTTAATCCTAGCATTCCAGAGGCAGAAATCCATGTGGTCAACGATATAGCCAGCCATGGTGACACATGCCTTTAATCCCAGAAAGTGAGCCTTTAATCCCAGGGAGTGATGGTAGAAAGGAAAGAGATATAAGGTGTGAAGACCAGAAACTAGAAGCATTTGGCTGGTTAAACTTTCAGGCTTTCAAGCAGCAGTTCAGCTGAGATCCACTTGGATAAGGACACAGAAGCTTCCAGTCTGAGGAAACAGGATCAGCTGAGGAACTGGCGAGGTGAGGTAGCTGTGGCTTGTTCTGCTTTTCTGGTCTTCCAGGATTCACCCCAATACCTGGCTCAGGTTTGATTTTATTAATAAGACCTTCTAAGATTCCTGCTACACAGTGACATATTTACTCTAACAAGTCCACACTCCCTAATCCTTCTAATCCTTTCAAACAGTTCCACTCTGGTGATTAAGGATTCAAATATACGAGCCTATGGGAACCGTTGTTGTTCACACTGTCACATTCCACTCCTGGCCCCCATAGGCTCCAGCCACATCATAATGCAAAAATGCATTCAGTCCAATTTCAAAAGCCCCCCTACTCTACCACAGCCTCAATATTGTTTGAAAGTCTCTTCTAAGACTCAAGGCAACCTCTTGCTGCCTCTGTAATCCTTGTAAAAGCAAAAGTACAAAGCAAACCACATACTTCCAACATATAATGGCACAGAATATATGTTACCATCCCCAAAAGGAGGAACATGGGCATAGTGAGGAAATACTGGACCAATGTGTGTCCAAAACCCATCAGGTCAAACTCCAAATTCTGCATCTTCATATTTAAGGTCAAGGGGCACTTCAGATTTCTAACTGCTTTCGGCTTTGTTGACTATAACACACTTCTCCTTCTTGGGCTGGTTCTACATTCTGTCTGCAACTTTCCTTGGCAGACATCTCATGACCCTGGCATCCCCAACATCTTGGGGTCTCCAAGGCAATCCAGGCTTTACCTTTACAGCTTCATGTGATTGGCCTCTCTAGGGCTCTATGCAGGGACACCCCTGACGTACATCTGGCCTCAGTGGTTTATCTTACGTACTGAAGGAGATTCCATAACCCCTCTCTTGAATCCTTGACTCTAAAGCCAGAACCATGTGGCTGAAGCTGTCAAGTTCTGCTGCTTGATGGGGCTGGAACTTGCCCACCCTTTTCAATTACATCTTCATCAGTTTTCTGTTGTTGTTGGTTCCCTTGGCTGCTTCAACTTTCCTTTAATTCTTTTCACAAATTGGAAGCTCAGTGGGATAGGGTCTTGTCACCGCTCCCTTTATTTTATTTAGCATCAGGCTTTTCTTAATGTTTTTACCTTCTTTAGCACTGGGCTTAGCTCCATTACACTTCCTGGTGTGCCTTTTCCTCTCAAATGTTGTATTTTGTATTTATCTTTGTCTAGATGACATTGTAGATCTGCATAAGAGTTACCACTGGCAACCACATGACAGCCAAGGCTAGGCTGTCTTGAAATCTCTCCATGCCATCAACTCAAGCATTTCAACTTAGCCTCAGGCAGGTTTTTAGGACAAGGGCAAAAAGTAGTCATATTCTTTGCCAATATCACAAGACTAGTCTCTAGGCCACTTACTTATGTTCTTCCCCTATGAAACTTCTTGGGCTGGGCCCACATTGCTCTCAGTGCTGTTGTCCTTGCTCCTACTAGGATGGCCCTTATATTAAGACCCACCTAAACTGTTCAACTACTTTTCTAGTCCAAAGTCCCAAGGATTGCATTCTGCCCACAAGCAGTATGGTCAGGCCTGTCACAGCAATATTCTACTCCCTGATATCAACTTCTGTCTAGTCAATGATCTGTTGCTATGAAGCAACACCATGACTTAGGCAACTCTTATAAAAGAAAGCATTTAATTGAGGTTTGCTTACAGTTTCAGAGATTAGTCCATTATCATCCTGGGGGGTAGGGAGCATGGCAGGGAGCATGCAAGCAGCCATGGTGCTGGAAAAGTAGCTGAGAGTTCTACTCTGCAGATAGCAGGAAGAGAGAGAGAGATTGGGTCTGGCATGGGCTTTTGAAACTTCAAATCTAAACCCCACTGACACAGTTCCTCTACAAGGACCATACCACCTAATTCTTCTAACCCTTTTAAACAGTTCCACTCCCTTATGACTAGGAATTCAAATATATGAGCCTCTTGGGGCCATTCTTATTCAAATCACCACATCCACCATCACTGTGTGAGGGGCAATATGTGAGTTTAGCTGTAGTTGTGTTTTATGAACTTGGGTACCCTTGTGTTTGGTGCATAGATGTTTAGACTTGTAATATCCTCTTGGTGGATTTCTCCTTTGAGTGTATAGTGCCCTTCCCTATATCTTCTGATTATTTTGGTTTGAAGTCTGTTAGGTATTATTATAATGGCTATGTCTGCTTACTTCTTGGGTCCATTTGCTTGGGATATCATTTTTCATCCTTTTACCCTGGGGAGATGTCTATCCTTGATGTTAAGGTGTATTTCTCGGATTCAATAGAAAGGTGGATTCTGTTTTTCCATCCATTCTGTCAGTCTGTGTCTTTTTTATCAGGGAATTGAGACCATTGATGTTAAGAGTTATCAATGATCCATGTTTGTTGATTCCTCTTATTTTGTTGAGGTGGTGTGTCCCCTACCCCTTCTCATTTGCTGATTCTATATTGTTTATTCCTGCTGTTTTCCTGGGTATGATTAGCCTCTTTAGGTTCAAGTTTTCCTTCTGGTGCCTTCTGTAGAGCTGGATTTATGTATAGATACTCTTTAAATTTGGTTTTTATTATGGAATATTTTTCTTTCTTGA